>NW_020536999.1:11260519-11308731 GCF_003426905.1 Ctenocephalides felis
ATAGGTCAACTATGTGTCGTGGTCGTTTAAACTTATACCCCGAAGGAAAAATTCACACCATTAAACGAATATTTTGTCATGACGGGTTTTCCTGTGACGGGTTGAATCGTCATAGAAAAAATAAAAAAATATAAATATAAAATATTGTTTTTCTGGTGATGTTTTATATTTAATGGAACTATTTTTATTTTTTAACTTGCTGAAAGTGAAGTTTGTTTTTCACAAAATTCGCTGATCTTTCAAATTATTTTTGAGTAAAAATTTTACATTTTGTCGATGTTTTCTTCAAAACTTATTTGCAAAATTTTGGAAACTCGATTAAGACTCCCGTATTAAATTTTAAAATATATAATATATAATAGAATTTTTTTTCAGTCACTATTCACAAAAAATCGTGAACCGATTTTTGAAAATTCAAGAACTCTTCGAAAGATATCAGTTGGAAATCGGGCTGATTGATGTTTAGTGAAAATCGACTTTTTATCATTTTTTTAGAAGTTAATTGTTGAAAATTTGTTTTTGGCAATTTTGATAAAATTTTGTATAATGATAATATAAGGTTTAACATCCTAACGAGCATACTTAAATATTATAGGAACATGGAAAGTGTCAGTTGTGACAATTTGAAAAGTTTCTAAAACTCAATTTTTATTGATTCTGTTGATTATTTACACATATCGGAAAGTTCATACAACTTGCCGTTGGGCCAAATGCGACTTACAACTAGTATATATATTAGGGTGGTCCTTAAAATGGTCATTTTCGAATTTCTTTGCTCCCAGGAGCTCAAATGGTTCCAAATAGATAAAAAACAATTCTCTGAAAATTTTAGCTCTTAATATTAACGTTTAGATAGAGCGCAATTCAATCAAAGTTTGTATGGAAAGAGCATGGAAAAAATTTTGAAAATAAAAAAAAAAGGTTTTAAGTATAACTTAGCGACAAATGAATGGGTTTTATTTATTCATTGGTTCGCTAAATTTCATCTAAAAAACATTTTTCAAATTTTTGAAATTTTTTCCATGCTATTTCCATATAAAACTTTGTTTTAATTGCGCTCTATCTAAACGTGGTAATATATATATATATATATATATATATAGGGAACTTTATATACATTTTACCGTCACGCTTGAAAAATTTAATTTTTAAACATACAAACCTATAAATTTTCTCACACAAATCGATACCTATGAAAATATATCAATTAGATATGCTAATGCCTTTTTTTAAATACATATACATAAAAATACATACACGCATACATATGTATGTATTTGTATAAGTGTATATTTACTACCCCTTCTGTTTACACAATAACTGGTAACCCCATAAAATACGTTTTTAACCCTTTTCAAAATTTTGCTTGGCAAAACCGAAAATTTTGACAAAGAATGAAATTGCGAGTGATTTATACGTTTACCGTAAAATTAAAGTTTTCACCCTAAGTACACAAATGTATATAGGCCACTTTGGTAAAATATTTTGCAATATAAAGCAATATTTTGAAAAAAAATTTACTAGTTTCGATTTCTAATTTTCCAGTTAGATATCAGATTTTAAATATAATATCAAGTGACATTATTATTACCGATGAAATCGGTCCAGCCAATTTTTGAGAAAACCTCGATTTAATGTATAAAAAATTGTTCACATACATACACATTGGTTACATACATACATACACGAAATTTGGTCTCATTCGATTCTGAATGGCTTAAAACGTCGAGAAAACATAAAATTAGCGAATCGAATTTTTTTATGAAAACTTTTCTCTCGGGAAGTCACATCATAATTATTTGTAAAAAAATGTAACCTCTTGCTAAATAAATTAAGTTTACATTCTGCCAATATGAAATATCTATCAACAATTTATTTGTGTAACGAAAGTTGTACGCCTGAATTTCTTATATATATATAATATATATATATATATATATATATATATATATATATATAAATTAGTATGTGTATATTTACTATGAGTATGTGACAATTGCAAAATGCAAAATATGCATTCAGGTGTGGTCCTTGCCTTGTTTGTCGGCTCGTTAAAATTTCTTGACTTGTCTAGCTGACAAGAAATATTAACAACCTGCCAAAGTATATATATATATATATATATATATATATATATAACAAATGGAACACCAAATATTGCACACAATTTAATGCCAACTTGTAGTTCTCTCACTGACTTTCTCAACTTAGATCGAAACGTATGCGTTAATTTAGTTTCTCAGTTTTTTGAAATTATGTAATAATTAAATATTTATTATTTCTAAATTTTTCTATTTTTTTCAGACGTCAACACATTGGCTGGACGTCTCAACATGGTGCAAATGCAGGGGCACAAAACCCTGTGTCTCCGGAACGAATTACGAATACACCAAATGGCAGGGAAAGGTTGACCAATGGAAATACACCTAGTCCACAAGGTAATAATTTATTAAATTTCCATATTTGGTCTTATTGTTAGATGATTGGTTAAGACTGAAGACAAGGTCTATCACATTTTACCAATTTTTCCTTTCATTTTAATGATCAGGTTTTAATTCATTGCTATTTTTGGGAAAGTCGTCCATTATCTGATTTCTACTTTGATGGTGTTTTTAATGGCTTTTACTAATTTTTGTCGAATTAACTTCCCATCTTGTGCAGTAATCATATCCAACAAAGTTTTCTAATTTTCCTCTTTCTTGTTAGCCTTTTCACCAATTTACAAAGAGTAATCTATATATATATATATATATATATATATATATATATATATATATATATATGTTACAAGTTTATCAATTCCAAAAAAAATCAATTATATCTAACTTTTATTTTATTTATTTCAGCAAATGGTGCACCTGAGAGATTGAGAGGAGCAACTCAGGACCTGTTCGAACTTTTGGAACGCGTTCAGAGTTCCAGAATTGACGACCAGAGATGTTCTTTGCCTCCTTACTTCTCACAGGTCAGATTAGAAATATATTTTTGAAAATGTTCTCTGAATATTATTTGCTATTCTCTTTCGACCACCTAAATCAAAAACGCCTGAACAGTATCAAATTTTTCTTCGACGTATATAATTTTAATTTCTGAACGATCAACTAAGTAAAAATTTGATTCTAAATCTAAAGTATGAAGAAGACGTCGATATATTCAATGGCATTATTTTTAACATTTCTTAAAATGTTGAACATATTTTCAACTTCGCAAAGGAGAAGTTTGTGTTTTCATCAAAAAATCCGATTCGCTAATTTTATGTTTTCTCGGCGTTTCAAGCCATTCTGATTCGAATGAGACCGAATTTGGAAAAAGTATGTGTGTGTGTGTGAATAGATTTTTTACATTAAATCGACGTTTCTTCGAAAACGCCTGCACCCATTTCAAAAATTGAAAGAATGAGGACTATCGTTTCTCAGTTTTTTGCAACGATCGGCTGAGCCATTTCTTTGTAATTTGCAAAAAAGTATATAACTTTTTGTCCACGTTTTAGTTCACAATACTGAATCGATTTTAAAAAATCAAAAACTGTTTGAAAGATATTGGTTGGGAACGATACTGATTAGTTTTCTTGCAATTAACTGTTAAAAAAAATTGTGCCGATTTTTATGAAACTATTTTTCACGATAGATATCATGGTCTTATAGAGCATACTGAAATATTACGACCCTACGACAAGTAGTTTAGTTTTAAAAATTCATCAAACTTTGAAGAAATATTATAATTAAAATTTGTGTCTAAAGTGCATTTGTGATGTGATAAGTCAAGCATTGTTAATTCATTAAAGTTTGGAATAATAAACTACAATTTTAGGACATACAAGCAAGTGTTTGTGCAATATAATTATTATAATTACAGAAAATTTGAGAAAATTCAATTGGAAATCGCATTAGTAAGATTTAATTGAAAGCGAAATTTCGTTTTGGATATATTTTGGGAGATACCAATTTTTTGTCTAATATGTGGATTTATAGGTCAAATTATCACTGAAATTAATTTATTACTAATATAAATCTATTTGACAGTGCCAAAGTATTAAGTATATTTTGGTATCTTTTTTAAAATTATCTCTAGTATTTTTTAATATTTTCTAGATATCTAAATATATTTATTGCACATCAACTAACGCCAGGAGCTGATGTATTAAATTAGAGACATTCCACCAAAAACTTACTTGAAGTAGTTTTTGGATCAATATATAAAAATTTTGTTAGCAAAACCTTTAATCTATCAATAAACCAATAAAAAAATCCATTAAAAACCAACGGTCACTTACAAATTCGTTATTTTTTATCTTGGGACCATATTGTCTCTTGAAGTGATATGTAAAATCTTCCAAAAACTTAGTGCAAGTAGTTTTTAGAACAATGTTCAAAAATTCGATGGCAAAATCTTTAATCTATCAATAAACCAATAAAAATCCATTAAAAGCCAACGGTCACTTAAAAATTCGTTATTTCTTATCCTGCGACCACCATATGGTCTCCTGAGCTGATATATAACCAAAAACTTACTTGAAGTACTTTTTCGACCAATATATAAAAATTTTGTTAGCAAAACCTTTAATCTATCAATAAACCAATAAAAAAATCCATTACAAACCAACGGTCACTTACAAATTCGTTATTTCTTATCCAGTGACCATATTGTCTCCTACACCATATGGCTTCAGATAAAAACTATCAATTCTTCTAATTCGATATCGAAAACGCATAATGTTTATCTTTCATTCGCTTTATAATTTTTATTAATATCTTCTCTATATCTTTATTAATATCTCAAGTAACAGCAAGTAAGTTCCCACACATTAATTAACTCGAAGATAAGCGTTGCGTTAATTAGTGTCTCAGGCGGCAAACCGGTAGGCTAAAAATGCTCGCAACCCGGATCGACGCGTCGTTCGAGGTTAGAGAAAAGATTGGGCTACCGGTTCGGCCTGGGACGCATAAGTCGTTGACAGGTACTTAGATAAGAATCGGTGAAGTAATAGTTTGCGAGAAAATGGTAATTATAATGAATTTAACAGTTATGTACTTAGTTTTTGACAAATTAGGAGTTTTTTTTATTCGTATTTTTTAAGACTTTTTGATCAAAATGACTTATGTTTATTTTAATTCAAAATATTATTTATACTATTCTATTTTATTTTATGTTTGAATTTACACCTCAGTGTCGGATTCATTAATCAACATTAGTTGGCGACCGTGCAGAATTTTTTCTCGGACTCCGACAGAAACTGTGGCAAATCGATTTTTATTTTAATTTTAACACTGAAAGAGAAATCTCATGAATATAATAAACAGGGCAGGAATAGTAATAATTTTTAAAATACATTTCCGGGTTTTCTTCTACCACAGTAGAATATTGTTTCTTACCTTGTCGTTATACTCATTTTTTAAATATATGTATATATGTGTGTGTGTATGTATGTATGTGTGTGCGTGTGTGTGTGTTTTCGCGGATATAAATTTTTATCGGCGATTTCAGGAACAGGGATCAACCGATTTGAACATTTGAATGAATATGTTTATACATTTTTAACAATTTCTTCTATTTTATTTTATATACTCCCTAATTTTTTTCACAACTTTGTACATTTATTTTAAACAGAGATGTAAGTAAATTTATATATATATATATATATATATATATATATATATATATACAAAAATTTATAAATACATTTACTAACGATGGGTACAAAAACATGACAAAGCTTATTCAATACAAAATTTCAGACAAATGTAGGGCATGTTACTTCGGTAGGGACAAACAAATCACTTAATCATTCAAAACGATATATTGTGAATATATATATATATATATATATATATATATATATATATATCTTTTAGAATGATTTGCAATTTAATATAGTTAGTAACACTACAAAAAAACTGTTTTTCGGGGTCTTTTGAACGGATGTCTTTAGGGTTTTCAATAGGATGATACCAACAAGATAGTTGACACATGTTACTAATATTTGTAAAGAATATTTCAAAAATAAACATATTAGAAAAGTAAAACTGTATTAAAATTTCTGATCGTTTTACAAATTCAAAAATGTCATGACACGTATTTTATTTTGTCTTTATACTGCTTAGCTAATTCCTCAATCATGGTCAACTTGTGTTGCCACATCACTCCCCATTTTTTACTGCCTAGCCAACTTGTGTTACCACAATATAATTCCTTAATACATTATATAATATATTTTATTCATTTGTCTATTTCAAAATTATGATCGTTAAATATGATTTTGTACATGTATACACGCTTTATGTGAGTACTAAGAAATCTGCATTAATCTGTTTGGGAGATTAAAAATATATATTAATAACATTCTTACTAATTAGTAATTATTGTTAATTTTGATTACTACTGTTTCTGGCTAAAACGATAAAGTATGTTATCCACAAACCACATCCATAGAAACAAAACTGGATAAAACGAATTCACTTTAATGAATATTTTTTAAAGATATTTATAGTCACAAGATTATTAAATATTAAATATTTATAAAAATTTAATTTTTTATATTATTTTATCTGTTGCATATAAATATTAAAATTTAAAGTATCTTCAACTGGGATTCTAATCGTATATTAAAATATTTTGGAACTTAACTTAGTTTTTTTAATAGGTGCATGTTTCTACGGAAACTTAAAATATATATATATTATATATATATATATATATATTATACATATATTTGTTCTGACGACTACTTTCGCCATCTGCCACTACAATTCAGAAGTTCAGAACTTGGATACGCTTAGTTAACACTTGTGGAGATGGCGCCACAAGAGTCTTGCTTCTACTTCATACAACAACCGCATAGCTTTGAACTCTGTCGTTAGATGGCAATACATTCGAGATTACATTTTATATATTTAGGGCCATCTAGCGTTTTTCTTCAATCAATTTATTTTTTATTATTTTAACCGCACGGAATATAAGGACTTTCGAATAAGAAAAGTAATTTGTGAAAATATTTAGTAGTTTTTGTTATTTGGAAAAAAAGTTATTTGGTGGACCCTGAACTAGTCTTCTCTTCTTCTCAAAATTGTTTTTTATTTATAATCATTTCATTTATAATTAATTTTCTATTTATTTTATTATTTCCGAGTTTTGAGGCTGTAGGATGTCTCTATCTTCAGAAACTTTGAAAACAAAAAAAATTATACACTTATTAATTGTTTGAAATTAGAATCAATTCATGTTCATCGCTTATTGATTTTGTTATAAAAGTGTTATAAAATAAACACTCGGTAATGATTTTTTTTAATTACAATATTCATTGCATCTGTTAAATAATTAACATCTGGTAATAATGATAAATAATAATATAAATTTAAACTAGCTGTAAGTGGAATTCTGTCTTGAGGCATTTATGGCATCGTGCCTTAAGGCAAATTGCTGGAACTTCCCGTACCGAAATGTTCGAGGAATACTGAATGTTTTCAAATAGATTATTATAAATATTGTAACATTGTCTAATATTTATGAGAATTATATAAACTGAATTGCAGAGTTGAAAATATTTGTAAGTATATTAGAACTATAGCCAGAATTAAAAATAAAATCTGAAATATTTTGATAAAACTAAAAAAAAAAAAAAAAAAAAAAAAAAAAAAAAAAAATTGAACAAAATTTTTTTTTCCAAAATCAATTATTTTGTTAAGACAAGCAGAAAGTTCTTTGAATCATTTAAATCGGACGCTTAGTTCTCTCAAAAACTGCCATTTTTTACATATTTAGCTCCATATCTTCGAAATGGCTGGGCCTGCCTTTGCCAAAAACTAATAAGCACTTCTCCCAATCATTACTAATTGAATGCTTTTTAGATCATTCAAATCAGATACTCCGTTCTCTCAAAAATTCGATTTCTATTTTCTGCACTATCTTGCTCCGTATCTCCGAAACGGCTGGACCTGCCTTCGCCAAAACTAATCAGCTCTTTTCCCTATCAATAGGAATCGAATGTTTTTTGAACCATTCAAATCGGTTGATCCGTGCGCCCTAAAACGTGACTGGAAATTTGTATCCATACATACATACACACACCACACACACACACACACACACACACACACACACACATCCATTTTTTCTGAGGTATGCAAAACGTTCAAAAACCTTCAAACGTCGAGAAATGTTAAAATTTTCAATTCCGATTTTCGGCCCATTACAATAACTTACCCTACGGAAGTTAATAAATAAGAATGCATATAATGTAATGAAAAATAATTAGTTTGATTTGAATCAAAGTTTCTTGGTTTTTATTCCTAATTAAATACTTATTTTTTAAAATATATCAAATTTTTGTTGTATTTTTTTTTTATTAATGAACAAAATAAGCAACTACAATGTTATTATCAAATTATGATGCACTTGTCGCTAAGTTATAAAATTCTAAATAACATATGGAATTTTATTCATGTTAAGTTCCATAAGAAACTTTGGTTGGATTGGATAAAATTTTCACAGATTTTTTTTATCAATTTGGAAGCATTTGATGGGCCCATGGGAGCGAAGAAATTCGAAAATATCCATATTAAGGACCACCCTAATATATATATATATATATATATATATATATATATATATATAATTTTTTTAATCCAGTCAATGTCCCTTTCACAATAACAATTTCACAGACTCTTCCATAAATCATAATTTCCAGCCTCGCACGATTTCTTAGTCTCATGTAATATAATAAATAATTATAGTAAGTAAATTGGAATTAATTTAATTAACTGTACCTAGATAGATGGGTTTATGTTAATATCTTTTTATTGCATAATTGTTGTTAGTTTATCTCTTTTATTATAATGTCAGTTGTTTTATGTTTTTTATGATTAATTACACAGCCTGCGAATGAACAATGGAGGAGTTGTATATCTTATTTCAAAAAATCAATGGGAAAAAAGTAACAGAGAGATAGAGGATTTGTAAATGCCACTTTATGTCTCGTAAATGCAATTACTTTCTTTAATACAAAATTTTACCATCCAACACTGTTTTTTTTGTTTTTATTGACAAAAATTGCTAAAAATATGTCCATAACTATGATATTCGTTAAGTGCTCGTCAAGACCTTTCATTTGATACCCCACATGCATTTTTGTCATATGACGTCATCAGGGGTCATTTGACCCGCCGCACTGTATATAGTACGACATTATAAGCTCGCATGTTTTTGGTGCATTTATTCATTATATCTCTTGTAACTTTTGAGCCGTTTGTCAGATGTTATTGAAATATTAAATATATATATATATATATATATATATATATATATATATAGTTATATATATATATATATATAATGTCCGAGTACAAAAGCAAGTCACGTTTTTAGTTGGATTCATTGCATTGAAAACCATACATTATTGCACAGCTGCCAAACATGACGACATACGTGACATGCAGCATATAAAACACGAAATGTCACTACTGGGGAAAAAATACAATTTTATAATAAAAACTCTCTATCATTATAAATAACATCCCCCGCATATTTGTCTTTTATATAAATTTTCGTCTTAAGAAAAATTTTCATTGTATTATAAAATGTTCTATATTCAATACCACTTTTAAAGTATACCCAGTGGCTGTAGGTTCTAAGTATATTAGAAAACATTATAGTGTACTTATTTTCGAACAAATTCATGAAAATATTTCATTAACATCAGACAAAACGTTTAAACGTTACAAGATATATAAGAAATAAATGCACCAAAAACGTGTGAGCTGTGAATGCCGTACTATATACAGTACGGCGGGTCAAAAAGATCCTTGATGACGTCATATGGTAAAATTGCATGTGGGGTATCAAATGAAAGGTCTTGACGAGCACTTTACGAATATCATAGTTATAGACCATCGACAGCAAAAAGGTTTTATGAAATAATATAATAAAAGTTTGAATGAAAAATTAAGTACAATTTTGTTTTAGTGAAAGATTTTTTTGGTTAATATATATATATATATATTATATATATATATGTATGTGTGTGTGTGTGTGTATATGTATGTATGTATGTGTGTGTGTATTGTGCAAATTATAAGTCCACTTCGTGCATTTCATTCCATAACAAACGTTTGTCGACCTCACTACGCAATCTGATTACTAATTTGACATTAACATTCACAATGGTGTCACTAACTTCGATTTAGTGCTGAAACTTTATGCGAGTACGACTCCATTTATCCAAAACATAATTCTAATATTTGCAACCATAAAACAGATTTTAGATAAAGATGTAATAGATTGTTTACGATGAATCGATATCGATAAAGTTGAAATCAATACAAAATTGTAAGTGGTTGGTAATTATTAAATACGAAATTATTTGATTTTTACTAAAATTTTGCCTCAAGACAAAATGCCACTTGCACCTAGTTAACTTCCCGTAGGGCAAGTTATAGTAATTGCAAAAAAATCAAAAAACAAAACTTTTATATATTTTTACGTTTTAGAGGTTTCTGGCTATTTTGGAATACCTTCGCAAATGGAATGTGTATGTGTGTTGAATAATTCAAAAACATTCGATTTATATTGATAAGGAGACGAGCTGATTAGTTTTTGACGAAGGCAGGTCTAGCCGTTCCGAAGATATGGGGCAAAAAGTGCCAAAAAGGGTAACTCAGTTTTTAAAAGAACGGAGCGTCCGATTGGAATAATTCAAAAAACATTTTACTTGTATTGACAAGGTAAAGAACCGATCAAATAAAGGCAGGTTTAGCGGTTTCGGAGATCTAATGAAAAAAGTAAAAAGAAAATGACATTTGGCGGTCAAAAAGGATAATCATGAGACATATGCATATCAAATTATCAGATATTTTATATAGATTTTAACAATAAGTATAAATTCTGTTTGCATTCCTATGGGTTCCGTACCAATTTTATTCGTTAGACGGCAACGCGGCGCTTATGCCCTTTGACATTTGGCTCTATGCAGTTAAAGCAGTACGATTGCTTTGAAAAAAAGTTCAGAATTTCCAAAATATGTGAAAATAAAAAAAAATAAATTTTTTGTCAAATTCCTAGTTTCTCAAAAATCTAATTTTTACGAAGTAAAATTTTTTCAAAAATGTTAATCGCTTTTAAAAAAATAGTAATATTTGGTACGGGAAGTTCCAGCAATTTGCCTTAACGCATGATGCCCTAATTACCTTAAGACAGAATTCTACTTTTAGCTAGTTTTTAATTTACATTTGATTTGCTCAGATATAACAAACAAGATAGTAAAAATAATGCAAGTTACAGTATTTGTAATAATATATTTGAAAACGTTTAAAATTCCTCGATCATTTCGTTACGGTACGGGAAGTTCCAGCAATTTGCCTTAAGACACGATGCCATGCACCACTAGTTTATAATTTAAATAAATAATAGAAAAATTTCTAACACTTTGTTCATACGTGCAATTGAATTAATAAGTCTATCATTTATCAAGCGTGCCTTACACAGCGTCCTTGCGGTACTCCTTTTTTCATCCTTTCTTCATTCCTCTTTCGATTTCTTTATAAATCCATTTCTCCGTGTAATTAAATTCCCCGTCGGTTTCGTTTTGTGGTCTCCTCAGTAATGGACAGATGGCGCGTCATGCTCCGGTAGTGGCCGAAGTGTTCCGGTCCGCGTGACAGGCACCGGATGCGACCGCAGCGCTCCGGTGAGCACATTGCGGCGGTGGGGCGAAACGAAAAATGATTCAGATGATAAATATTATGGGGATACTGAAGTCTGTATTTCAAATAGGAATTGTTCGAAGTTTTGAAGTAGAAGTGTATATAAAAGGTTTTTACTAGATTTTAGTAAATTTTATTTGGTTTTTATTGATGTAGACAAAATTTAAGGTGTGAAATGAAAATTAAAAGTTATTTGAACAAAACTAAAATAGTGTTCTGAAACCATATATTGCAAATTAGGGAAATACTAAAGTCTGCATTTCAACTACGAATTGTTCAAAATTTTAATATCAACGTATATATAACCGTGTTTACTGGATTTTAGTAAATTTTATCTAGTTTTCACTGATGTAATCAAAATTATCATGTCCGTAAAAAATATTCTGCATTTAGATATATATATATATATATATATATATATATATATATATATATATATATTAGGTTGTCAAATATCTCCCTTCCGCTTTTTTGCTATTAGTTTATAATACAAAAAGGCGGAAGGGAGATATTTGACAACCTAATATATTGCAAATTATCAAAATATGTTCTGATAGTTCATATTTTGTGTACTAAAGTACTATAATATAGTAGTTTTTACTAAATTTTAGTAAATTTTATCTAGTTTTTACTGATGCAAGAAAATTTTAATGTCTAGTATAGAAATTTTAAGTCATTCTGAAAAATTTAGAAAATTGTTCTTCTAAATCCAGGTATAGCAAATGAGGGAAATAGTAAAGTCCGCATTTCAACTACAATTTATTAAAAATTTCAATATGCAAGTGTAAATAACAGTTTTTACTAAATTTTAGTAAATTTAATCTAGTTTTAATCAATATATACAAATTACGATGTTTGAAATGAAAATTAAAAATTATTTAATAAAATGATAAAATGTCCTACATTCATATATGTATTGCAAATTATCAAAATACGTTCTGAAATTACATATTTTGTGTACTAAAGTACTAAAGTCTACATTTCAATTATTAATTGTTTAAAGTTTTAATATCGAAGTGTATATAACAGGTTTTACTATATTTTAGGAAATTTTATCTAGTTTTAACTAATGTAAACAAATGTTAAAGTCTGAAATAAAATTTTTAAGTTGTTTAGAAAAATGTAAAAAAATGTCCTAAATCCACATATTCGAAATTAGAGAAATACTAAAGTCCGCATTTCAACTACGATTTATTCAAAATTTTAATATCAAAGTATTTATAACAGTTTTTACTTATTTTAGTAAATTTTATCTAGTTTTTACTGATGTAAATAAATAATAATGTATTATTATTACAATTAAAAGTTATTTGAATAAAAGTAAAATCTTTATTGGATTTTAGCAAATTCTATCTAGTTTTTACTAATGTAACCAAATTGTAATGTCCGGTATAAAAATTTAAAGTTGTTTGGGAAAAAGTAAAAAAAATGTTCTAAAGCCATATCTTGGAAATTATGAAAATACTAAAGTCCGCATTTCTACTACGAATTATTCAAAATTTCAATATTCAAGTATGTGTATAT
Source organism: Ctenocephalides felis (assembly GCF_003426905.1). Taxonomy (NCBI): domain Eukaryota; kingdom Metazoa; phylum Arthropoda; class Insecta; order Siphonaptera; family Pulicidae; genus Ctenocephalides; species Ctenocephalides felis. The sequence goes on from NW_020536999.1 coordinate 11,273,737, forward strand.
AGTATTTTTTGCTAGAGTTTAGTAAATTTTATCTAGTTTTTACTGATATATATAGCACACTCGGCAAAATTTCCAAGATATTCAAGGAAATGTAAACTAATGTACAAAATTCACTACATATATCAGCTTAAAAAAGTTCCAACAAAGTTTTAATCAAAATTTCGTTATTTAAGTGTATCTTGGATATATAAAAAATAATTAAATTCATATACATCTCCATCTGTTTTAATCATACACATTTAATTCATATACATTTAATGTTTAAATTTTAATTTAAAGTTACCAACATATTTTGACTTGGTCGGTATAAAAAATTATTTTTTCGAATTAAATTATAACATTTGTGTCCTGGTTCTCCTACTGTCCTGATACAAATCTGGTTGGCCTTATTCTCCGGCGACAAAAGAATTTTTATCTGATGATAAAAAGATTTTTTTCGCCAATAATTGAGACATAAAGTGCTGCGATTTATTCGCAATTAAATTGCGACGACCTCGCAAATATTGCGTTGGAAAAGAGACAGTAAACGATTGCGATTTGCGTCAAATTGACGCTGAATCTGATTAAAAGTGGTAAATGGGTGCTAAATGGTAAATGAATTATGGTGAAGATGGAATTTGGTCAAGATAAAGACTTTAAAAAAAATTAAATGTTTATTTTGCTATTCAATTTGCCCGTCAGTACAATCCTCTATCTCTTACATTGTGAGAACTAAAAATGTTTTCAAACACGTTGCCCAAAAATTGTACAAGTAAAATAAATAAATATAATCTTTACTGCTGCCATAGCAGCAGTATACTTCTGTTTTATTGCAGTGTAAATGTTAATTTAAGAATTTTTCTACCTGGCACTTACTTTACGACCAGAAGTATTTGCATAATCCCCAAATAAGGGTCGTTGTTGACCCTTAACCGATATATAAATATATGGTAGAAGATGAGAAAAGACCCTGTAGTTGAAATCTAGTAAAACGTCTGTCAAAACATTATAATTTAAGATTCCTTGTCAGTAGTGTCTTTTTTGCATTTTAGATAGATATTTAAGTTGTTTTTTTATTTTAAAGGTTGATATTCAATTTGCTCGTCAAGAGAACTCTTTTCCTTGTATCGAAGTTTGATTTAAGTTTGCTGAGCAGTAGAATTCGTTTTTATATTCCAGACCGTTGTTTAATATACTTGTTAGTAAAATCCTATTTTTATTTTCGTAGGACTATTTTCAATTAAGTTAGTAAATTCCTTGTTATATATTTTCATGAAGAGCCAGAGTTTGCTCGTCAGTAGAGTTCTTTTTATCATCTGATTTAATTTTTTTGCTCGTCAGCAGAGTACTATTTTTATTTTTGACGCCGCTAATAATTTTTCTCATTAGTATAATCCTGATTTTATTTTTTGTCAATTTTAAATTTGGTCGTCAGTAGAGTGTATTTTTATCTTGTCGGTTAATATTCATTTTTTTTTTTAGAATTTATTTTTAACTTTCCGTAGGGTAGTTAGGGTAATGGGCCTGAAATCGAAAATGAAAATTTCTACATGTTTTCACGTTTCAAAGGTTTCTGAACATTTTGGTATACCTCAGAAAAAATGGACGTTCGTGTGTTTTGTGACATACACCTCCAGTTTTTTTTATTCTAATGTCAAGTTTTAGTTTGCTCGTCAGTAGGGTCTTATATTTTTTTTTCACGATATTATATATTTGTAGTACTGATATTTATACTTGAAAAATATTATACAATCAGGCAATCCTATTTCAAATACATCAGGCAATACTTTTGTCTAATAATAAGGGAAACTGGGACATTTTCTTAGATTTTCTTAATAAAAAATCTAATTTTTAACAAATTTGTAATTTAAAATTTCAATTTTCGTTACGAAAAGTTCTAGCAATTCGCCTTAAGGCACGATGCCATGCACCACTAATTAATTGCAAAAAAATCGAAAATGAAAACTTTTATATCTAGTTTACGTTTCAAAAGTTTCTGAACATTTGGCGTACTTCAGAGAAAAATGATGTATGTTTATGTTTTGTCTATGAACGTGTATTTTGACTTTGTGTGTGTGAGGGTGTGCGGATACATTTTTGTTTCGTCCACGATTTCGAGAGAACGGATGAACCGATTCGAATAATTCAAAAGGCATTTGATTCTTATTGATATGGAGACGTCTTGATTAGTTTTTGGCAAAGGCAGGTCTAGTCATTTTGGAGATCCGGAGCAAAAGTGCAAAAATTGCAATTCAGTTCCTTGAGAGAAAGGAGTATCCGATTAGAATGATACAAAAACCAATTTACTTGTATTGACCAGATGAAGAATTGATCAAATTTTCATGAAGGCCTAGCGGTTTCGGGGATCTAGTAAAAAACTAAAAAAAAATGCCATTTGGCGGATAAAAATGATAATTAGACATATAAACATCGAATTATCAGATATTTTATAGACATTTTAGAAATAAGTATAAATTTTATTTACATTCCTATGGGTTTCGTACCAATGTTTATCTGTTAGACGACGACGCGGCGCTTACGCGCTTCGATATTTCGTCTCTAAAACAAATAAGCAGCACGATTACTTTATATCAAAAATTTAAAAAAATAAGCTGAAATCAAAGTTTTTAAAAAATTTAGAAGTGTAAAAAATACTCAAATTTTCCAAAAAAGTCCAAATTTTTTCACAAATTTTAAAATACTCAAAAATCGCAATGGGCAAGTTTTTCAAAGTTTTCTAATAATTTTAAAGCATTTTTGAAAATAATAATTTTTGATACGGGAAGCTATAGTAATTTGTCTTAAGACTCGATGTCATGACTATTTTAATTTTTAATTAATACTTTGGTTAGAATCCTTTTTCTATTATTTTATCAAGGATTAATTTGTTTGTCAGTAGAGTCCTTTCTTCTTAAGTCAATTGATCTTTTTTACACAAACACATACATAATAGTAAACCTCGAACTCTTCGTTTGTTAGAACTTTTAGTTCGTCTCTTTCCGTCCGGCCAAAGAAACGTGTTCGTCCCGAAGCAAAAACACATTCGGCTCTTTAGTCTGTTGCGAACCTTCGTCGGGGTAACATCTATAAAGAAATTATTAATTTATTATTAATTGTTCAATTAAAGGATTTAATTGTTCAGTAATAAATACAGTTAAATAAAAATATTAATTAATTCGTAAAGTTTTGTGTCCTTGTGTTCGTTTATAAACAAAAATAACATGTGATTGGATAAAGTGATAAATGTAAAACATTTATATTTGTTTATGGATAAAATAGTGGAATTGAAGAATAAATCTTTATAAAACAATTGTTTTAAAAATATGTGAGCTTAAAAGTAAACATAATATCAAATACTTATAAATTTCAACATAATGTTTTAAGTATGAATTTATTAATAATTTGAGAAACAAATCGTAACACAAGTACATCTATTATTAAATGTTTTACAAATTTGTTATTCGATATTCAGTTTGGTCGTCTATAGTGTATATATGTTCAATTACACACTAATTAATATAAATAATTTTTTTAAATATCATTTTGATAAAGAAATTCCGGCTATTTTAGATAGAATAATTACAAATTAAAATATATATATTGATAATTAATAAATACAAACTTGACATGCTTTATTGTAAAAGACATTCTCTGTGCAAAAATATTTAAACAAAAAGTGTGCCTTTGATTAATTCAGATTGTTCAAGAATAACTGAATCTGATATATTCATAATTATAAATTTTTACCTATAAATAAAAATAATTTATATAATTACTTTGGATTGTACATTTGTTTTTATAAAATGGCTTCTGAGTATAAGAAGAAATAATTATAATAAAGTTGATTTTTTGTTTAATAAGACATCGTTAAAATAAGTGATTTTTTAAATTGTGAACTGTTTTAAATTCGTCAAGTTGGCATCGGAAAAGGGCTACAGGGGCGCCATGGGCGTGCTGCGGTGGCTCTCGGAACCGGGCCGGAACTCTTCCTCGACTTCCGGACGGACAAGCGGAAGGAGTTCCATTTCCGAGGTGAATAAGAAAAATTCTAACCAATCTAAGAATCATTCTAATCGGTTGCTTCAACTGCCATTTATGCTCCGAAACGGCTGGACCTGCCTTTGTCAAAAACTAATTAGCGCGTCTCCTTATCAATATCGAATGTTTTTTGAATCATTCTAATCGATTGATCCGTGTTCATATAATCGTCTACGAACAATTGTATTTGCATATACATACACACATACATCATTTTTTATGTTAAACTTTTCATTTTCGATTTTTTGCGATTACTACAACTTACCCTACGGCAACTTAAAAATAGAAATCAACAAAAGTAATATTAGGTTTTGTTTTGTTTTAAAACAAAATATTAAACTAGCTGTAAGTGGAATTCTGTCTTGAGGCATTTATGGCATCGTGCCTTAAGGCAAATTGCTGGAACTTCCCGTACCGAAATGTTCGAGGAATACTGAATGTTTTCAAATAGATTATTATAAATATTGTAACATTGTCTAATATTTATGAGAATTATATAAACTGAATTGCAGAGTTGAAAATATTTGTAAAGTATATTAGAACTATAGCCAGAATTAAAAATAAAATCTGAAATATTTTTGATAAAACTAAAAAAAAAAAAAAAAAAAAAAAAAAAAAAAAAAATTGAACAAAATTTTTTTTTCCAAAATCAATTATTTTGTTAAGACAAGCAGAAAGTTCTTTGAATCATTTAAATCGGACGCTTAGTTCTCTCAAAAACTGCCATTTTTTACATATTTAGCTCCATATCTTCGAAATGGCTGGGCCTGCCTTTGCCAAAAACTAATAAGCACTTCTCCCAATCATTACTAATTGAATGCTTTTTAGATCATTCAAATCAGATACTCCGTTCTCTCAAAAATTCGATTTCTATTTTCTGCACTCTTTGCTCCGTATCTCCGAAACGGCTGGACCTGCCTTCGCCAAAAACTAATCAGCTCTTTTCCCTATCAATAGGAATCGAATGTTTTTTGAACCATTCAAATCGGTTGATCCGTGCGCCCTAAAACGTGACTGGAAATTTGTATCCATACATACATACACACACACACACACACACACACACACACACACACACACACATCCATTTTTTCTGAGGTATGCCAAAACGTTCAAAAACCTTCAAAACGTCGAGAAATGTTAAAATTTTCAATTCCGATTTTCGGCCCATTACAATAACTTACCCTACGGGAAGTTAATAAAAATATAAAATATCAAGCTAGCAAATAAAAAAACACAATCTCAATGTTTTAATCGTAATTTTTTTTACAAAAACCTTATTGAGAAATTATTAACAATATCATAAATATATTCATTTTTATTAAAGTTTTATATTATAAAAATAAAATCAAATTTGAATTCTATAATTGATGACCCCAATGTGTGTGTATGTTTTCATTTCGTTTTTGTTTCATTGTGTCAAAAATTCATTTGTTTGACTTTAAATATTGGTTTTTTGGATAGTTCATGATTTTAGAAAGAATAGGACACATGAACAAGATTTCACAAATTTACTTAAAATTTGAACTTATTAGATGTAATGCATATGTTGAATCATTAGTAAGAAATATGTAATTTAGATATTATTATTGCCAAAGAGCAACTAATATATGATACGAGATTATAATGAAAATTCTGGGCAACATAGTTAATATAGTTGTTTTTTTAGCGCAGATACTATTATCTTTTTTTGATTTTGTTATACTTGTTGAAAAACTACAATTTGAAATACGTATTCGTTTAAAAATTATGGAGCATAATTTTTTATATACAAATTTAATGAACTGAAATGTTTGTTTGTTTGATATATGGATAGTAGACGTGGGTACAGGACAACGTCTTTTGGGTCAGCTAGTATATATATATATATATATATATATATATATATATATATATATAATTCTTCAAAAATTACAAAAAACCACGTATTATTGTTTGACATTGAAAACATTTGAATCTGCTAGAAATGTCAATTCATTTGAAATTTGAATTCAGCTGAAATTATGAGCCTAGATAATATTAGAATATAATATACAAGAAAAACGTAATGTTTACATTATTATTGCCAAAAAGCAGCTGAGATGTGCCAGAAATTAAAATAATATAAGATACAGTCAACAATATATGTTTGGCATATAAAATTATTTAATTTAGTTGAATAAATAAAGCAACAAGTCCAAAATTGCATCAAATAGGGTATTTGAAAGTATAGGATGGGATATTAAAAAATTTTGATGTTTTGATTTGTAGACGTGTGTACAGGACAACGTTTGTCGGGTCATCTAGTATATATACAATATCGATTGGTGTATTTTTAAAACGTTGCAACAAATCGATAAAATGAGTTAAACGTTTTAATAATTAATAAGAAGAACTTTAGAACTCAAATGGTCAATAAAATGCATGTTTTTCCCATCATGGACCTGTCTTCGGTTTAAATATTAATAATAAATTAATATAATAATAATAATAATAAAATATTTTTGTGTGTATGTGTTTGTCTATGTAACTGCGTACAAACTTCTTCTTAGTTGGAAAAGTAAACAAATTTAAATGAAATAAATTTAATTATAGTCGTTAATGGAATTGAATTGAGAGCCGTCGGATTGAGTAACTCGTTAAAAAACTAATGGACGTTAATTGTTTTGGTATTCAATTTAGGTGTTTGGTAATTTGTACGACGCATACGTAATTTACGACACAACTACAAATTTGTAACATTTTAGAAAAACTTTTGTAGAAAAAACTAAACAAAAATGGTGATTGCAAACTCGAAACATTTAAAAAAGGAGGCGTTTATGAATCACGTTCTTTTTTAAAAATTTCTGGACCCTTTTACCCCGGGGTGATGGTGACATTTAAAATTAAAAAATGTAGTATTATTTAGTTTTTTCAGTTTTATAATAAACAAAATATATTGCTGGTTTTATTACATTTTATGATAAACTTGGAGTACTTGAAGTATTTTTAGTGCCACATGATGTACTTATCAGACATACCAATATGGCGATAAGTTAATCGATATATATATATATATAGATATATATATATATATATATAGATATATATATATATATATATATATATATATATTTGATGTATTATCCTTATCAGAGCGACTCGGGGTGCTCCAAAAGGGAGCTTTATCAGGCAAATGAGCTTTTTACGTGTTGACAAAATGTTCGACCATTAGCAAATGGCGCCGTCAATCTTATCGCCTTCACTCTTATCGTATACACCTTTGTGTTTTGTTTATTTTTAATATAATTCTTGTAATGTAGACATTAATAAATTAAAATCGAAATTTGACAAGGTAATGTAAGTATAGTATAAAAAATGAGTGCGCGTAAGGTTCACACGCGAATGAAGCAAAACTTATTTGCTACTGTACAACGTAGCAAATTTAAGTTAAGTAAAAATAAATACATCATATAACAATTTTGAATAATGTTTGTTAGTAATATGGTAACACTCGTAATGCACACATTTATTAGTGTTAACTATTTTACACATTTATATAAGGATAAATTATAAATTATATATTTATAATGGCATTAAAAATATGTATTATATTTAAAAACAATGATGTAATTAAAATCATACTTCAAATATGACATGAACGGTTTGTCATTGTAATTAGCATTTAGAAATGGACCTTCTTCAGAGAAATGAAGTAATTGCTGATTAATAAATTCTATAATATTCGTTCACACAGTGGATTATGTTAAACAACGCCTAAACAAATAATGTTTTAGCAAATTCACTCATCATGTAATAATTGTGTTTGAAGAACTTCATGTAATTAAAATTAACATGCATTCATTGACTGCTTGTATTTTTTTTACTTTTTTGCTGGCGATATAATCTCATTCTTTGAACAGCTGTAATATCTGTCTTGCCTAAAAAATATTTTCCATTTCAATAACTTCAAAGATTTATATAAACTACGAATAATATAGAAATAATTTCTAATCAATGAACTTACGTTTAGTACAAGGCACAAATGTTTAATTTGTTTTATTATTTTCAAGGAACAGGATAAAATATTATTCTGATTCAGACATTTTTCATTAAATCAAGATTTGACTACGATGTAACTATAAAATGTGTATTTATCTATGCCGATTTTCTTGTCGATATCGGTACCAATACAACGTTGACGCTGGAACGCATACAACGACAGATCTCTAATCACATACGCGACGACCAATCACAATCGACCCGTATAGAAATGATATCATTGAGAGCGAATGACGAATCATTGGCACTCGACTCTTATCTTATCTTATCTGCCGTAACGCACTTCCGTTGCATTTGTACGGATTTACACCCTAGTCGCGCCTAAAGAAGTTTTACTTAAAAAAAAGTTTATTGTCAATTAAATTTACCATCTGGTCCCACGTGTTGCAGTTTCTCGATTTTTACGACACGTTCCATATTTCATTCAACTTTCAGTCATCAGACGTGCTCGAATAAAAGACGACCAACAAGAAGAAAAAATAACACCAAAGGTAATCGCACATGGAACACGTTTTTTCGTGGTAAAGGTGCCCCCATGGATATTATATATATATATATATATATATATATATATATATATATATATATATATATATATATATATTTGAAAAACCACATGATCCCGAGGGACTTCTGAAGCGTTCCCATGCTTTTGAAATGGAAGCCTCGAGGAGCACGTTTCGCAAATCGTGGATCAATTAGTAATGGATAATGCATATATATATATATATATATATATATATATATACATATATATATATATATATATATATATACTAGCTGACCCGACAAACGTTGTTTTGCCATAAAAAATATTTCTAGTATAAAATGTTTAGTATGCAAATAACTAACTGATTGCAAATGTGGTGCATAAGTTAAAGAAGCAGCTAACAAAAAATATATGAACAGTTTACCCACTGCAAAGCACGCCACATATAAATGTCCCTTAATAGTCTTTGCAAGTGCCAACCTAATCTGAAACTCATTCTTTCTGTATCTTTCAGTTTCGATTTATAGACTATTAAAATAAAGAAATCTGGCCTCAAAATTAAAAAAAATATTAGGGTTGGACAACCCTTAATAATAATGACTTGTTTTTTCAAGCTCAAAAATCTGAACTGAAAGTATGTCAAAAGTATTCAATGACTAAACCCCGGATAAAAAATTCTATAAAAAAGAAAAATAGGGATCGATGATAAAAAAGTAAAAATTTAGGGTTGTATGTATTTTTAATGCCACGTTATAAAAAAAATAAAACAAAAAAATGCATTGATATTTTGCTTATTGTTGATTACTTATTGTCCTGAGATTTACTTAATGTCTATGTAGGACAGTTGTAAATATATTGTTGAATAAAAAGTTGTAAATATATTGTTGAATACCAAACAATTTTTATATAATTTTGAGATATACTCTTGTCATTCCTAGAGTACTAATTTTCAATCACCAGAAGTATTCATGCCGTAATATTGTACTTAATGAATAAGTACAGAAATGTAATAAATTCAATGAAAATATATCCCATTCATTATCATTCATTGAAAGCACTCTGTAATCATTGCAACATCTGGAATGACAAACCGTCTCGATATCATAATAATTGGCACACCAGTAGAAAGGATTCTCAACTTTAAGGGGCACAACTAGTGTGAAATTTTCAAAAAATCGAATTTTCAATTTTTCCATATTTCGATGGGTTATACCTTCAAAAATAACATACCAAAATTTTAAATCGATATCTTAAATAATTTTTGAGTCACAGCCATTCAAAGAGTATATATATAGTATATAGTACAACGATCATTTGATCTTTAAATGCGTTTTTCTCGAAACAGCATTTTACGAATTTGCTACAGCGATTACTCAAAAACAAATGATCCGATCACTACCAATTTTTTTTTACATGTTCTATATATAGTTCTCCGTAAAATGAACTATCGATTTTTTGATCGGATAAAAAATCGAATTTTGGCAGTGCAAAAACGACCAAAATTTTGGGTGAAATTCGACTTTTTTTTAAAAAAACGCCATCATTTTGTCAGTTTTTGATTTTTTTCTTTATCGTAGTTCATTTTACAGACAATATTATCTAGTTTAACGAGATTTTTTTTTAAATTTCATCCACGTAGAAGGCCGGAATCACTGCAGCAGTGAAGAGCTATGTTTTGTCGTGCCGTTGGAGATCGACGATAACTTAAAAAATATTTCATTTTTTTCTTCAAAAATTTTACTATGTATTCTTAAACATGTATAAATATATTCCTAAAATTTTGAAATGATTGATAAAGTAGTTTTTTTTTAATATAAATTCCCAAAAATCACCTTTTTTTTAGGCGGTTACATTAGTTGTGCCCCTTAATATAATTTAGTCGACATACGCCATATGGTAAATGATATCTATGTTTCCCGATGCAATTTTTACAGAACCGTTGGAAATAATATATGTCTGTTACAAAGGTACTTGAAATGTACCGTCTATCTATATCTCAGTCAACTTTATTGTTTTCCATGTAGTATGTATGTACTACAGACTACATACACGGATAAAAATGAGTATGAGGAAATGCATATGGGACGTGGGATGCGAACGAAATGAAAATAATGGTAATGGTAAATTGTAAATGGTAAATGGTAATGCTCGAACGAGAAACATTTTTTTTCTTGGACTGTTTCGAAATTCAAATGGCCCATTCAGAAGGAAAGAAATATTATATATATATATATATATATATATATATATATATAGTAGAATTTTACTGATCCGACACCTCTAGTAATCCGACAGCCTCGCGACCGAAACTTTGGACAATTTTTTGGAAATATTTGTAAATTTTTGGAAATTTTAATGTTATACCCAATGCCATATGTTAAAATTATGACTTTTACTTATAATTCAATAATCCGAACATACCAGTAATCCGACACTCTTATTTTTGGTGTGTGTATATATTATTTTTGCTTACTTTAAATAGAATTATATTTATTTTCGGTTACTTTATTCATCAGATAAAAATTTATCAGTGCCCAACTTTTTAAGATTATTTGTTATTACTATCCAATGAAATTAAAAACATTAAAAATTGTATAATATTTCTAAATTTTTCATTTTTTAAATATTTGTATTATGATTTTTCCCTCAAAATTACATCATAAATGCTTGATTTTTTTTATTATTAACAATATACAATATATCTTCTATATTCTTTATTTAAACAACATTGTGTCTCTGACATCAGTATGAGTCAATGTTGATCATTTGATTTATTCAAATGATTATTACATTTATTTCTCGACTTTCCATATATGACAACGTGCATATGACCAAGGAAAAACATTGGTGGACAAAATGACAAAATTAAAAGGGCCACAATTTAGACTCATTGTGATCAAGTTCTTTTTGCTAAGAAAACATTTTATTAACTGTACGAAGAAAATTTTTATTAAAATTTAATTTATAATTTTTTTTTAGAATTTCAGTTATTATTTGCGAATTTTATGCTTGCTTGACTTTTCAAGTCATTCTGAATCGTTTGATACAAAAATTTGTAATTTTATATGTATTTAGGTGTATGAGCAGAAATTGTACTTTTTGTTGAATTTTTTTCAAAAATTGCTGAAATTATGTAGGAAATCCAAAATTGGAAAGATATTAGCTAAGAATTATTTTGCCTAGTTTTTGATAAAGATCAGTCGGGCCATATCTTCGAGATTTTTTGATTATTTTAGTGACTATTTTTTTACTATTTTAGTGATAGTTTGCATTAGTTTTTGAATCCATAGCTCTTCACGAACGTCCTAAAATCTTATAGATCTAAGAAAACCAGTAAAACAATTATAAAAGATTAAAATTTCATTTAAAGGGTTGCGCTCTTAGGACATACATCGTACATACGTGGTCATAAAAAACTTAATTTTTTTTTTCAAATTTTATCTAATTAGCTAAATTTCTATTTTTATCGATTAAGTTGATTATGTCTAAATATCAGGAAGTTTTTGCCACTTGCCTCAAGGCAAAATACATCTGACCCCTAGTTCTATTATTACAATTCAATAAATTCTTAGTGCAACAAAATTGGATCAAAGTTTTGGAAGATGTAATACACCACTAGTTTTATTATATTTTGTCACCGATACCAATTTGGAATGATGAGACGCTTTCTTAGGGCTACTCTGTAAGTTCATGTTACTTGCCATAAGGCAAAATGAATTTGACCCCTACTTTTATTATTACAATTGACCACCAATGCTCTCAGATTACATTTCGTGTGGGATAACTCGTATTACACTCTCATTGCACAGGAATAGATTTTAGATTTTAGAAAGTCAACGAGCGAGTGAGTGCTCATGCAATTGTCTCGAAAAAATAAATAAAAATAGAAAAATAAATGAAAAAAATATAAAAGTAATGGTGCCTTAAGGCAAAATGCTAGAACTTCCCGTACCAAAAATAACCTTTATTAAAAAAGCCTTACAATTTTTTGAAACTTTGAAAAAAATGAGATTTTTAAATTTTTTGAATACTTTGATTTTTTTTATAATTTGAAAATTTTAAAAGAAATTGCTATTGTTTAATCAAATGCGAGTCGAACTCGTAAAACAAAATGACGTTTACTTAACGAAAAAAATAACTTTGTGTAAAATTTCTCATCAATTGTTCATTGTTGGGTTTTTATAGAATATTTGTATGTACTGGTAGTGGCACTGATGATGAATCGAATTAAAACTCGAAACGTTTGCAAGATTTATTAAAAATTATTTAAATCTAAGAGGGCGTCTATTAATCACGTGAGCGAGTTTTTAAGGATTTTTGGACCCCTCCTCCCTTGGACCCCATTTAAAAAAAAACAATTACAAAATAAATACACGTGATATCTAACTATACCCCTCCCTCTCCCACCTGATATTTTGTGTTTTTTTACCCCTATAAACCTCGCGTGATTAATGGACGCCCCCTAACTTTATTTTTCGTTAAATTATTTTATTTAAAAATTTAACTGAATAAAAACCTTTTAATTTCTACGCAGAGTATGTTACAGTAATTGCAAAAAAAAAACAAAAATAAAAATTAAAAAAAAACAAATTATTCCAAAACAGATTTTTCAAAAAAGTCATTTGTTTCCAAAAATTTTAAAGCCCTTTGAAAAATTTTAATTTTTGTTTCGGGAAGTTTTAACATGTAGTGGTGCATGTAAAAAATTTATTTGAAATCTATACATTTCGGCTAAGATTCCACCCTTAATTTAAAAGAGAATAGATTTTTTGAACCATAAATAATTATATTTCGGAAAAAAAATATTTAAATTTATTTATAGCGACAAATTTCTATAAAAAAGCTATAAATTTAATGAGCATATGTCTAACGATTAATTTTGTCACCTAAATGGCATTTTTTAACTTTTTTCTATGAATCTCCAAAACTGCTGGACCTGCCTTCCCTAAAATTCAATAAGTTCTTCATTTCGCCAATACAAATAAAATGTTTTTTAAATCATTCAAATCGGACGTTCCGTTCTCTCAAAAACTAAAATACCATTTTTTGCAGATTTTGCTCCGTATCTCCGAAACGGCTAGACCTGAATTTGCCAAAAAGTAATCGGCACATCTTCCTATCAATTAGAATCGAATTATTCATATCCGTGCGCCGAAAAATGTCGACAAAAAATTGAATCCATACATAAATTCATACACACACTTTGGTATGCCAAAAGGTTCAGAAACCTTCGAAACGCGAAGAATTGTAAAAATGTTCAACTTCGATTTTTGGACGATTACAATAAATTACCCTATGGGGAAAAATAAATAAACCTAATCTTACAAAAACGTTTAATTTTCAAAATTACTAAGTTTATGAGTATGAACTTAGCACAATTACAATTACAGCATCAAAAATTTAAAAAAAATGACTGTGCTTAGAATTCCAATCGTAATCTATAATTTTTACCTATATTTGTTAATTTATTACCCTATAAGCCTTTGACTTTTACTATGTGCGGTATCGTTAAAAGTTTATTAGAGCGTCGTCTTATCGATGTGGGTCATCTTTGAAACTGGAATAAATTGTTGAACACCACATAATAATATATCCACAAACTAATTGAAAAACAAGTACAACGACATCAATTACCATAAACTACTCGACTAGTGCTGGTAATAATCGAATAAAAACAAACTAATCGATAATAGATAGACAAGATATTTATGGCACAAGATATTTTTATTGTAAAGTTCACTAATTTTCTTATGTATTTATTTTTCTTTGTGAATAAGATGTCGGAATAAATATAAAGTGATCAGCAGGGGTCCAAATGACCCTTGCTGACCCAAAAATCAAAATTCGAGCAATGATCTTAACTAAAGTATCAAATTTCAAAGACAATTTCGGCACTTAAAAAAAATAATCTAGGGTTTCAGTAGACTAGATTTTTATTTTATACAAAAGACGATATGGGTGGTCACAAAACGATTTCAGGCGCCACTAATTTCCAAATAAATAAATAAAGATGAATAATTAATTTTTGTTTGTTTTCTAAAAAGGACATTCTAAAACAAAATGACAAAATGTTTTTCTTGATAATGCAGACTTGATTTTGAATTATGTATATGTTACGTCTTTAGATTTTCTGGAAGTTTTAGAGAAAAACATAGCATTTTTTTGGACTTCAAGACTAAATTTACACAAAATATAACAAAGTCAGTATTTTTTAAATTTTGTATTTTTCATATATATCTAACTTCCCATAGGGTAAGTTATAGTTAAAAAATTCGAATATGTATTTTTTTGCATATCTTCACGATTTAGAGGTTTCTGTGTGTGTGTGCACGATTTCAAGAGCACAGACCAACCGATTTAATTGATTCATAAAACATTCGATTTCTAAATAGGGAGATGTGTTGATTAGTTTTTGTCAAAGGCAGGTCCAGTCGTTTCGGAGATACTGAGCAAAATGTGCGTAAAATGGGATTTTAGTTTTTGAGAGAACGGAGCATCCGATTTTGATGATTCAAAAAACATTTTACTTGTACTGATGAAATAAAGAATTTATGTAATTTTTGGTAAGGCAGGTCAAGCGGTTTTGGAGATCCAATGTAAAAAATTAAAAAATGACATTTGGTAGTCAAAAATGATCATTAGACATATGCACATCAAAATTTTCAGATATTTTATAGAGATTTTAATGAGAAGTACTGATTTTTTTACAATTTTGTTGGATTCCGTACCAAGATTGTTAATTTTTAAAGTTTAATTATACAGTTCAAGCAAATATCAAAATTTTCAGATTTTTTTTTCAAAATTTGCAGGAATATACAAAGTTCTATACCCTAAATATAAATTTTAAATTTACAACTCAGTTCGCAATTATATATATCTCATATGCGTTAGAAAAATATCCACACATGTATTTGTCACCTCTTGCTATTGTAAACATTCTTAAGTGTTTTGAACGATAATATTGTCACTTTATATTTATATGAATGAATAAATACTTAGTAATTATAATTATCTTTTGTAAAATATTTAAAACAATTGTTATTAATCATTGATCAATAATTATTCTGGTATGGGAAGTTCCAGCAATTTGCTTTAAGCCAAGATGCTAGGCACCGCTAGTTCAAATATTAATTTTATTTATCTAAAACTTATTTATAAAATATGTGGGGATCAAGCAGGCTGGTCATGATTTGTAAAAAAAAAATTCGACTTCGAAATATCAATTTTGGCTTTTAAAATTTGAAGATTTTCAGTCCTTTCCTTAATGTGACGAAGTTCCCTTACGTAACTTCTCGAATTACTCTCAACTTTTGATGAACGATGTTTAATAAAGGAATGCTCGAGTTGTGTCTCAGAAATATTCGTTATTAAATGCGAAGAATATAACGGAATATGTATATGTATATGATTCCTACAACGTCAATCTAGGTAGTTAGGCCGACAACAATTTATGATACTTTGAATTGAAATTCTTCCTCGACATCATACATACTAGCATCTCATATCTTATATGAAAAAAATCAATAAAATAAATAATGTACAGTGTAATTGAATCAATGAAATATAGTCAATCTATTACCATTATTTATGCAAAAATTAGCCTTTGGTTAAAAAATAGGTGACCATGATATGTGGTCTTGTATGTGCCCAACTTATTTTGTGGATCATTAATAACTTTACATCAACTGACTAATAAATCAATGAAAGTTCAACAAACACCTTCGCCAGCTTTCTTATTTCACTCGTATGAATCACGAATCTACAAAATCCAAAACAAAATAAATTGTATTATCTCAGTTGAATTTCTTTCATCCATAACTGTAGAAATATGAGTCAGTTGCAATAAATAAGATGCAAAAGACTTTCTCTCAATTCGACCAACAGATATATACACATTGTCATGCGAAATTTCTCTTACAGAATAAATGAGAGGAATAAAAGTTACATTTGCTTTTTAATATTTAGTACAGGAATTTAAATTAATTTATTGTACTAATTTTATTTTCTTTTTGTTACAGGTAAATTTAAAACATATTAATTATTTGGTGATAGTCTCCAAGTGGTATGTAATATATATCTTCATATATTTTATATAAAATTCTCGGATCGATTCTTATGTATTTTATATATTTTATATAAATTTCTCGTGTCGTATTTCATACAAAATTCTCGTGATGTTTGTCTCAATACTCTTCCAAAACTGCTTGACCGATTTTTGTGAAATTTTTGTAATCACGTTTGGTATGACTGAGAATAGGTCAACATATATTTTTTAAACCCCTAAGTTGTAAGGGTTGGCAGCCCTTAAGAATTTTTTTTTAATTTTTGGACCAAATGTTTTATTTTTTTTTATATTTTGTATTTAAAAATCACATACAGACCTAATTTTTTTTACTTTCTTATGATAAAGCACTATTTTACAAAAATCATTTTAGTCTTTGAATAATTTTTCATCAAATTTTCAAATTTTTATCTTCTTTCGACGAAGCACTATTTTATAAAAATCATTTTAGTCTTTGAATAATTTTTCACCAAATTTTCAAATTTTTACCTTCTCACGACAAAGTTTTATTTTATAAAAATCATATTAGTCTTTGAAGAATTTTTCACCAAATTTTCAAATTTTTACCTTCTTAGCACTATTTTATAAAAATCATTTAGTCTTTGAATACTTTTTTTCCAGTCATTTGATGTTTTTGACTTAAATTTAGTACAGATTTTTTTGAGTTTATGAAAAAGCTTAAATTTTACCTAAAGGAAAACTAATTTGTTTTTATCAAATTTGTCCAATCTTCATACTTTCTTTTAAATTTTGGAATATATTTTTTTATATGAATTATATTTGATGCTGAATTGAAAAATGAATGCAAATTTAAATTTTTATTATTTTACCACAACTTTAATTTCGGAAGTTATTGAATAATTGTTCACCCAGCCATTTGATATTTTAGACTTAAATTTAGTGAAGATTTTTTTGAATTAATAAAAAAGCTTAAATTTTACTTAAAAAAATACAATTAGCTTTAACAAGGTTTGTCCAATCCCAATCCTAAATCCAACACTTTTTTTTAAATTTTTGGGTAAATTTTCTTTATTTCAACTATTTTTAATATGGAATTGAAAAGTACATAGAAATCTAAATTTTTTCTGTCCTCCCACAAATTTTTATTTTAAAATAGTCATTTTAGTAGTCCAATCATTTTTCATATATGGATAACTGATGAATTATCGTCTTTTTTGTGAACGTTTTTTATTGAATTTTGATCGAAGAAAAGCTTAAATTTATCTGCACTATATACACTGAAACATTTTCAGAACGATTATTAGATTTTGGGGACAGAAACGTTACAATCGATTTATAATATTTTTATATCGATTCATAAATATTTTTTATTGCAAAAGAATTTTTGCCGGGATAGCTAGTATAATTACATTAACATTTATATGCGTTGCAGTGGGTAAATCATCCATGTAATTTGTGTTAGCTGTATCTTTCTCTTATATACCACACACTTCTGCATTCACCATTAGTTATTTCTTATATCAAAAATGTTATAGAAGTATTTTTTATGACAAAATAATGTTTGCCGGGCTAGCTAGTATATATATGTATAAACATTTATATGTGGCAAGCGTTGCAGTGGAAAAACATTGCATTTAATTTATGTTAGATCTTTCATTTACATTTCACACATTTTTTTCACAATCAGTAAGTTATTTTCCGTCCTAAGAATTACTTTTTATGGCTAAACATGTGTCGGGCCAGCTAGTATATATATACATAAATAATTCTCGTGTCATTGCGTTCGTGATCATACTACTTCGAAACGGCTTTTTTGAATTGTTTTTTTTTAAAACTTCATAGTGACATTCAGTATGCAACACATTTACTCTTACATTTTAAGTAAGAATGGTCAATTTCTGTTTTAATTTTTTTATGTGGCCTTAAATTTTCACACTCCTATAATATTAGTGAATTTAGTGATCGAATAATTTTCAAAATGTTTCATTTGCAAATATGAATGCAATCTCCTCTAACTTCATAAATAAACCCTCCGATGACTTTTTCCATTTTCATTCCGTTTTCCTCGACACTAGTGTCTATTTTTAAATGCCATCCTCTCGTCAAGACTTCTCGGAATTTTATTTTTAATGTTCCCGCCGTTCGTGGTTCGTGAAGACGACATGTTGTTCTTAATCTTATAGTTATGTTACATACATTTAGTTTAACAACACTTTATTACATAACTGTTTCATTTTTATGTTATAAGTGACGAAACGTGGACGATATAAGTAGGATAGAAGTGCATTTTTTCTAAGAATAGAACTAAATGTTTCTGATACTGAACTTGTTGATGACATTAATTAGTGAATATAATTTTGTTGTTTCTTTAGAGAGAAAAACTTTGTCTTTAATTTCAAAGTAGACTAATAGCAAACGTTTACATCCCGTTCGCGACGATTTGAGTTTCCTGTTACAAATTTGTTGTGTTTATCTTCATGAGCACATTTTGATGAAACCTTGAAAAATAATCTGCATGAACTTGGAAAGTGATGGAAATTTTAATATATATATATATATATATATATATATACTGGCTGGTTCGGCGAACGGTGTTTCGCCATTAAAAATATTTCTAGAAAATTTTTAGTATCACATATTAAATGGATGGTTTTCCCACTGCAACGCAAGCCATATATAAACTAGTGGTGTATGGCATCTTGCCTTAAGGCAAATTGCTGGAACTTTCCGTACCGGTATGAAATATTCAAGAAATTTTAAACGTTTTCAAACATATTATTACAAATACTGTAACTTTCATTATTTTTGCTATCTTTTTATATCTGAGCAAATCAAATGTTAATCATAAATCAATTTATCTCCCGAACATTACCAATCGTCATTTCATTTCAAATTCAATTTAAAAAAAAAAAATACTTGCCTAATTTACACAAAATTGAAAAAGTGCTCCCGTATAGTCACAGTCTAAACGCATTTGCAAATACAAATTGGAAAAGCGCGGTGAACATTTGTACCAGAGTGGCGCTTAGACTGTGCTTAGCCTGGCAATTTTTAATCCAAAATTACAAAAATATTTTATGGAAAATAAAAAAAGATGTAATCATTTTTTATCCTCAAAAGCAATTGTTTTGTCAATACAAGCAGAAAGTTTCTTAGATTCAAATTGGACGCTTAGTTCACTCAAATATATACCTACAGACTTTTACTTCTTATAAATATATCTCTATAATTTATATATTCACCTATACTATATAGGTTTACCTTACGCCCTATGTATTTTTTTTTATTATCTCTACCTATCTATTGTCTATACCGGGAATTGAACCCGGGACCTCCGCGTGGAAGTCGCGCACCTTAACCACTACCCTATCGGATACCCCCACCAATAATATAATATGGGACGCACTGTTGTTTCCGCGGGTCATTTTCTAATTAATTAGGTAATTAATACTAAGGTGGCGCGACGACACGCGAAAAAAGACGGTTGATTGTAGCGTTACGGTGGTGTAGTGGATAACGTTGTCGCGTGCCACGCGGCGGACCCGGGTTCGAATCTCGGTAGGGTTAATGTAGCGTGTAAGGGAAATTATAGGTAATAGGATATATAGTAGATATAGGTTAGGTGTATTCGGTATACAATGTTGTAGGGATTTGAGAGTATATAATGAAATATAGCGTATGGTACAGATGTAAGGCGCTGTGTAGTATAGAATGCAACGTATAGGCACACGTAAGGCTATAAAAATACATGAATAGGAACCTATGATGTAGATGTTAGCGTATAAGAAATGCGAATGAATGTAAGATTTAATTTATAAATATTATTTTTTCTATAAGAAGTTCATACACTCAATTGTTACTAAATTAAAAACGACTTTGATAAAACCAGTGGTTTTGTGCTAATATTTTTTTGCCGGAACGCTAAAATTTAAAAAAACGGTTCTAAAACCGGTTCTAAAACCGGATTTCATGTTTTTCCAGTTCCGTTCAAAAAGGAAAGAAACAAAAATTATTACAAAACTCATTTTGTGCACATATATAATGTTTATTACAATAACATTTAATAAAAATTAGTTGAATAATAACTTATAAAATTTACTTATTAAATCATTTTCTGTATGTAGCGATGTTTTTATATTTTTTCTTGCCGGAACGCGTTCCGGCTCAAAAATGATTTGCCGGAACGACGTTCCGGCGCGTTCCGGCTCGACAACACCACTGTATATATATATATATATATATATATATATATATATATATATATAAATGTATCTATTATTTATCTATAAAGGTGCGGCTTTAGAGATCTTAACCAGCAATACTTTTCCGTTGTTGCCATTGTTGTACAAATGGTAACCGTTAGAAACAAATTGATATTATTATTCCATTATAAAAACATTCACGATTGTTTTAATGCTAATGGGATCCACGCACAATGTATTATTTATAACGATATATATATACTATATATATATATATATATAAATAAATTTAGACTACAAAATATTATATTCTATTACAACATTTTTATTACTATTACTAGTTAGTTACTTATTAACAGGAAATCCGTACTCGTCTTATTGCAAGACAAAAAGAGAGAGTGTTACATAGTTTCTTATAAATTAAATAATCTCTCTTAATATTATCCGATCACATTCTACCTAATTATCTAATCATATATTTTTCACCGATAAAAGCGAAAGTCTTTTGTAATAAGAAAGTGAAATTGTTGCTCGATAGTGGATTTTGAAAGCTGCTGAATTGACCGAAGGGTCAATATAATACATAATAGGTTGTCGAACAGGTAATAAAATTTACAAAATTTATATATTTAGCACCGATATATATGACGAAATTATTTAATTTAGAAATAATTAATTTTACATGTTTTGATATCGATCTGTAAATAATTTTATCTTAGAGCAAATTTATTTATCTAGTGACCTTTTTACTAACTTGGCTATTGTTTTGGTCACTATGACCAAAAAGAGTTGCACAAAGACAAGGTTAATTAGCCAAAAACCTTCAAAACCATGAAAAAAGTCAAGTTTGTTGCAAAACGTGAGAAGATTTTTTGTGAATCATTGTAACGCACTTTTATCAATTTCAATGTCACGAAGAATAATTATTTAAAATTATATATATTATATATATATATATATATATATAAAATAATTTAGAAACTCTGATTCCGTCAAGATATAAAAAAAGGATAAATTTTATATTCACTTAAAAATAGCAAAAAAAAAAAAACCTATTTTAAGATGAGTTGCTCTTTTACCTTAATTTCTTTAAAATTGTGAATTATTTCATTCTCAATCGAAATGAAAACGCTAGAGTATTAATAATTAATTTATAACTTTCGTTAAAATCGTGTTTTAAAGTCAATTGGCCGTATGCAAAATATTTGATTTCAGCAAAAGCAAAATGCGGACTTTCTGGTCAATCCGGTTCAATATCGGAGAAACTTGACTTGCTAACAACTCTATTAATAATTATTTTGAATTACAAAAAAATATGTTATCTTACTACATATTTAATAAAACATAAGAGGTAGACCCTACTTTTAGGCAAAATAAAAATCAAATCCGAATTTACAAAAGGCGGCCGTCGATTAATCACGTGATCAAATTTTAAGGATTTTTTGAAAAATATTGGATTAGTTTTTTGATTCAGAAAAAAATAAAAACATGTGATATTGAATTGAATTATAAAAAAATATATTATCTTACTACACATTCAATAAAACGTAACAAGAAGGCCCTAGTTTTAGGCAAAATAAAAATCAAATCAGAATTTACAAAAAGGGACAGTCGATTAATCACGTGACCGAATTTTAAGGATTTTTTGAAAAATATCGGATTAGTTTTTTGATTCAGAAAAAAATAAAAACATGTGATATTGAATTGAATTATAAAAAAATATATTATCTTACTACACATTCAATAAAACGTAACAAGAAGGCCCTAGTTTTAGGCAAAATAAAAATCAAATCAGAATTTACAAAAGGGGGCCGTCGTTGAATCACGTGATCAAATGTTAAGGATTTTTTAAAATATATTCGATTTTTTTTTTGAAATTCAAGTGAAAATTAAATATACGTGATATTTTACAAGATATGCTACATCCCCACTTGATAATTTGTGATTTTTAGCTTTTCGAAGGAGAAGTTTATATTTTCATAAAAAATGCGATTCGCTAATTGTATGTTTTCTCGACGTTTCAAGCCATTCTGAATCGTATTGGACCAAACGTGTGTATGCATGTGTGTGAACAGATTTTTGCCATAAATCGAAGTTTTCTCGAAAACGGCTGGACCGATTTCAAAAATTTAAAATCCATTCGATGCATCTTAATAAGGACTATCGTTTGTCAGTTCGATGATCTGCCGAACCATTTCTTTGTAATTTGGAAAAAAGTGTTTTGGAAAAACTTTTCGTCCACATTTAAGCTCATACTACCGAATCGATTTTCAAAAATCAAAAACTGTTCGAAAGATATTAGTTGGGAATGGTACTGATTAGTTTTAGGTGAAAATCTACCGAGCCGTTTTCTTGTAATTAACTGTTGAAAAAAAATTTAAGCCGATTTTCATGGAACTTTTTTTGGCGATATATATCATGGTCTTATAGAACTTACTGAAATATCACGGCCTTACGACAAGTAGTTTAATTTCAAAAATTCATCAAAGTTTGAGAAAATAAGTAGTTCTTTTGGGATTTGTTAAAATTAAAATTAGACGATTTACTTGATATAACGATAGAGTATTCGTTCGTTTTCGATGGTGTGTAATAAATCCACTCGGAATACTTTTAATCACTCAAATTAATTTATATTTCATTGATTAAGTCGATTATTTGCACATATCGGGAAGTTCATGTAACTTGCCTTAAAGCAAAATACCAATACCATTCAGTTAGTTTAAGGACTTAAGCAAGCCTATATAGTTTTCGGCTACCGACAGAATTTGATGAATAAAATAAAACGTTTCCACTTATGAGCAACAAAGTCAATTATCCCATTATCAAATAATTAATTTTCAACAAACCCAAAAAACTATTCCGGCGTGACATCTATGGCGATCCTCGAGTCTACCAAAGTGTGAAAAAAGCGTTAAAAATTTCTTCATTGTTCATTATTTTGGTTCATTGTCGTTAACGGTTCTAGTTTTTCGTTTTGTGTCTTGTGTCTTTTGTTTTGAGGTTAAAAACCTCATTAGGAGCACAAAACTTTAGAAACAGCAGAACTATAGAAACGTGTGCGACTCTCCTTGGTAATTACCAGCAAAAGCAAGAAAGCAAGCAAGTCTTATTCTTTTGGGTTATTACATTTGTTAGTTGTGAAAGAAAAATGAAATAAAAGGTAAAGGATGATGAATTATAATTATGAAGACATGTTTCAAACACTTGAAAAATATTATTTTTAAGACACACGATGAGAGATCTGGCTCGGTAGAGATCAGAAACAAGGACTCACTCCAAGAATATATTGAAGAAAAATGTTCAACATAGTGAGAGGACAATTATAACACTTTGTAATATTTTATCGAATGAATGAAAATTTTTGCTCTTTAATGATTAGAGACCAGGACTCTAATATATAAGGATTGGAAAACTCTGTCAAAAAATGGATTCTACGAGAAGAACGATAATAAAATATGCGGCACTGAAAGAAGACAAATAGGATATTTGAAAACCAATCGTTTTTTAGTTTGTAAATTAAAATGTATATTTTATGAACCTCAAAACATATTTGAATAATTATTAACTTCACGAAGAAGTTTGTTTTCGTCAAAAAATCCGATTTGCTAATTTTGTGTTTTTCGACGTTTCAAGCCATTCTGAATCGAATGAGACCCCGAATTTAAAAAAGTGTATGTGCGTGTGTGTGTATGTGTGTGTGTGACAGATTTTTGAACCTTTGTCTACTTTTTCTCAAAAACGGCTAGACATATTTCAAAAATTTAAAATCCATTCGATGACCAGTCAAGCCGTTTCTTTGTAAATATCAGAAAGGTGAAAAAAATGTCCACGTTTTAGCCCGCAATTTTGAATCGATTTTAAAATTTCAACAACGGTTGGAAAGATTCTGGTTGGTAAAGATTCGCGATTTTTGTGAAGTTCTTGTAATTAACTGTTAAAATTTTTTTTTTCGACGAATTTATGAATTTTTTTGACGATAGATATCATGGTCTTCTAGAACACACTAAATTATAACGTTCCTACGACAAGTACTTTGATTTAAAAAAATCACCGAAGTTTGAAAAAATGAGTAGCGTTTTTTTGAAAGTTTGTTAAAATTAGACCTTTCATCGACTTTTTCTCAAAAACGGTTTCAAAAATTTTAAAAATTATTATTACTTGTTACTAAACCTAATTATTATTTATTGCCATTACGATTTCTGTTAGGTTTTTGGTCAAAGTGGTAAATATAATCCGTCACTCGAAATTTATTTATTTTGTCGAATATTTATTTTGTGTGATACACCACTAGTTCCATATTTATTCGACAGTGTCTGTACTTTGTACAGAACCACGTCCTGTATTTTATTTTTCATTCAAATCCGTTCAAGGCATCTGTTCAATGTAATTCGCAATTCCATTTTGTTTATAAGACGATTTTGTGTGATGTTTATATAGGAAGTTTAGTACGTCATTTCACTTCTTTGAAATTTATATATATATATATATATATATATATATATATATATATATATATATATTATAAACATCACACTTTTAACATAAACACTTTGTCTGTGCGCCATTTCGAATATAAATATTTTCGTTTCACAGTTTATTTCTCAAGTAAATAATAAAAGTTTTTGTTCAATTATATTGGATATCGTTTTGTTTATATTTCAATTGAAATCGGATATTAGATAGTTGTAAGGGACATTTTGCCTTAAGGCATGTTGCACTTTTAAAAGTTTCCGAGTAAAAAGGTCCACCTCCGTTTTCTCAAAGTTATGTTAGGAATTTTTTTTACTTTAGTGTTGAATGGCAATTTTAGTGAGCTCTACAGGACGCACCGTTTGCACTACAATCTTGTAAATCAAATATGTTTCATCTAAAAGTGTCTACTTTAGTAGCTAATAATAAAATTGATAAGTTTTCTAAGAAACTTTTATGTTTTAAAAGATCTGATCATAATGTGCTCTACGTACTTGTAAAAAATTACTCTAGTGTTGGACGACAATTTTTGTGAGCTCTACAGGAACGCACCGGTTGTACTACAATCTTGTAATTCAGATATGTTACACCTAAAAGTGTCTATTTTAATAACAAATAATAAAATTCATTGATTATCTAACAAAATTTTAAGTTTAATAAGATCTAATCATGATGTGCTCTACATACTTGTACATGTAAAAATTACTCTAGTGTTGGATGAGCATTTTAGTGAGCTCTACAGGACGCACCGTTTGTACTACAATCTTGTAATACAGATATGTTGCACCTAAAAGTGTCTATTTTAATAACAAATACTAAAATCGATAAGTATTCTAACAAAATTTTGAGATATAAAAGTTTTTGCCAAAACGTGTTCTTTATATGTATACACCGAACTCTACAGGGTGACATTTTTGAAGAACTATACAGGACACACAGTTTGTACTACGATCTTGTAATTCAGATATGTTACACCTAAAAGTGCCTACTTTAGTAGCGAATATTAAAATTAATATGTTTTCTAACAAAATTTTGAGTTATAAAAGTTTTTGCCAAAACGTGTTCTTTATATGTATGCACCGAACTACCATAGGATGGCATTTTTGAAGAGCTATACAGGACATACCGTTTGTACTACGATCTTGTAATTCAGATATGTTACACCTAAAAGTGCCTATTTTGATAACAAATAATAAAATCCATTGATTATCTAACAAAATTTTATGTCATAAGACATTCAATCAGAATGTATTCTACATACTTGTGTGCATAAACATTACTCTAGTGTTGAATGGCATTTTTAGTGACTTTTAGTGAGCTCTACAGGACGTACCGTTTATACAATAGTCTTGTAATTTAGATATGTTACACCTAAAAATGTCTATTTTATTACCAAATATTAAAATTGATATGCTTTCTAACAAGATTTTAAGCTATTTAAGTTTTTGACATAATGTGCACCATATGTCAGCACCGATCTACCCCAGGATGACATTTTTAAGAATTTATACAGGACACACCGTTTGTACTACAATCTTGTAATTCAGGTATTTTGTACCTTAAGGTGTCTAATTTGAGAACAAATATTAAAATCTATAGGTCTTCTAACAAAGTTTTAAGTTATAAGAGACTTTATCAAAATGTAACTGGTACAGAATAATCATCAGATTATTATTATTATTATTATTAATATTAATATTAATTCCATCTATCCATCTATGAGTCTATGTAAAAGTGGGTGTGCTTCTTGTCGGAGTACGTTGACCTAAATCCCGAGCCAGTTCGCGGTTTCTGTGAGATGTGGTGAGAATATCATAAACTCCCACGAAGAACAAACCAGTTTTGTGCCACTCTTTTTCTTCATGGCATTATTCTCTCTTCGTCTCTTTCCCACTTGCATGTATTTCATATGTTGCATCCCTTTCTATCGTTCGTCTTTGTTCATGAAGCAAAGGTGATCCATTGATGTAGGAACTACTATGCCAATAGTAAATGGGTAATTGATAAAAAATAATTGGTAAAAAATTGTGCATGTGGCAAATTATTAGAAAATACTCTTGAATAAGCTTGCTCTGTTATCTTAAAAATATAAGAGACTTAAAACAAAGAAAAAAGTCATTTTTCTCATTTTTCATTTTTGAAGAAAACTTGGTGTCATGTTTATACTCCTACACCTTGCATTTTCAGTTATTCCCATATATTTTATTAAAACATGTTTTTTTTTATTTGGAGCACCTGTCGATCTGTATCATAAAACAGGAAACACATACAGGAGGCATATGGTAAACGTTGTCAGTATTATTTTTACATCCTGCCCTTAAATTAAGACCCTTGGCCTTATATATAATTATTTTTGAAGGGATAATTGATTAGTTTTTTGAATAACGATTCGGAAAGTACGTTACTTTTTGTGGGAAAATATACATTTAGATACGTGATAAAAATTCGATTACAAAGTGTTATTTTTAACTTGGCGAAGGAGAAGTTTCAAATAATCCTATTTATAAATTTTATTAATTTGTATATATGTTTTCTGACGTCATTCTGAATCTTTTGGCACTGAAATTTGGAACAGTATGCGCGAAGGATAAAATTTGTTCTTTCAAAAATTAGAAATTTCAAAAGTCGAAAAACTATCTGTTGGTAAGAGTACTTTTGTCTATTTAGTTCAGCAGCAAATTAATAAACATTATTGCTATATCATATTAGATGTTTTATAATCATCTATAAAAAAATTTAAGATTTAAATAAAATTTATTGGAATAAAATCAAGATCAGTGTATTTAGCCTATATATAGAGCACGTTTTGATAAAAGATTTTATAACTCAAAAATTTGTTAGAAAATCTATGAATTTTAGTACTTGTTACTAAATTAGATACTTTCAGGTATATTATATCTGAATTACAAGATTGTAGTACAAACGGTGTGTCCTGTAAAGCTCACTAAAATTGTCATCTAGCACTAGAGTAATTTTTACATGTACAAGTATGTAGAGCACATTATGATAAGATCCCATTAATCTCAAAATTTTGTTAAAAAACCCATGGATTTTAGTATTTGCTACTAAATTAGATACTTTTAGGTGTAACATATTTGACTTACAAGATGGTAGTACAAATGGTGCGTCCTGTAGAGCTCACTAAAATTGTCGTCCAATACTAGAGTAATATTACATGTACAAGTATGTAGAGCAAATTATGATGAGATCGATCTTAGTATTTGTATTTAAAATAGATACTTTTAGGTATAATATGTCTGAATAACAAGTTTGTAACACAAACGGTGCGTCCTGTAGAGCTCACTAAAATTGTCAGTCAAGACTAGAGTAATTTTTACATATACAAGTATGAAGAGCACATTATGATAAGATCTTAATAAACTCAAAAATTTGTTAAAAATACCTATTAACTTTAATATTTGCATTTAAAATAGATACTTTTAAGTATCTTAACCAGAATTTCAAGATTGTAGTACAAACGGTGCGTCCTGTAGAGCTCATTAGAAACGTGATCCAAGTATGATTATATTAAATAACTTTAAATTTTCGTTCGAGCTTAGCAGAAACTAGATAAAATTTATTATAATTCTACATAAACTGTTTTATATGTTCTAACACAAAAATTTCGAATAAAACAAGTTTGATCTTTAGATCTCTTAAAATTCAAAAACTTGTTAGAAAACCTATGAATTCTAAAATTTGCTGTTAAAATAGACACTTTCAAGTATACTATATCTAAATTACAGTATTTAAGCACAAACCGTGCATCCTGTAGAGATCTTTAAAAATGTAATCCGATGGTAGATAGATGTCTATCTATATATAAACATGTAGAACACGTTTCGATAAAAATGGTTATAACTCAAAATTTTGTTAAAAAATTTATAGAAATTGATATTTGCTACTAAAGTAGACACTTTTAAGTATAATATATCTAAATTACAAGATTGTAGTACAAACGGTACGTCCTGTAGAGCTTATTGAAAACGTCATCCAATACTAGAACAATAATGATTACGTATGTATCTCACATATGGATTCAGGACACATTTTTACGTTTCGTTAAATAGGATAAAAATTTTGTTCAGGGCATTTTTTTTAATTAGCTTAGCAGAAACTAGATAAAATTTACTAAGATTCTGTATAAACTGTTTTATATACCCCGATACAATTTTTTTAAATAAATTATCTCCAATAACTAGATGTCAGAATATTTATTTTACTACCATATCCTGTATCTAGCCACAATATCCTGGTGTATTGATAGAAAAAGGACTCATGATAAATATGTATGATATAAATTGAAGAAAGGATATCATATCATAGACATAGACAGACATATATAAAAGTCTGTATCCTCTTCTGTTCCTCGACTTCCTCTCAGGTGACGCATTTCGAAACGCACAGGCCGATCGTGCCTCGAATAATAATCTTCGAATGAAGAAATATAAATATATAAAAGGATGCGAATTGCAATCTTATAAGAATATGTCACTGTGATTAATATTCAAATGATGATCTGATTTAATAAAATCAGAATTAGAGTGATAGTAAATGAGACGCAGAAATAAATGCATCCTACTTTCCTTGAGAAACTTTTCAAGAGAATTTCCTTCGGGCTTGCATTGCACAAAAAATAGAAGCAAAATAGGGAATTGAAAGTAGAGTAATAAGTATCAAGAAAAGAGGTTTGAATTAATTATTAATATTTCATAAAATATTACTAACTAGGTGTAGGTGGCATTTTGCCTCAAGACAAGTTGCATGAATCACCGATATATTTAAATAGTCGCCTGAAAATCAATATAAAAATATATGAGTAAATTTGATTTAATTTTTTTAATTGGAGTGTATAAAACAGTTTATATGGAATTTAAGTAAATTTCATCTAGTATCTGCTAAGCTAAATAAAAAATAGTGTCTGAACAAAATTTTCAAACCACTTAACAAAATGCCAAAAAATGTCCCGACTCTCCATATATTACAAGTTTGAATAATATATTAGTGCGCGTTAATATTAATTTTTATTATAAATTTTGTTTCAGGGCATATAAAACAGTTTATACAGAATTTTAGTGAATTTTATCAAGTTTCTGCTAAGCTAAATAAATAAGAGTGCTCTGAACTAGTGTTTGAATATATTATATTGAGCGCTAGGATTATTTTTATTTAGAAATTTTGTTTTGGGGCATATAAAGCAGTTTATACATAATCTTAGTGAAATTTATCTAGTTTCTGCTAAGCTAAATAAAAAAAGAGTACACGCAATAAAATTTTCATGATATTTAAAGAAACGTAAACAATTGTCTCGAATCCATATAATGCTCAATACATAAGGACGAATTGACACTAGTTTAATTTTTTCACAAAAAAATCATATAGATCATAAAACAGGTCATACACAATTTTAGCAAATTTTATTTAGAGCTAAATAAACAAGAGTGTCCGAAATAAATTTTTCTTGCAATTTAAACAAAAGTGTAAAAAAGTGACTCGAATCCATATAATGCTCAATACATAGGGAAAAGTTTACACTAAATTCATTTTTCTACAAAATAAATTGTATTGGGGTATATAAAACAGATTATACAGAATTCTATTAAATTTTATCTAGTTTCTGCTAAGATAAATAAAAAAGAGTGTCTAAAACAAAATTTTCATGTTATTGAAAAAAACGCAAAAAAGTGACCAGAACCCATATAATACTCAATACATAAGGACAAATCACACTAATTTAATTTTTTCACAAAAAAATGTATAGAGGCATATAAACCAATTTATACAGAATTTAAGTACATTTTATCTAGTTTCTGCTAAGCTAAATAAAATTGAGTGCCCGGAACAAAATTTTTATGCAACTTAACTCAAGGTAAAAAAATGACCCTAATCAAAAAGAGTATCTACACTTGCTGTAAATTCTATTTGAATTTGTATGGAGAAATCGATGAAAGCAATATTTTTATTTTTATTAATATAATATTTTAAATATATATATATATATATATATATATATAAAATATTTAATTTAGTCAATTATATAATGCACAGGCATTAAATTTAATTACAGTAATGATTTTCTAAAGTTGATTGATGGCTATGACTTTAGTCGCATATAATTAACTTATAAAAATTATAAGTTTTATTATTACAGCGCTCGTTAGCACTCTATTCTTAAATACACACACACACACACACATATATATATATATATATATATATATATATATATATATAAATTTAAAGAATTAAAATACATATGGTTTGAAGTCGAGTGACAGGTGTTAGTCCGAAGCGGCTGTTAAAAACATGCTCTCATATATATCATGTGTGTATGTATATATGTATGTATGTTCTTATACATACATATAGTTTCTTTTATATTGTATGTTAAAAGACCACAAGACAAAAAAAACAAAAACGAAACACATTTCTTAAGACTGGGAATAGAAATGTATGTTTTATCGAGACCCATGTGTGAAAAATGAACTGTCTGCAAAATGGAAAAAGGCGAAGGCTAAAATTTCGTTCCGGGAATATAAATTTTGAAGTATAATCGACATATAATATATGTATATAAATATGTATATATACACCTGTTGTTTTATAGTGCATTTTGATGTTTTTGCAAAAATGCTGGTTTTGGATTTCCTGTCGAGTAAGAAAACTAGAAGAACATCTGTCGTTCTAATGTGTTAAAATTGAGGATATCCTGAAAATTTAGGATATTTAGTATTTTTCGTCGAAATATCACGATATCAGAAAAATTTTCCCATGTACCATGGTAACTTTATTTTATAATTTAGTTATGTATTAAGAAAACTTAATGTATTAAAGAAAATTTTTTTTTTTGCAAAAATTCCTGGAAAACACTATTTTATCACACATACATACGACTGACATGGCACTATATTAAAACTTTTATTTACCAAATTAAAAATTTACTATATTAATTTTTTTTTACCAAATTGCGTATGTCAGACATATATGTCTGTTATATGGTTTATGTGGAACTTATATTGTATCAAAAAAAATTTTTTTGAGCAAAAATTTCTATAAAAACTGTTTTTTATGTCACATATATATGACTAACATAGAACTATTTTAAAACATTTTTCTTTCACCAAATTGCGTATGGTAGATATATTTTGAAAACTTAAGATATTTAGTATTTTTCGAAATATCACGATAATATCAGAAAAATTTTCCGTGTGCCATGGTAACTTAATTAGATAAATGTAACAAAGAAACTTCATGTATCATTTTTTTGCCAAAATTTCTTGCAGAACTATTTTTTACGTCACACATGTATATGACTGTTATGGCACTATGTTAAAACTTTTTTCACCAAATTAAAAATTTACTATATTAAAACTTTTTTTTACCAAATTGTGTATGTCAGACATATATGTCTGTTATGATTTATGTGGAACTTATAATATATAAAAAAAAATTTTTTTTTAACAAAAATTTCTGGAAAAACTATTTTTTACGTCGAGCATATATGACTGACATGACACTATATTAAAACTTTTTTTTATCTTATCATATGTAATTTCTATATACAGGGTGTCCCAGAACTCAACATCAAGAAGCATTGACCTTAACTGTCCTGAAAAAAGTTATAAAAATAAAATACCTAGTTACTTGGTCAATTCACTAATAAGAATTAACTGATGTCAGACTAATTTTTTTAGGCATTTAATTTAATAACACAAATATATTATATTTAATTCTCTATATACTGGGTGTCCCAGAACTCAACATCAAGTAGCATTGACCTTAACTGTTCTGAATAAAAAATAATAATAAAAAAAATAGAAAAAAATCTCACGTTGTTTGGGAATTATGAACTTTTAATAGCAACCCAGAACTTAGATAATAAAATTAAAGATAAGATAATAAAAATTAGCAAGAATTTTACTGTCAACTTTCGATGAAACTTGTCAACATACTTTTGTACTTTTTTTAAGAAATGCTAAAAAGTTGATTTAAAAAAAAATTAAATTCATAGCTCAACGAGAAGCCTTAATTATTACTTGGGGCAATTTTTTATTATATTTTACAGTGGTCTTAGAAATGTTCCAAACAGATTCCAATGTTTAAATGACTTATGAAATTAATAAAAGTTAACCACAATGACCGAAAAATTATCACAATTTCACCAACGCTCTAACTTAGACTTGAGAGCTCATAATTTTCAAACAAAGTGAGATATTTTTTTCCTAAATTTTTCAGGATAGATAAGGTCAATACTATCACTTTGTTGTGTTCAGCTTGATGTTGAGTTCTGGGGCACTCTGTATATAATTTCTGCTTTACAACCATTCTGAAGAAAATTGAAGTTATTCTAAATATGTATTTAGGTGCTAGAACATTTTTTTTAATAAAGCAATATGACCTTGTAATTGAGGTGATAAAATTGATGTCAAAAAAGTGCCAAAAAATTGACAAGGAAGATTTACCATAATCTGTTCAATATCAATCATTAAAATTTTATTTTGTTCAAGATTGAACTTCGTACAATTGGAATAAGACAAAAAATATTCTATCGACCAATAATTATTAATATCAAAAAACCATTGCTTTGTAATATAATTAAGTCATACATCTGTTCCACTAGTGTTTCATAACATTTTATTGCTAAGCGATTTTATAGAGTCGTTAACACAAATATTAGAACTTCAGACAGATGAGTCTCGAGTCTTTAGAATCATTGTTTAATTTAAATGCTCCACTGACCCTCTTAAGCAATTCTAAGATGGTTAACATCCATAAAACTGCTTCAAAAATAATTAAAAGTCGATTTAAAACTGGATATAAAATTTTAGCATCGAAGAACAAATCGTCGATAATAAAAAGTGCAATTTCACAACACAAGATACGTATAACTCTAATGTTATAAATACCTTTTTGATATACCATTTTTTCAAATCTAATATAAATTTTAAATCAATTTATCTCGTTTTCAGAAGCATTGACTACTGTCAGTTCATAGTGTTTTTTACTGTCAAAATTAACTGATATTTCTAAAATTTTAGTAATTCAAATTTGAACTGGGATTTTTAATATTGCCTATAACCTAAGTTGGATGTAAATGCATTCGGTGAGTCAATAAAATTCAAAATCGGTTCAGTAGTTTAGGAGTACATCCCGGACAAACATCGTAACTAAATAAAAATTTAAATGGGCATCTTTCAATTCTTAAGCAATGTCTTCTACTAGTATTTTTAAAACTCTTGCACCATAGAAATAAAAATTTCTACATTTCTTTCTTCATACATTCTCAATACATATTTTTTAAGACTTGAAAATTTTCCTGGAGATACTAAAACCGATCTAAATTTAAACCGGTGCACTCTTATAAATCAAAAATATAATTTCTATTCCCATCGCCATCAGAAAGATATTTCTCGTCACGTTTTTGTTCTAAAAATACCCATAATCTCCCTCACGATATTACATGGACTTAGATATTCTACTTTTAGAATAGAATAAGAAAGAAAATTATTAAAAAATAATCCACATTTTTAATAAATTATTAAATTTATGCACCATTATTTTTGAAAAGCTTTTTTTGTAATTACGCGAAGTTAATAAAATAATCTCTATCTATAACCTACATAATTAGTTACAATAAATTTTATCCTCTTACAATGTTGCAAAACTCAATCATGAAAAAAACATAGATTTCGATCAAAACAACTACTTTTGCACAAGAAAAAGTTAAATGGGTCAATTAAAATTGATTAAATCGGAATAATGAATTAATCTTA
>NW_020536999.1:11309731-11326997 GCF_003426905.1 Ctenocephalides felis
TCTCTTGTTAATGTAAATTTCGTCTCTGTGAAGAATAAATCGTCAGATGAACAAATAAATATGTAGTAATTATA
This sequence comes from Ctenocephalides felis, assembly GCF_003426905.1. Taxonomy (NCBI): domain Eukaryota; kingdom Metazoa; phylum Arthropoda; class Insecta; order Siphonaptera; family Pulicidae; genus Ctenocephalides; species Ctenocephalides felis. Next base: position 11,309,806 of record NW_020536999.1, read on the forward strand.
ATTATTTTTTGAAAATATTTAAAACAATTATTATTACCATTGATCAATATTTATTGATCACTGATTTTTTGTCTCGAATATTTAATTCTGGTACAGAAAGTTCCAGCAATTTGCCTTAAGCCTTAAATTTTATTTATCTAAAACTTATTTATAAAATTGGAAGTTTCTCCAAATTCAATTTTGGCATTTAGAATTTAAAGATTTTCAGTCCTTTCCTTAATGTGACACATATTTCTCTTACGTAACTTTTCGAATTCCTCTCAAGTTTTGATGAACGATGTTTAATAAGGAATGCTCGAGTTGTGTCAGAAATATTCGTTATTAAATGCGAAGAATATAACGGAATATGTATATGTATATGATTCCTACAATTCAATCTAGGTAGTTAGGCCGACAACAATTTATGATACTTTGAATTGAAATTCTTCCTCGACATCATACATACTAGCATAGCATCTCATACCTTATATGAAAAAAATCAATAAATAAATAATGTACAGTGTAATTGAATCAATGAATATAGTCAATCTATTACCATTATTTATGCAAAATTAGCCTTTGGTTAAAAAAGGTGACCATGATATGTGGTCTTGTATGTGCCCAACTTATTTTGTGGATCATTAATAACTTTACATCAACTGACTAATAAATCAATGAAAGTTCAACAAACACCCTTCGCCAGCTTTCTTATTTCACTCGTATGAATCACGAATCTACAAAATCCAAAACAAAATAAATTGTATTATCTCAGTTGATTTCTTTCATCCATAACTGTAGAAATATGAGTCAGTTGCAATAAATAAGATGCAAAAGACTTTCTCTCAATTCGACCAACAGATATATACACATTGTCATGCGAATTTCTCTTACAGAATAATGAGAGGTGTAAAAAAATAAAAAAATTAATAACAAGAATAAATTTGTTATTATTATTGTACTAATTTTGTTTTTTTTTTGTTACCAGGTAAATTTGAAACTTGTAAATAATTTGGTGATCTTCTGCAAGTGGTATGTGATACATTTTTCTATATATTGTCTTGACCGATTTTTATGAAATTTTATAATGACGTTCAGTATGACTGAGAATAGGTCAACATGTATTTTTTAAACCCCTAAGTTGTAAGGGTTGGCTGCCCTGAGATTTGTTTTTTAATTTTGGACCAAATGTTTTATTTTATTTTTTTATAATTTGTAATTACAAGAAACATATAGACCTAAATTTACCTTCTTACGACAAAGATCTATTTTATAAAAATCATTTTAGTCTCTGAATATTTTTCACCAAATTTCAATTTTTTTACCTTCTTACGACAAAGCACTATTTTATAAAAGTTATTTTAGTAATGGAATTTTTATCCCATGTACAGTCAATAAATGTTTTTACCTTGATTTTAGTTCAGATTTTTGTTGTGTTTATAAAAAAGCTTATATTAAATTTTATCAAGATTTGACCAATCTTCACACTTTATTTTTAATTTTGGGGGCAATTTTTGTTGTTCTAATTTTTTTTAATGCGGAATGGAAATATACTCACAACTCTAAATTTTTGTTTTCAATAGTTATTTATAGATGATAATTCATCTTTTTCATTGAATTTCGCGTTTTTCATTGAGTTTTAATCAAAATTTTTATAAGCTTATTGAAAATTTAAATTTATCTGCTCTATTCGCTGAAACATTTTAAAAACGATTTTTAGATTATGGGGACAGAAATATTACCATCGATCTATAATATTTTTTTATCGATTTATAAATATTTTGGTAGCTAGTATAATTATATTAACATTTCTATGTGGCATGCGTTGCAGTGGGTAAACCATCCATATAATTTGTTTTAGCTGTCTTTTTTACTTATATACCACACACTTCTACATTCACAATTAGTTATTTCTTATACCAATATTTTCTAGAAATATTTTTTATTGCTAAACAATGTTTACCAGGTCAGCTAGTATATATATATATATATATAAATATATTAACATTTATATGTGGTATGCGTTGTAGTGGGTAAACCATCCATTTAATTTCTGACAACTATCTCTTTTACTACATACCACACACTTCTACATTCACAATCAGTTATTTTTTATAATAAAAAATCCTAGAAATATTTTTCATGGCTAAACAATACTTGCCGGACCAGCTAGTATATGTATATACATTTATATGTGGCATGCGTTGCAGTGGGTAAATCATCCATATAATTTGTATCAGCTTTCTCTGTGGCTTAATAGTACACATTTCTACATGCACATTCAGTTAGTTATTTTTCACACAAAAATATTTTTTAGGGCTAAAAATTTGCCGGGCCAGCTAGTATATACATACATTTTTATAAATATTTTATGTGTCATAGTCTAGCACCCAATCATACTACTACTCCAAAACGTCTTGACCGATTTTTATATTTTATAAATTTTATTATATAAATTTCATAGTGACATTCAGTTTGCAACACATTTACCTTTACATTTTAAGTAGAATGGTCAATTTCTGTTTTAATTTTTTTATGTGGCCTTAAATTTTCACACTCCTATAATATTAGTGAATTTAGTGATCGAATAATTTCAAAATGTTTTATTTGCAAATATGAATGCAATCTCCTCTAACTTCATAAATACCCCTCCGATGACTTTTTTCCATTTTCATTCCGTTTCCCTCGACACTAGTGTCTATTTTTAATGCCATCCTCTCGTCAAGACTTCTCGGAATTTTATTTTTAATGTTCCCGCCGTTCGTGGTTCGTGAAGACGACATGTTGTTCTTAATCTTATAGTTATGTTACATACATTTAGTTTAACAACACTTTATTACATAACTGTTTCATTTTTATGTTATAAGTGACGAAACGTGGACGATATAAGTAGGATAGAAATGCATTTTTTCTAAGAATAGAATTAAATGTTTCTGATACTGAACTTGTTGATGACATTTATTAGTGAATATAATTTTGTTTTTTTTTTAGAGAGAAAAACTTTGTCTTTAATTTCAAAGTAGACTATAGCAAACGTTTACATCCCGTTCGCGACGATTTGAGTTTCCTGTTACAATTGCGTTTATCTTCATGAGCACATTTTAATGAAACCTTGAAAAATAATCTGCATGAACTTGGAAAGTGATGGAATTATATACATATATATATATATATATATATATATATATATTAGGGTGGTCCTCAAAATGGTCATTTTCGAATTTCCTTGCTCCCAGGGACTCAAATGGTTCCAAATAGATAAAAAAACAATTCTCTGAAAGTTTTAGCTCTTCATACTAACGTTTAGATAGAGCGCAATTCAATCAAAGTTTTGTATGGAAATAGCATGGATGAAACTCATTCACCTAAAACATTTTTTTTAAATTTTCAAAATTTTTCCATGCTATTTCCATACGAAGTTTGATTGAATTGCGCTCTATCTAAACAATATTAAGAGCTGAAACTTTCAGAGAATTGTTTTTTATCAATTTGAGGAAATTTGAAAATGTCCATATTAAGGACCACCCTAATATCCACATATATATATATATATACTAGCTGGCCCGCGAAACGTTATTTAGCCATAAAAATATTTCTAGAAAATTTTGAACGTAGAAGTGTGTAGTTTATGAGTGAAAGGGGCAAGTATCACATATTAAATGGATGGTTTTCCCACTGCAATCGCATGCCATATATGAACTAGTGGTGTATGGCATCGTGTCTTAAGGAAAATTCTCGTACCATGATGAAATATTCGTGAAATTTTAAACGTTTTCAAATATATTATTACAAATACTGTAACTTTCATTATTTTTGCTATCTTGTTATAATCCGAGCAAATCAAATGTAAATCATAAATCAGTTTATCTCCAGAACATCAACAATCGTCATTTCATTTAGAATTCAATTTAAAAAAAATAGTTGCACAAAAAAATTTACACAAAATTGAAAAAGTGCTCCTGTATAGTCACAGTCTAAACGCATTTGCAAATAATTCTGTGCGACATTTTCACTTATACTGTGCTTAGCTTGGCGGCATTTTCACATTTTTCAATAGTTTTCACAAAATTGGAAAAGTGCTCCAGTACGTAAACAGTCTAAACGCACTCGGGTAAACATTTGTACCAGAGTGGCGCTTAGACTGTGCTTAGCCTGGGTAATTTTTTGAATTTTTAATCCAAAATTACAAAAATATTTTATGGAAAATAAAAAGATGTAATAATTTTTTATCCTCAAAAGCAATTGTTTTGTCAATACAAGCAGAAAGTTTTTTAGATTATTCAATTCGGACGCTTAGTTCACTCAAAAACTGCCATTTTTGCACATTTAGCTATGTATCTTCGAAATGGCGGGACCTGTCTCTGCCAAAAACTAATCACCTCTTCTCCCAATCATTACAAATTGAATATTTTTTAGATCATTATGCTTTTGCCAAAAACCAATCGGCACATCTCCCTATCAATAGGGATCGAATGTTCTGAAACTGATCTCATTTAAATTCTTATATCGCGTTTTCCATATTACACTCACCGCGTTATAGGAGAAGTAAGTGAGTGTATATATATATATATATATATATATATATAAATGTATCTATTATTTATCTATAAAGGTGCGGCTTTAGAGAACTTAACCAGCAATACTTTTCCGTTGTTGCCATTGTTGTACAAATGGTAACCGTTAGAAACAAATTGATATTATTATTCCATTATAAAAACATTCACGATTGTTTTAATGCTAATGGGATCCACGCATAATGTATTATTTATAACGATATATATATATATATATATATATATATAAATTTAAAAATGTACAACAAAATATTATATTCTATTATAAAATTTTTATTACTATTACTAGTTAGTTACTTATTAACAGGAAATCCGTACTCGTCTTATTACAAGACAAAAAGAGAGAGTGTTACAGAGTTTCTTATAAATTAAATAATCTCTCTTAATATTATCCGATCACATTCTACCTAATTATCTAATCATATATTTTTCATCGATAAAAGCGAAAGTCTTTTGTAATAAGAAAGTGAAATTGTTGCTCGATAGTGGATTTTGAAAGCTGCTGAATTGACCGAAGGGTCAATATAATACATAATAGGTTGTCGAACAGGTAATAAAATTTATGAAATTTATATATTTAGCACCGATATATTAGGTTGTCAAATATCTCCCTTCCGCTTTTTTGCTCTTGGTTTATAATACAAAAAGGCGGAAGGGAGATATTTGTCAACCTATTATATGAAGAAATAGGTTAAATTAGGAATAATTAACTTTAAATGTTTCGATATTGATCTGTAAATAATATTATCTTAAGGCAAATTTATTTTTCTAGTGACCTTTTAACTAACTTGGCTATTGTTTTGGTCACTATGACCAAAAAGAGTTGCACAAAGACAAGGTTAATTAGCTAAAAACCTTCAAAACCATGAAAAAAGTCAAGTTTGTTGCAAAACGTGAGAAGATTTTTTTGTGAATCATTGTAACGCACTTTTGTCATTTTCAATGTCATGAAGAATAATTATTTAAAATTATATATATATATATATATATATATATATATATATAAATTTATAATATATTTCTTTGAACTATATATATACCGAACTAGTGGTGTATGGCATCGTGTCTTAAGGCAAATTGCTGGAATTTCCCGTACCGTAACGAAATGATCGAGGAATAATAAATGTTTTCTATTAATTTTTTTATAAATATTGTAACATTGTCTAATATTTATAAGAATTATATAAATTGAATCACAAAGTCAAAAATATTTATTTAAAGTATATAAGTGAGCTTTAGAACTTCAGCCAAAATTAAAATTAAAATCTGAATTATTTTCGATATATGAAAAAAGAGGAAATTAATTCTTTTATTTCCTAAAAGCAATTGTTTTGCCAACACAAGCAGAAAGTTCTTTGAATCATTCAATTCGAATGCCTAGTTCTCTCAAAAAACTGCAATTTTTTGCATATTTAGCTGCATATCTCCAAAACGGCTGGACCTGCCTTTTCCAAAATCTAATCACCACTTCTCCTTACCAATTCAAATTGAATATTTTTTGGATCATTCAAATCAGATGCTCCGTTCTCTCAAAAAGTCGATTTCTATTTTCTGCACTATTTGCTCCGTATCTCCAAAACGGCTGGATCTACCTTTGCCAAAAACTAATCAGCACATCTCCCTATCAATAGGAATCGAATGCTTTTTGAACCATTCAAATCGGTTAATCCGTGCGTCTGAAAATGTGGATGAAAATTTGTATCCACACACACATACATTGTTTCTTCGGCATGCCAAAATGTTCAGAAACCTTCAAAACGTGAAGAAATGTAAAATTTTTTAATTTCGATTTTTGGACGATTACAATAACTTACCCTACGGGAAGTTAATAAAAACTCTGACTCTGTAAGGATGAGGCATGAGAATGAAAATAAATGACTTTCTTGAGAACTATTATGTATTTATTATAATATTTTATGTTATCAGATCTTTATTAAGATAAGTTTGTAATTTTAAGTTTGTTAGTCAGTCCCAAAATTTTATTTCATTTTTTTCAATTTTTTTTCGAATTTTTTTTGTATATCGAAAATAATTCTAATTTAATTTTAATTCTGGCTAAAGTTGTAAAGATCACTTATATACTCTAAATAATTTTTCAACTTTGTAATTCAGTTTATATGATTCTTATAAATATTAGCCGATGTTACAATATTTATAATAATTTATTTGAAAACATTGACTATTTCTCGAACATTTCGTTACGTTACGGGAAGTTCTAGCAAATTGCCTTAAGGCACGATGTCATACACCACTAGTTTCTAAATTCGTCAGCAAGAAAAACGATAAATTTAATATTCACTACAGAATAACACAGAAACATATTTTAAGTTGAGCGTATAAAATATAATACAAAGTATCACGATTTTTTCAAAATTGTGAATTATTTCATTCTCAATGAAAGAAAAACGATAGAGTATTAATAATTAATTTATAACTTTCGTTAAAATCGTGTTTTAAAGTCAATTGGCCGTATGCAAAATATTTGATTTCAGCAAAAGCAAAATGCGGACTTTCTGGTCAATCCGGTTCAATATCGGAGAAACTTGACTTGCTAACAACTCTATTAATAATTATTTTGAATTACAAAAAATATGTTATCTTACTACACATTTAATAAAACGTAACAAGGAGACCCTACTTTTAGGCAAAATAAAAATCAAATCAGAATTTACAAAAGGGGGCCGTCGATTAATCACGTGATCAAATTTTAAGGATTTTTTGAAAAATATTGGATTTGTTTTTTAATTCAGAAAAAAATAAAAACATGTGATATTGAATTGAATTATAAAAAAATAAGTTATCTTACTATACATTTAATAAAACGTACCAAGGAGGCCCTAGTTTTAGGCAAAATAAAAATCAATCCAGAATGCACAAGAAGGGGTCGTTGATTAATCACGTGACCAAATTTTAAGGAATTTTTAAAAATTTGGATTAATTTTTTAATTCAGAAAAAAATGAAAACATGTGATATTGAATTGAATTATAAAAAAATAAGTTATCTTACTATACATTTAATAAAACGTACCAAGGAGGCCCTAGTTTTAGGCAAAATAAAAATCAATCCAGAATGCACAAGAAGGGTCGTTGATTAATCACGTGACCAAATTTTAAGGAATTTTTAAAAATTTGGATTAATTTTTTAATTCAGAAAAAAATGAAAACATGTGATTGAATTGAATTATAAAAAAATATGTTATTTTACTACACATTTAATAAAACATAACAAGGAGGCCCTACTTTTAGGCAAAATAAAAATTAATCCAGAATGCACAAAAATGGGCCGTCGTTGAATCACGTGACCGAATTTTAAGGATTTTTTTTGAAAAATATTAGATTAGTTTTTAATTTAGAAAAAAATGAAAACATGTGATTGAATTGAATTATAAAAAAAATATGGTATCTTACTACACATTTAATAAAACGTAATAAGGAGGCCCTATTTTTAGGCGAAATAAAAATTACATCAGATTTTACAAAAGGGGGCCTTCTAATAATCACGTGATCAAATTGAAGGATTTTTTGAAAAATATTGGATTAGTTTTTTAATTCAGAAAAAATGAAAAACATAAGATATTGAATTGAATTATAAAAAAATAAGTTATCTTACTATACATTTAATAAAACTCAAATCAGAATTCACAAAAGGGGGCCGTTGATTAATCACGTGATCAAATTTTAAGGATTTTTTGAAAAATATTGGATTTGGTTTTAAATTCAGAAAAAAAATAAAAACATGTGATATTGAATTGAGTTATAAAAAAAATGTTACCGTTATACACATTTAAGGGGCACAACTAGTGTGAAATTTTCAAAAAATCTCATGTTTAATTTTTACATATTTCGATAGGTTATACTTTTGAAAATAACATACCAAAATTTTAAATCGATATCTTAAATAGTTTTTGATTCACAGCCATTTAATGAGTATATATATAGTATGTAGTATAACGATCATTTTATAAATGCGTTTTTTCTCGAAACAGCATTTTTCGAATTTGCTGCAGCGATTTCTCAAAAACAAATGATCCGATCACTATCAATTTTTTTTTAATGTTCTATATATAGTTCTCCGTAAAATGAACCATCGATTTTTTGATCGGATCAAAAATCGAATTTTGGCTGTCCAAAAACGGTCAAAATTTTGGGTAAAACTCGACTTTTTTTTTAAAACGCCGCCATTTTGTCAATTTTTGATTTTTTTTTATCGTAGGTCATTTTACAGACAATATTATTTAGTTTAATGAGATTTTTTTTTTAAATTTCATCCACGTAGAATGTCGAGATCACTGCAGCAGTGAAAGGCTTTTTTTTGTCGCGCCGTTGAAGATCGACGATAAGTTAAAAAATATTTAATTTTTTTCTTCAAAAATTTTACTATGTATTCTGAAAACATGTGTAAATATATTCCTAAAATTTTGAAATGATTGATAAAGTATTTTTCTTAATATAAATTCCCAAAAATCATCGTTTTTAGGCGGTTACACTAGTTGTGCCCCTTAATAAGACATAACAAGGATACCCTACTTTTGGGCAAAATAAAAATCAATCCAAAATTTATAAAAAGTCGATTAACTACGTGATTAAATTTTAAAGATTTTTTGCAAAATATTAGATGTTTTTATAAAAAATAAATACATGTGATATTTTACAACATCGCCACTTTCCAACCTTTTTGTCACATTTTGTGATTTTTAGCCTGTGGACTTGAGCAAGTCTATATGATTATCAGCGACTGACGAAATTTAATAAATAAAATTAAACGTTTCGACTCATGAGCAACAAAGTCAATTATCCCATTATCAAATAAATTATTTTAAACAAACCCAAAAAACTATTCCGGCGTGACAAGACAAGTCCATCCATCGTGGCGATCCTCGAGTTTACCAAAGTGTGAAAAAAGCGTTAAAAATTTCTTCATTGTTCATTATTTTGGTTCATTGTCGTTAACGGTTCTAGTTTTTCGTTTTGTGTCTTGTGTCTTTTGTTTTGAGGTTAAAAACCTCATTAGGAGCACAAAACTTTAGAAACAGCAGAACTATAGAAACGTGTGCGACTCCTTGGTAATTACCAGCAAAAGCAAGTCTTCTTCTTTTGGGTTATTACATTTGTTAGTTGTGAAAGAAAAATGAAATAAAAGGTAAAGGATGATGAATTATAATTATGAAGACACGTTTCAACACTTGAAAAATATAATTTTTAAGACACACGATGAGAGATCTGGCTCGGTAGAGATCAGAAACAAGGACTCACTCCAAGAATATATTGAAGAAAAATGTTCAACATAGTGAGAGGACAATTATAACACTTTGTAATTTTTTATCAAATGAATGAAAATTTTTGCTCTTTAATGATTAGAGACCAGGACTCTAATAAATAAGGATTGGAAAACTCTGTCAAAAAATGGATTCTACGAGAAGAACGATAATAAAATATGCGGCACTGAAAGAAGACAAATAGGATATTTGGAAAGCAACCGTTTTTTATTTTGTAAATTAAAATTTATATTTTATGAACCTCAAAACATATTTGAATAATTATTAACTTCACGAAGAAGTTTGTTTTCGTCAAAAAATCCGATTTGCTAATTTTGTGTTTTTCGACGTTTCAAGCCATTCTAAATCGAATGAGACCGAATTTGAAAAAAGTGTATGTGCGTGCGTGTGTATGTGTGTGTGTGACAGATTTTTGAACTTTTGTCTACTTTTTCTCAAAAACGGCTAGACATATTTCAAAAATTTAAAATCCATTCGATGACCAGTCAAGCCGTTTCTTTGTAAATATCAGAAAGGTGAAAAAAAATGTCCACGTTTTAGCCCGCAATTTTGAATTGATTTTAAAATTTCAACAACGGTTGGAAAGATTCTGGTTGGTAAAGATTCGCGATTTTTGTGAAGTTCTTGTAATTAACTGTTAAAATTTTTTTTTTCGACGGATTTGTGAATTTTTTTGACGATAGATATCATAGTCTTCTAGAACACACTAAATTATAACGTCCCTTCGACAAGTAATTTGATTTAACAAAATTATCAAAGTTTGAAAAATTGAGTTGCGTTTTTTGGACGTTTGTTAAAATTAGACCTTTCATCGACTTTTTCTCAAAAATGCTTTCAAAAATTTTAAAAATTATTATTACTTGTTATTAAACCTAATTATTATTTATTGCCATTACGATTTCTGTGAGGTTTAATTAGTAGACTATAAAAGATATGTACTCGAAATTTATTTCAAATCGAATATTTATTTTGTCTAGAAATTTTCTTAATACACCACTAGTTCCATATTGATTCGACAGTGTCTGTACTTTGTACAGAACCACGTCCTGTATTTTATTTTTCATTCAAATCCGTTCAAGGCATCTGTTCAATGTAATTCGCAATTCCATTTTGTTTATAAGACGATTTTGTGTGATGTTTAATACGTCATTTCACTTCTTTGAAACTTATATGTATATATATACATATTATAAACATCACACTTTTAACATAAACACTTTGTCTGTGCGCCATTTCGAATATAAATATTTTCGTTTCACAGTTTATTTCACAAGTAAATAATAAAAGTTTTTGTTCAATTATATTGGATATCGTTTTGTTTATATTTCAATTGAAATCGGATATTAGATAGTTGTATGGGACATTTTGCCTTAAGGCAAGTTGCACTCCTAGAGGTTTGCGAGTACAAAGATCCAATCAAAAGCCAGGAAAGTTTGGAATTGCTTTACAATAACATTTGAGGCGATTTTAATGAGCTCTACAGGACGCACCGTTTGCACAACAATTTTATAATTCAGACATAATATATCTAAAAGTGTCTATTTTAAGGGAAAATACTATAATCTATCGGTTTTCTAACAAAATTTTGAGTTTAATAAGATCTTATCAGAATGTGCTCTACATGCTTGTACATGTAGAAATTACTCTAGTGTTGGATGACAATTTTAGTGAGCTCTGCAGGACGTACCGTTTGCACTACAATCTTGTAATTCAGATATAATATACCTAAAAGTGTCTATTTTGATAACAAATAATAAAATCCATGGGTTCTCTAACAAAATTTTGAGTTTAATAAGATCTAATCATAATGTGCTCTACATGCTTGTACATATAAAAATTACTCTAGTGTTGGTTGACAATTTTAATGAGCTCTACAGAACGCACCGTTTGCACTACCATCTTGTAATTAAAACACAATATACCTAAAAGCGTATATTTTAACAACAAATACTAAAATCGATAAATATTCTAACAAAATTTTGAGTTATAAACGTTTTTGCCAAAACGTGATCTTTATATGTATACACCGAACTATCATAGGATGACATTTTTGAAGAGCTCTACAGGATGCACAGTTTATACTACAATTTTGTAATTAAGATAGAATATACCTAAAATCGTATAGTTTAACAACAAATACTAAACTCGATAAGTATTCTAACAAAATTTTCAGTTATAAAAGTTTTTGCCAAATAATGCTCTATATGTATGCAACTAATTACCATAGGATGATGTTTCTGAAGAGCTCTGCAGGACGCACTGTTTGTACTACAATCTTGTAATTCAGATATGTTACGCTTAAAAGTGTCTAATTTAATAACAAATACCAAAATCCATCGGTTTTCTAACAAAATTTTAAGCTATACAAGTTTTTGCCAAAATGTGCTCCATTTGTTTGCACTGTTCAACCAAAGGATGTCATTTTTGAAGAGCTTTACAGGATACACCGTTTGCACTACAATCTTGTAATTCAGATATATTATGCCTTAAGGTGTCTGAATCGAGAACAAATATTAAAATCTATAGGTCTTCTAACAAAGTTTTAGGTTATAAGAGACTTTATCAAAATGTAACTGGTACAGAATAATCATCAGATTATTATTATTATTATTATTAATATTAATATTAATTCCATCTATCCATCTATGAGTCTATGTAAAAGTGGGTGTGCTTCTTGTCGGAGTACGTTGACCTAAATCTCGAGCCAGTTCGCGGTTTCTGTGAGATGTGGTGAGAATATCATAAACTCCCACGAAGAACAAACCAGTTTTGTGCCACTCTTTTTCTTCATGGCATTATTCTCTTTTCGTCTCTTTCCCACTTGCACGTTTTTCATATGCTGCATCCCTTTCTATCTCTCGTCTTTGTTCATGAAGCAAAGGTGATCCATTGATGTAGGAACTACTATGCCAATAGTAAATGGTAATAGTCAATGGTTAATTGGTAAAAAATTGTGTATGTGGCAAATTATTGGAAAATACTCTTGAACAAGCTTGCTTTGTTATCTTAAAAATATAAGAGACTTGGAACAAAAAAAAAAGTTTTTTATTATTTTTCATTTTTGAAGAAAACTTAGTATCAGGTTCAAACTCCCACACTCATTTTTTCCAGTAATTTTACACCCATATATTTTATTAAAACATGTTTTTTTATTTAGAGCACCTGTCGATCTGTATCAGAAAAACAGGAAACACATACAGGAGGCATATGGCAAACGTTGTCAGTATTATTTTACATCCTGCCCTTAAATTAAGACCCTTGGCCTCATATATAATTATTCCTGAAGGGATGAATGATTGTTTTTTGAATAACGATTCGAAAAGTTCGTTACTTTTTGTGGGAAAATATACAATTAGATACTAGATAATTTTTTTTATTAAAATGTGTTGTTATTAACTTGGCGATGGAGAAGTTTTAAATAATCCTATTTCTAAATTTTATTAAGTCGTATATATGTTTTCTGACGTCATTCTGAATCCTTAGGCACCGAAATTTGGATAAGTATGGGCAAAGTACAAAATTGACCTTTCAAAAATGTCTAAATCAGAAAAACTGTCTGTTTGGGAAGAATACCTTTATCTATTTAGCTTAGCACAAAATTTATAAGCATTATTGCAATATCATATTAGATGTTATATAATCCTCTATAAAAAAAATTGAAGATTTAAATAAAATTGTTTGAATAAAATCAATATCAGTGTATTTTTTCTACATACAAGGCGCGTTTTGATAAAAGATTTCATAACGCAAAATTTTTTTAGAGAGTCAATGGATTTTAGTATTTGCTATTAAATTAGACACTTTTAGGTATAACATATCTGAATTACAAGATTGTTGTGCAACGGTGCGTCCTGTAGAGCTCATTAAAATTGACATAAAACACTAGAGTAATGTTTCATTTTGATTGGATCTCTTATAACTCAAAATTTTGTTAGAAAACTGATGGATTTTAGTATTTGTTACTAAATTAGATACTTTCAGGTATATTATTTCTGAATTACAAGATTGTAGTACAAACGGTGCGTCCTGTAGAGCTCCTTAAAATTGTCATTCAACTCTAGAGTAATTTTTACATGTACAAGTATGTAGAGCACATTATGATTGGATGTCTTATAACTCAAAATTTTGTTAGAAAACCTATTGATTTTATTATTAGTTATTAAAATAGATACTTTTAAGTATCTTATATCTAAATTACAAGATTGTAGTACAAACGATACGTCCTGTAGAGCTCATTAAAACTGTCATATAACACTAGAGTAATGTTTATATGCACTAGATATGTAAAACGCATTTTGATAAGATCTCTTATAACTCAAATTTTTGTTAGAAAAAACGATGGCTTTTAGTATTTGTTATTAAAATAGATACTTTTAGGTATATTATATCTGAATTACAAGATTGTAGTATAAACAGTACATTCTGTAAAGCTCATTAAGAATGTCATTTGTTTATACGAAACATGTAGATCACGTTTTGATAAAAACTTGTATAACTCAAAATTTTGTTAGAAAACTAATAAGATATAAATAAGATAAAATTTACTAAAATTTTGTATAAACTATTTTATATGCCTCGAAACAAAATTTATGAATAAAATTAGTCTTAACGCGCACTAATATATTATTCAAATTTGTAATATATGGAGTCTTTTTTATTTAGCTTAGCAGAAACTAGATAAAATTTACTATGCTTCTGTATAAACTGTTTTATATGCCCTAAAACAAAATTTATGAATAAAATTAGTCTTAACGCGCACTAATATATTATCGAAACTTGTAATATATTGTATCGGATCGGAAAAATGCATTTTTATACATTTATTTAAATAACTCGAAAACTTTGTTCCGGGCACTCTTATTTATTTAGTTTAGCAGAAATTAGATAAAATTTACTTAAATTCTGTACAAAGTGTTCTCTACGCTTCATTTAAAAAAAAATCACTCATTGACGTTCAGTAGATTATTAAAATATATTTAAAATTCATGAAACTTCCAATGAGGCAAAATGCCGCTTACACATAGTTAATATCGGAGCGAAAACACCATATTTAATTTAATCTTATTTTTTATTGATACTTATTTCTCTACTTTTAATTCCCTACTTAATACTTTTAATTACTCTACTTTTAATTTGCTTCTATTTTTTCTGCAATGTAAGCTCGAAGGAAATTTGGAAAGTAGTATGCTTTTATTTCTGCGTCTTATTTATTATCAATCTAATAAAATCAGATAATCATTTGAATATTAATCACAGTGACATATTCTTATAAGATTGCAATTCGCATCCTTTTATATATTTATTTCTTCATTCGAAGATTATTATTCGAGGCACGATCGGCCTGTGCGTTTCGAAATGCGTCACCTGAGAGGAAGTCGAGGAACAGAAGAGGATACAGACTTTTATATATGTCTGTCTATGTCTATGATATGATATCCTTTCTTCAATTTATATCATACATATTTATCACGAGTCCTTTTTCTATCAATACATCAGGATATTGTGGATAGAAACAGGATATGATAGTAAAAAAAGTATTCTGACATCCAATTATTGGAACTAGTTTTATTTAAAAAAATTGTATCAGGGTTTATAAAATGGTTTATACAGAATTTCTGTGAATTTTATTTAGTTTCTGCTAAGTTAAATAAAATAAAGTGTCCGGAACAAATTTCTCGTGTTATTTAACAAAATGCGAAAAAATGTCCCGAATCCATATATTACAAGATTCAATAATATATTAATGCGAGATAAGACTAATTTTATTAAGAAATTTTGTTTTGGGGTGTATAAAACAGTTAATGTTGAATTTTAGTAAATTTTCTGCTAAACTAAATAAAAAAGAGTGCTCGAAACAAAAATTTTATCCTATTTTCCGAAACGTAAAAAAGTGTCCCCAATTCATATGTGACATACTTGTACATGTAAACATTAGCCTACAATTGTATGACGTTTTCAATGAGCTCTACAGGACGTACCGTTCGTACTACAATTTTGTAATTTAGATGTATTATACTTAAAAGTGTCTATTTTAACAACAAATATTAAAATCTCTAGGTTTTCTAACAAAATTTTGAGTTATAACAATTTTGATCAAAACGTGTTTATGTATAAGTAGACATCGTTCTACCATTGGATGACATTTTTAAAGAGCTCTACAGGCCGCACCGTTTTTATTATAATTTTGTAATTTAGATACATTATAATTGAACGTGTATATTTTAACAACAAATATTAAAATCCATAGGTTTTCTAACAAAATTTTGAGTTATAACAATTTTTATCAAAACGTGTTTATGTATAAGTAGACAGCGTTCTACCATTGGATGACATTTTTAAAGAGCTCTACAGGCCGCACCGTTTTTATTATGATTTTGTAATTTAGATACATTATAATTGAAAGTGTATATTTTAACAGCAAATATTAAAATCCATGGGTTTTCTAACAAGATTTTGAGTTATAAGAGTTCTAAAGATGAAGCTTGTTTCATTTTAAATTTTTGTGTCGGAATATATAAAAATGTTTATATGGAATTCTGGTTAATTTTATCTAGTTTCTACTAAGCCAAATAAAAGATAGTGCCTAAAACAAAATTTTTATGATATTTAACAAAATGCGCAGAATCCATATATTACAAGTTTGAATAATATATTAGTGCGCTCTAAGATTAATTTTATTTAAAAATTTTGTTTTGAGGTACATAAAACAGTTAATGTGGAATTATAATAAATTTCATCTAGTTTCCGTTGAGCTAAATAAAAAAAAGTGTTCCAAATAAAATTTTCTTGTAATTTAACAAAATACCAGAAAAATGTCCTAAATCTCCACATATTACAAGTTCGAATAATATATTAGTGCGCGCTAAGATTCATTTTATTTAAAAATTTGTTTCGGGGCATATAAAACAAATAAAGGTAAAAGGTATTAAAGGTAAAAAAATCGAAATGAGTACCTACCCTTTCTGTAAATTCTATATGAATTTGTATGGAGAAATTGATGAAAGCAATAATTTTATTTTTATTAATATAATATTTTAAATATATATATATATATATTATAAAAATAATAATATTTAATTTAGTCAATTAGATAATACATGAGCATTAAATTTAATTACAGTAATGATTTTCTACAGTTGATTGATGGCTAGAACTTCAGTCGCATATAATTAATAATTAAAAAAATTATAAGTTTTATTATTACAACGCTCGTTAGCACTCTATTCTTAAATAATATATATATATATATATATATATGAATTTAAAGAATTAAAATACATATGGTTTGAAGTCGAGTGACAGGTGTTAGTCCGAAGCGGCTGTTAAAAACATGCTCTCATATATATCATGTGTGTATGTATGTTTT
>NW_020536999.1:11327997-11340497 GCF_003426905.1 Ctenocephalides felis
ACTACAATCTTGTAATTCAGATATAATATACCTGAAAGTGTCTATTTCAATAACAAATACTAAAATCCATTGATTATCTAACAAAATTTTAAGTTATAAAACATCCAATCAGAATGTGCTCTACATACTTGTACATATAAACATTACTCTAGTGTTGAATGGCATTTTTAGTGAGCTCTACAGGACACACCGTTTGTACTACAACCTTGTAATTCAGATATGTTACACCTATAAGTATCTACTTTAGTACCGAATATCAAAATTGATATGCTTTCTAACAAGATTTTAAGCTATACAAGTTTTTGCTAAAATGTGCTCCATATGTTTGCACCGTTCTACCATAGGATGACATTTTTGAAGAGTTCTACAGGACACACCGTTTGTACTACAATCTTGTAATTCAGATATAATATACATAAAAGCGTATATTTTAACAACAAATACTAAACTTAATAAGTATTCTAACAAAATTTTGAGTTATAAACGTTTTTGCCAAAACGTGCTCTATATGTAAGCACCGAACTACCATAGGATGACATTTTTGAAGAGCTCTACAGGACACACCGTTTATACTACAATCTTATAATTCGGATATGTTACACCTAAAAGTGTCTATTTTAATAATTAACAATAAAATCCATTGATTATCTAACAAAATTTTAAGTCATAAGACATCCAATCAGAATGTATTCTACGTACTTGTACATGTAAACATTACTCTAGTGTTGGATGACAATTTCAATGAGCTCTACAGGACACACCGTTTATACTACAATCTTGTAATTCAGATATGTTACACCTAAAAGTATCTACTTTAGTAACAAATACCAAAATCCATCGGTTTTCTAACAAAATTTTAAACTATACAAGTTTTTGCCAAAACGTGCTCCATATGTTTGCACCGATCTACCATAGGATGACATTTTTGAAGAGCTTTACAGGACACACCGTTTGCACTACAATCTTGTAATTCAGATATTTTGTACCTTAAGGTGTCTAATTTGAGAACAAATATTAAAATCTATAGGTCTTCTAATAAAGTTTTGAGTTATAAGAGATCTTGTCAAAATGTAACTTGTTCAGACCTGGTACAGAATAATCATCAGATTATTATTATTATTATTATTAATATTAATATTAATTCCATCTATCCATCTATGAGTCTATGTAAAAGTGGGTGTGCTTTTTGTCGGAGTACGTTGACCTAAATCTCGAGCCAGTTCGCGGTTTCTGTGAGATGTGGTGAGAATATCATAAACTCCCACGAAGAACAAACCAGTTTTGTGCCACTCTTTTTCTTCATGGCATTATTCTCTTTTCGTCTCTTTCCCACTTGCACGTTTTTCATATGCTGCATCCCTTTCTATCTCTCGTCTTTGTTCATGAAGCAAAGGTGATCCATTGATGTAGGAACTACTATGCCAATAGTAAATGGTAATAGTCAATGGTTAATTGGTACAAATTATTGGAAATACTCTTGAACAAGCTTGCTTTGTTATCTTAAAATATAAGAGACTTGGAACAAAAAAAAAAGTTTTTTATTATTTTTCATTTTTGAAGAAAACTTAGTATCAGGTTCAAACTCCCACACTCATTTTTTCCAGTAATTTTACACCCATATATTTTATTAAAACATGTTTTTTTATTTAGAGCACCTGTCGATCTGTATCAGAAAAACAGGAAACACATACAGGAGGCATATGGCAAACGTTGTCAGTATTATTTTACATCCTGCCCTTAAATTAAGACCCTTGGCCTCATATATAATTATTCCTGAAGGGATGAATGATTGTTTTTTGAATAACGAATCGAAAAGTTCGTTACTTTTTGTGGGAAAATATACAATTAGATACTAGATAATTTTTTTTATTAAAATGTGTTGTTATTAACTTGGCGATGGAGAAGTTTTAAATAATCCTATTTCTAAATTTTATTAAGTCGTATATATGTTTTCTGACGTCATTCTGAATCCTTAGGCACCGAAATTTGGATAAGTATGGGCAAAGTACAAAATTTGACCTTTCAAAAATGTCTAAATCAGAAAAACTGTCTGTTTGGGAAGAATACCTTTATCTATTTAGCTTAGCACAAAATTTATAAGCATTATTGCAATATCATATTAGATGTTATATAATCCTCTATAAAAAAAAATTGAAGATTTAAATAAAATTGTTTGAATAAAATCAATATCAGTGTATTTTTTCTACATACAAGGCGCGTTTTGATAAAAGATTTCATAACGCAAAATTTTTTTAGAGAGTCAATGGATTTTAGTATTTGCTATTAAATTAGACACTTTTAGGTATAACATATCTGAATTACAAGATTGTTGTGCAACGGTGCGTCCTGTAGAGCTCATTGAAATGTTAGCTAGAGTAATGTTTATATAAGCAAGTATGTAGGTACATTCTGATTGGATGTCTTATAACTCAAAATTTTGTTAGAAAACCGATAGATATTAGTATTTGTTATTAAAATAGACACTTTTAGGTATATTATATTTGAATTACAAGATTGTAGTACAAACGGTGCGCCCTGTAGAGCTCTTTAAAAATGTCATCCAACACTAGAGTAATGTTTATATAAACAAATATGTAGAGCACATTCTGATAAGATCTCTTATAACTCAAAATTTTGTTAGACAACCTATTAATCTTAGTATTTGCGTTCAAAATATATACTTTTAAGCATCTTATATCTGAATTACAAGATTGTAGTACAAACGGTGCGTCCTGTAGAGCTCATTAAAAATGTCATCCAACACTAGATAAGTAAGATTATATGCACAGGTTTGTATTTCATATATGAATTCGAGATTTTTTTACATTTATTTAAATAACTCGAAAATTTCGTTTAGAAGACTCTTTTTTTGTTAGTTTAGCAGAAACTAGATAAAATGTAGTAAAATTTCATATAAACTGTTATTTTACACTACGCGCACTAGCAATTAATCAAAATTGTAATACGTTGTATAGGGTCATTTTCGTACATTTAGTTAAATAACTCGAAAATTTTGTTCCTGACACTCTTTGTTAATTACCTCAGCAGAAACTGGATAAAATTTACTAAGATTCTACATCGACCATTTTATATACCCCGATACAATTTTTTTAAATAAAATTAGTTCCAATAATTGGATGTCAGAATGTATTTCTTTCTATCATATCCTGTTTCTATCTACAATATCCTTGTATATTGATAGCAAAAGGACTCGTGATAAATATGTATGATATAAATTGAAGAAAGGATATCATATCATAGACATAGACAGAAATAGATAGAAGTCTGTATCCTCTTTTATTCCTCGACTTCCTCTCAGGTGACGCATTTCGAAACGCACAGGCCGATCGTGACTCGAATAATAATCTTCGAATGAAGAAATAAATATATAAAAGGATGCGAATTGCTATCTTATATGAATATGTCACTGCAATTAATATTCAAACGATGATATGATTTAATAAAATCAGAATTAGAGTGATAGTAAATAAGACGCAGGAATAAAAGCATCCTACTTTCCTTGAGAAACTTTTCAAGAGAATTTCCTTAGGGCTTGCATCGCGGAAAAATAGAAGGAAATTAGAGAATTAAAAGTAGAGTTATAAATAAATATCAAGAAAAGAGGTTTAAATTAATTTTGGTACTTTCATAAAATGTTATTAACTAGGTGTAGGTGGCATTTTGTCTCAAGACATGTTGCATGAATCACCGATATATTTAAATAGTCGCCTCAAAATTAATACAATAATATTTAAGTGAATTTTATTTAATTTTTTTAAATTGGAGTGTATAAAACAAAATTTTCGAGTTATTTAAATAAATGTACGAAAATGATCCGATACAATATTATATTACAAGTTTGAATAACATATTAATGCGCGCTAAGATTAATTTGATTTAAAAATTTTGTTCTGGGGTATATAAAACAGTTTATACAGAACTTTATTGAATTTTATCTAGTTTCTTCTAAGCTTAATGAAAAAAAAGTATTCAGAACAAAATTTTCTTGTAATTTAACAAAATACCAAAAAATTTACCTACTCCATATATTATAAGATTAAATAATAAATTAATGCGCGCTAAGATTATTTTCATTTAAAAAATATTTTAATAATTTATTTTATTTGTTTCGAGGTATGTAAAACAGTTTATACAGAATTCTAGTAAATTTTATCTAGTTTCTGCTAAGCTCAATAAAAAAGAGTGCCCGAAACAAAATTTTCATGAAATTTAAAGAAACGTTAAAAAGTGTCCCGGATCTTCATATAATACATAAGGACAAGTCACATTAGTTTCATTTATTCACAAAAAAAATGTTTTAAGGCATATAAAACAGTTTATGCAGGATTTTAGTAAATTTTATCTAGTTTCGGGTAAGCTAATTAAATAATAATTCCAGTAAAAAAAATTCATGATATCTAAATAAACGTAAAAATGCGCCTGAATTCATATATAGATTATTACATAAGGACAAGTAAAATTTTTCTACAAAATAAATTGTATAAGGGCATATAAAACAGTTTATACAGAACATAAGTAAAATTTATCTAGTTTTCAATAAACTAAATAAAAAAAGGCGCACAACAATATTTTTATGTTATTCAAATAAACGTAGAATAGTGTTCCAAATCTATATAATGCTGAATACATAAGAACAAGTCCATATTAGTTTCATTTTTCCACAAAAAAATTGTTCGGGACATATAAAATAGTTAATATATAATTTTAGTAAATTTTATCTAGTTTCTGATCAACTAATTAAGGAACAATACCAGGAACAAAATTTTTCTGCTATTTAAAAAGAAGTAAAAAAATGTCCTGAAAGTATGTATGTATCTTGATAATACATATGGAAAAGTTCACACTAGATTTATTTTTTCACGAAAAATTTGTTTTAAGACATAAAACAGTTTATATTTTAGTAATTGCTAATATTTTAGACAATAAAATATATTTTTAAAATATATTAATATTTAATTTAGTCAATTAGATAATGCACAGGCATTAAATTTAATTACAGTAATGATTTTCTAAAATTGATTGATGGCTAGAACTTCTTAGTCGATTATAATTAATAATTAAAAAAAAGTTATAAGCTTTGTTAATACAACGCTCGTTAGCACTCTATTCTTAAATATACATATATATATATATATATATATATATATATATATAAGAATTAAAATACATATGGTTTGAAGTCGAGTGACAGGTGTTAGTCCGAAGCGGCTGTTAAAAACATGCTCTCATATATATCATGTGTATGTATGTATGTCTTAATACATACATATAGTTTCTTTTATATTGTATGTAAAGACCACAAGACGAAAAAAACAAAAACGAAACACATTTCTTAAGACTGGGAATAGAAATGTATGTTTTATCGAGGCCCATGTGTGAAAAATGAACTGTCTGCAAAATGGAAAAAGGCGAAGGCTAAAATTTCGTTCCGGGAATATAAATTTTAAAGAATTATCGACACATTATATATATATATGTATATATATATATATATATATCTATATATATATATATATGCATATACACCTGTTGTTTTATAGTGCATTTTGATGTTTTTGCAAAAATGCTGGTTTTGGATTTCCTGTCGAGTAAGAAAACTAGAAGAACATCTGTCGTTCTAATGTGTTAAAATTGGGGATATCCTGAAAATTTAGGATATTTAGTATTTTTCGTCGAAATATCACGATATCAGAAAAATTTTCCCATGCGCCTTGGTAACTTTATTAGATAATTTAATTAATAATGTATCAAGGAAACTTAATGCATCAAGGAAAAAAGTTTTTTTGCCAAAATTCCTGGAAAACACTATTTTATCACACATATTTGACAAATATATTATATTCAATTTTTTATATACAGGGTGTCCCAGAACTTAACGTCATGCCGAAACTGGATCATAGTGTTGACGTTAATTGTCCTGAAAAAAAAAATTAGAAAAAAGTCACATTTTTTGGAATTATAAGCTTAGATAATAAAATTCAAGACATAAAAATCCAATCAAGTATTATACCGCCATTCTATTTTGTTTAAGATTAAACTTTGTGCAACTGGAATAAGACAAAAAATATTCTATCGACCAATAATTATTAATCTCAAAAAACCATTGCTTTGTAATACAATTAAGTCATACATCTGTTCCACAAGTGTTTCATAACATTTTATTGCTAAGCGATTTTATAGAGTCGTTAACACAAATATTAGAACTTCAGACAGATGAGTCTTGAGTCTTTAGAATCATTGTTTAATTTAAATGCTCCACTGACCCTCTTAAGCAATTCTAAGATGGTTAACATCCATAAAAACTGCTTCAAAAATAATTAAAAGTCGATTTAAAACTGGATTAAAATTTAGCATCGAAGAACAAATCGTCGATAATAAAAAGTGCAATTTCACAACACAAGATACGTAAAACTCTAATCCCTAGTAGAAATGTATCGTGGCTAGAGGGGTAAAATATCGTGGCGCAATATTCGAATCTTGTCTTTAAATGGACCGGACAATATTTGTTTTCAAAATTATGGAAAACTTGGAAAATTCATCGGAAAAGTGTTTTATATGGTTTATTACAAATAATAAACATGTTTTCCATCTGATTTACGCCTCTAATTCTATATTTACACGAATTATACATAATTTTTAAATGTGGGCGAAATCCAAGTTTTTTGTGGCCGACCAAGATTCATTTCTTCAGTATTATCGAACTTGGGAAATATGTGGTATTTATAAGGGTCACGAAAAAAATTAACTTTAGATAATTAATTAGCACAAAAATCATGATTAAAGCTTTTAAAAAGTCATATGCTCGATCGCAATTGCTAGTTTGATACATTTTTCTTACAAATTCAATATAAATTTTAAATGTGGGGGTTATGCATTTTTTTTCTGGGCAACCACGATTCGTTTCTTCAGTATTATCGAACTTGGGAAATATGTGGTATTTATAAGGGTTACGAAAAAAAATAACTTTAGATAATTAATTAACACAAAAATCATGATTAAAGCTTTTAAAAAGTCATATGCTCGATCGCAATTGCTAGTTTGATACATTTTTCTTACAAATTCAATATAAATTTTAAATGTGGGGGTTATGCATTTTTTTTCTGGGCAACCACGATTCGTTTCTTCAGTATTATCGAACTTGGGAAATATGTGGTATTTATAAGGGTTACGAAAAAAATAACTTTAGATAATTAATTAACACAAAAATCATGATTAAAGCTTTTAAAAAGTCATATGCTCGATCGCAATTGCTAGTTTGATACATTTTTCTTACAAATTCAATATAAATTTTAAATGTGGGGGTTATGCATTTTTTTTCTGGGCAACCACGATTCGTTTCTTCAGTATTATCGAACTTGGGAAATATGTGGTATTTATAAGGGTCACGAAAAAAATTAACTTTAGATAATTAATCAACACAAAAATCATGATTAAAGCTTTTAAAAAGTCATATGCTCGATCGCAATTGCTAGTTTGATACATTTTTCTTACAAATTCAATATAAATTTTAAATGTGGGGGTTATGCATTTTTTTCTGGGCAACCACGATTCGTTTCTTCAGTATTATCGAACTTGGGAAATATGTGGTCTTTATAAAGGTCACGAAAAAAATTAATTTTAGATAATTAATTAGCACCAAAGTAATGATTAAAGCTTTTAAAAAGTCATGTCCTCGATCGCAATTACAAGTTTGATACATTTTTCTTATAAATTCAATATAAATTTTAAATGTGGGGGTTTTGCTTTTTTTTTCTGGGCAACCACGATTCGTTTCTTCAGTATTATCGAATTTGGGAAATGTGTGGTCTTTATAAGGGTTACGAAAAAAATCAACTTTAAATAATTAATTAGCACCAAAATCATGATTAAAGTTTTTAAAAAGTCATATGCTCGATTGCAATTAATAGTTTGATATATTTTTGTTATAAATTCAATATGAATTTTAAATGTGGGGGTGATACATTTTTTTTCTGAAATTATATTGAAAACCAATATAAGATTAATATAAATAAACAATATTTACCCCAAATTCAAAATTATTATTTTAACCCATATTTAAAAATATTATTTAATTCATATAGAAAACAGAATTTAACTCATTGATAATATCTTAGGTAATACATAGCTCGATCAGCTCGATCGTAATTAATAGTTTGATATAAATTTTATATGAATTCAATATAAATTGTAAATATTATATTCACATTTATTTTTTCTTTATTATCGAACATTTACATTGGGAAATAAGTAACATTTACATTGGTCAAGAAAATAATCAATTTTAAATCATAAATTAGCGCCAAAAACATCTATGGTGACTCTAAAAAACATATTTTTGAGAATTAATTAATTAATAGCTAAATTAATTAAATCCATTATTAAACGTGAAGATATGCAAAAATTTTCATTTTCGATATTCGTCTCATTACTATAACTACCCTACGGGAAGTTAAAAAAGCAATAAATAATTTAACTATATTGTATTTATTTATTAACTATATTATTTAACGATATTTTAAGTATGGCCATCATTCAATAAACAAAACAAAAACAAAATTATACAAGATTATAATAGTGCAAAAGTATCAGAATATATATATATTAAATTTAAATAATGTGAGTAAACGAGAAAAAAATGTAAACAAAATGTTTGATAAAAAAACAAAACTTCGAATAAAATAAAAGTTAAATAATAAAATTTTGTGATTAGTCACATGCCTTGCTTAAATTTGTTTTACCCTGGTTTGGTATGTATTAATATTATTTAAATCTGTTATATCTGCTAGTAATATATCGATTTATATTTATAAATTTAGACGTTTTATATTTATTCATAGAATAAAAATTTCTGAAATTGCATCATATATACATGTATGTATGACCATACCATATATATGTACGAACATCTGTTTTTGAGAAACTACTCAAGAGTGTCTCTTCTTTCTTTCATATAACCGATGTTTGTATAAGACTATCTCACTTCGTGTACGATGCGAGTCCTTTCTTCTATGCGTGTCCTTTGTCCTACGACGAAATATTCTACCTGACTGTGTCAGTTGTGGCCAAAATTATTTTATACGTATTTTATGAACAAATATTATGTCATTGCACTTTTGTTTTATCTTTTTGATAGCAATTATTATTTATATTACTATACTAGTTTATTATTTATATTAATGTTATTTAAGAGTAAAAGTTTAATTAAAAATTAACTTAAATTCAAACGAAGATTTTTTTAAATTTATTATTGTGTACATAGAAAAGAGTGTGATTATAAAAAATGTTTGTTGGTTAGTTCTTGAAGAAGGAAAGAATCCATAAGCCCAAAACGTAGAATAAAATAAGTGAAATATTAATTTTGTTTTGTGAAGATAAAATTTATTTTATATAATTCAGAAAAAAAATCAATAATAAATCTAAATATTTAAAATTTTATAAATATAAACATATTTGATATAATAATAATTAATGGCGTTTTTATTAATTTCGTTTTGAACATTTTCTAACTAACGTTTCACAGATTATGTAATTTACTAACTATCTCATATTGAAATGAATGAAAAAAGAGTTATATATAAACTTTGTTATATATAAAGTTTTTTTTAATGACTACTACACTGAATAAACTAATAACGACAAATTAATGAGCGTATACTTCGTAACATAAAATACAAAAACATAAAAACCGCCCTTTGATTAACAATGCTACACCTACACCATCAAACAAAGCGCAAGCCAAGCAGAGTTTCGTAATTTTCAGTAGACTGAAATTTGTTACGCAGTGCGTTTAGCAATTTTTGTTGAATTTAGAATTTGTTATAATATTAAAAAATATTCATAAAATATAGTAAGTCTTAGTTCGTGAATTTTGAGTGAATATTTAGTGAATAATAAAATGATCTATGATATCAAATATATAATAATTTGCTAAAAACTTATTTTGTGAACAGTTTATAATTAAAATTAAGCGGTTAAATAACGTAATTTTGAGTTTTATATTTAAAGCACGTAAGTATATTTATTACTTATATAAATCAACATACATATTTAGTAAACAATGATGTATTTTATATATTCTAGATTGATTAAATTGAAATGGATATAAAATCAGCTGTAATATAAAAACTATCACATAGCAAGAATGGATTTGGTAAAAGGTAATAAAAATATTAACAAACTTATTAAATGAAGACTTTTCAATAACTTATTATCGCTTTTGAATATTTGGTATTCGTATTTCCAACAATAGTTTTTTTGTTTTAATTTGAAACTATAATTGAGCTGTTTTAAATTAATGTTAAAATTTTCTATTTACTGTATTTTTAATTATTTCAGATTTGACTGTGATAGAGTTCTAGAAAATATGAGTTTTAGATAAACTACAATTATATTTACTGCAAAATAATGCCTGAAATGTTTTTTTTTGCTAAAAGCTAAGTAATTGAATTTATGAGTTTATAAAATCAATATATTTCGAAAATATTGCTATAAAATATTAATAAATTTTATCTTATTTCAGGTGTAATCATGATCGAATTCAAGAAAATGTTAAAACATGTGTGAAAATAAAAAAAACATCGAAATAATAATTAAGTCTGCAAATTGTTTGAATGGCTTGGTCTTTGTACAATTACGGCGATAGGATTAACAAAATTTATGATTATAATTTATCATTAAAATCCTCTAAATTATTATAATGACTGAAAATATTTTGATTGTTTTGTATCTTGTTATCATAAAATAATGTGTAAATTGTTAATAAAGATATCAAGATTCAATACATAAACTATTTAAAAATGTATGTATTCATTTAGAATAAATAAACTTTTATTATCAATGAGTTAAATACTGTTTTTCTATATAAATTAAATAATATTTTTAAATGTGGGTTAAATAATAATTATGAATTTGGGGTAAATATTGTTTATTTATATTGAGCTTATATTGGTTTTTTATATAGGGTAAATATTGTTTATTTATATTAATCTTATATTGGTTCTCAATATTGAGCTTATATTGGTTTTGAATGGGATTTTAATATTGTTTATCAATATTGGTTTTATATGGGGCCTTTATTGGTTTTAATATTGGATTTATATGGGAAAATGTTAACAGAATAATATTATAGCAATATTGGTAAACAATATAGAGCCCATAAAAAGTACAATATTGCGCCACGATTCATTTCTACTAGGGATGTTATAAATATTATTTTGTTATTTGAATATGGGTTTAAAATTATCATAACACACAATTTTTTTCAAATGAAATATAAATCATAATTCAATTTATCTCGTTTTCAGAAACATTGTCAGTTCATAGTGTTTTTTTACTGTCAAAATTAGATGAAATTTCTAAAATTTTAATATTTCAAATATGAACTGAGATTTTTAATATTGCCTATAACCTAAGTTGGATGTAAATGCATTCGGTGAGTCAATAAAATTCAAAATCGGTTCAGTAGTTTAGGAGTACATCCCGGACAAACATAGTAAAACTAACTTTTGGACATCTTTCAATTCTTAATGTCTTCTAGTAGATGTTTTTAAAACTCTTGCAGCATTGAAATAACATCTACATTTCTTTCTTCATACATTTTCAATAAACATTTAAGACTTGTAAATTTTCCTCAAGACACTAAAACCGTCTAAATTTAAACCGGTGCACTCTTATAAATCAAAAATATAATTTCTATTCCCATCGCCATCAGAAAGATATTTCTCGTCACGTTTTTGTTCTAAAAATATCTATAATCTCCCTCACGATATTACATGGACTTAGATATTCTACATTTAGAATAGAATAAGAACGAAAATTATTAAAAAATAATCCACATTTTTAATAAATTATTTAATTTATACAGCAATATTTAATTCATGAATTTTTGTAAAATCTTTTTTTTAACTACGGGAAGTTAACAAAACTATCTTCCATCTAATTAGTTGCAATAAATTTTATCCTCTTACAATGTTGCAAATCTCAATCATGAAAAAACATAGATTTCGATCAAAACAAATACTTTTGCACAAGAAAAAGTTAAATGGGTCAATTAAAATTGATTAAATCGGAATAATGAATTAATCTTAAGAAATAAAAATCACTCTTACGGTTGATGCAAAAGATTAATAAGCCAAGTCAGTCGAATTCCGTTAGGATGAATTAAGTATTCAGATGGAACTGAAGAGGAATTTATATATATTTGAACAGGAGGAGGAAAATGTTGAAACAGTTAGCTAATGGTAAATTATTTGTGATAAAAGATTAAAATTGCAGGTCTAGAATTAAGTCGAATTCCAACTATTACTTCTAATTCCAATTACAACTGCCCATTCCTATTTTTCGCCCTTTTTTTAATCAACCAAATGGCGACAACATGTAATTTCCTCCAATATGAGTAATTGCTTATGTAAATACTCGAACAATGGAATTAAACTGAATGACCATCCCCAACACATTGGGGATGGAGTGGAGTCGAATCG
>NW_020536999.1:11345497-11350720 GCF_003426905.1 Ctenocephalides felis
TATTTTTCTCTAGCACAACATCTCGATACTATCAGAATAGTTTTTGTCGACCAATCTTAGAGTCCAGGTCTCTGATCCATAGAGAGCTACTTGGAATAATATATGTACAAAAATAAAACAAACTGATATCTTTTAATTACTTTATTTGTCATCTGATAATCACATCCCGAAACTTATCATGTAAACCGTTAAAATAGTTGTTGTTGACTATTCCTAGAGTCTAGAATTCTGATCCGGAGGGATCAAGCTATTACATTATGTGTATAAAATGAAAAAAATGTATTGGTCACGTGATCATTATATCTCGAAACTCTTTAAGTAAAACCCACAAAAAAGTTGTTCTTCATCATCATTCCTAAAAATAAAACTTTAGTAACTTTTTTACCGTTCCTCAGAGTCCATGTCTCTGATCTCTAGAGAGTGTATCATTTTACTGTATGTGTAAAAATGTACTCGAGTAATAAAATCTAGCAAAATGATCTGAAAGCGTAAATTAATAACATTTGAGTCTCACGGTGAAATCGCTTACGGTTTTATGTTCTATGATATTATCAATCATCATAAAAAATACATACGAGAGGAACATAAAAATTATTGCTCTTTTGCAATTCGTAAATGATATTTATCCTCTGGTAAAAGATGATTGATAATAGTTCAAGAAAGGCATAATGTTATGATAACAGAATCTTTGTTGATGCAGTTATCATACTATTCTCCCTTGCTTTGTTTATATGTAAAATACGCCTGATCGCACGGCAAATAGATAGACATTTTTATAATATTCTCTACCAAGAACAAGCATCAGAGAGCGTTGCCATGACAACCCTATTTTATGAGCTCTGTTACGACAGAATTGCTCATATGGATCATAAATTACTAAAACTACTTTCCAGATTCAATTAAAAAACAATTCATGCATCAGTCACTCCAATTTTTCTTTAATAACAATTGCGCACACATAAAACAATAAAACAAACTAATAAACACAAAACTACTTCATTAAAACCACACACCGTTACTACAACTCTTAATTACAACATGTACTAACTAGGGTTTGTCGGTTTTCAAAAACCGGTTTTAAAAACTGTTTTTTGGCGAAAATTATGGAATTCGAAAACCGGTTTTTTAGTGAAAAAAGTCGGTTTTTGCTGTATAAATGGAAAATGACAAATATAGCCAAATATGAAAGATAGATGAAAGCGTTTTGATTCTTGAAATCATATCGGTTCAATAGCATTTTATATCTTATAAGTCTATATATTAATTTAAATCAATGTGACTTCTTCTTGAAGAAAAAAAAAGAGTTTTAAACCCTAGAAGCAACAAAATAAAGAACAAAAAACTTAGAATTATTATATTAGGCTTTAAAAACAATTAAGCACAATTTGGTCGCAGGTATGAGAGACACGTCTAAGTAGCAATTTGGTTGGCGTTCTCAGTTTCTTAAAATCATATTTTATTATTACAATTAGAATGTTTAAAATTAACTAGCTGTAAGTGGAATTCTGTCTTAAGGCAATTAAGGCATCGTGCCTTAAGGCAAATTGCTGGAACTTTCCGTACCAAATATCATTATTTTAAAAACGATTAACATTTTTGAAAAAAATTTACTTAGAAAAAATAAGATTCTTGAGAAACTATAAATTGGATAAAAAATTACTTTTTTTGAAAAAAAAAATTTAAAAAATTTTTTTCTTTTTTCTTTATTTTGACATATTTTGGAAGATTTGAACTTTTTTTCAAAGCAATCGTACTGCTTTAACTGCATAGATACAAAATATAAAGCGCGTAAGCGTCGCGTCGCTGTCTAACGGATAAACATTGGTACGGAACCCAAAGGAATGTAAACAAAGTTTATACTTATTGTTAAAATCTCTATAAAATATCTGATAATTTGATGTACATATGTCTAATGATCATTTTTGACCTAATGGCATTTTTTTTTACTTTTTTCGTTAGATCTCCGAAACCGCTAGACCTGCCCCTATAAAAAATTTGATCAATTCTTTATATTGTCAATACAAGTAAAATGTTTTTTTTAATTATTAAAATCGAACGCTCCGTTCTCTTAAAAACTGAGGTTCCGTTTTTGGCACTTTTTGCCCCATATCTTCGGAACTGCTACACCTGCCTCCACTAAAAACTAATCAGCACGTCTTTTTATCAATACGAATCGAATGTTTTTTGAATTATTCAAATTGCTTCATCCGTGCTCCCGAAATCGTCGACGAAAATTTGTATCCGCACACACACATACATGCACGCACACACACACACACATTCATCCATTTTTTCTAAGGTATGCCAAAGTATTTAGAAACCTCTGAAACGTAAAGATATATAAATATTTTCATTTTTGATTTTTTTGCGATTACTATATATTTATCATTATATTTATACAACACAATTGTACAATTATAGATATTATATGATACATAACTTAAATTAATAGATAATAATACATACAATATAAAAATGAAATATAATTTAAAAAAACTGATTGAAAAAAAATGATTCAAAAGACATTCGGTTCGTATTGATGGTGAGATGTGCTGATTAGTTTTTGTAATAACTTACCCTACGGGAAGTTAATCATTAAATTTGTTCGGAACAGACAATACCCGAGTTTAGCCTAATTGTTTTTAAAACTAAAATTGATATTAACAAGTATGTATCAACATGTATGTTTTTTATTTAAAAATGTATTATTTTCATTTATTCGAAAACTTTACTTTTACTATCATAAAAATATTTTCATTCTTATATGTGAAAATGATGCATGAGTAACGAATAATTATTTTCAAAGTTATTTAATCAAGATAAACTATTTTAGTTCTACTAATTAAAATTAAAATAATTTTGTTCACTATCTATAAAATTAACCAATAAATAAATTCAGTCAAATACTGCTCTAAATCACATTAAATTTACGGATAAATTACAGAATATTCGAGCAAAAATTTATTTTCTATATAAAATTCGAAAACCGTTTTTTTAGTAAAATTAAAATTCGAAAACCGGTTTTCTGAAATGTCGGTTTTTGTATAAACCCCAGTACTAACTTTCCAATTATCTTTTCCCCAGGTGTCCAGAACAGACGACCAAAGGGTACCGCCTCTACCAAATTCCCAAAACCACCAAAGTCTACAGCCTCACCATCTACAATCAAACCAAAGTTCACCAGGGCTCCTGACGTCGTCTCAAAGGGCCCTGAGGGCTGTCCTTCACGATAGGAGGAATTCGTCTCAGAACCAACTGCCGATGGTAGTTCTTCCACCAAATGGTGGTTATTGGGTTGATGGTACCGATCATGAATTGAGTGATTCTAGGACACCTTTGCATGTTGTCAGTTCTTGGAGGAGCAAATTTGAGACGGATGATACTGCCAAGTGTTATAGGCGATTCTTTGTTGGAAGGGTGAGTAGAAATATTTAGATAAAAAATTTAGATAAGCGATCTTGGATAAAAATAACAATCTTTGGAGGAGTACTTAATTTTCTGCTCTTTTCTAGCAGTAGTTGACGGTATTAAGGGGCACAACTAGTGTGAACTTTTCAAAAAATCGAATTTTCAATTTTTCCATATTTCCATAGGTTATACCTTTAAAAATAACATACCAAAATATTAAATCGATATCTTAAATAGTTTTTGAGTCACAGCCATTTAAACAGTATTTATATATATAGTATATATTATAAAGATTCATTTTATCTTTAATCGCGTTTTTCTCGAAACAGCATTTTCCGAATTTGCTGCAGCGATTACTCAAAAACAAATGATCCAATCACTATCAAATTTTTTTTACATGTCCTATATATAGTTGTTCGTAAAATGAACTATCGATTTTTTGATCAGATCAAAAATCGAATTTTGGCAGCCCAAAAACGACCAAAGTTGTGGGTAAAATTCGACTTTTTTTAAAAAAAAACGCCCTCATTTTGTCAATTTTTGATTTTTTTTGTTTATCGCAGTTCATTTTACAGACAATATCATTTAATTTAACGATTTTTTTTTTAATTTCATCCACGTTGGAGATCGACGATAACTTTAAAAATATTTAATTTTTTTCGTCAAAAATTTTACTATGTATTCTTAAAACATGTATAACTATATTCCTGAAAATTTGAAATGATTGATGACGTAGTTTTTTTAATATAAATGCCCAAAAATCACCCTTTTTTAGGCGGTTACACTAGTTGTGCCCCTTAATGACATCACAGGGTTAAAAGGAATTTTTAACGTGAAGATAGTACCTCACTATCTATTCTTTTCTAATAGTAGTTGACATAATTTAGACGAAATCTATGGCCATTCATAAAAATTGTCAAAAAAATATTTTACAACACATAATTACGAAGAAACAGCTCAGCAGATATTCAGAACAAGTCCCAACCAATATCTTTCAAACAGTTTTTGAATTTTTAAAATCCGTTCAGAATTATGGGATAAACCTGAACGTACGATTTTACACTTTTTTGCTAATTATAAAGAAAGCGCTTGGCAGATCGTGACGCAAAATTTATCACCACTAGTTTTCATCCAGATACATCAAATGACTTTTAAATTTTTAAAATCGGTTCAGCCGTTTTCGAGAAAACGTCAATTCAAAAGCTCTAACGTTTATAGTGTGTACAATGTAGGTATGTGCGGATACGATTACGGGAGAACCGATTAACCGATTTGAATGATTCAAAAGACACAAGGTTCGTATTGATGGTGAGATTTGCTCATGAGTTTTTGTAAAAGGCAGGTCTAGCCGCTTTGGAGATACGGCAACAAATCAAATTATTATTAATTCACTTACACCTGGTTTTTATCTTCGTGGAATATCCTTTATAAAATAATACAGAATGACTTGTGTCGTTATTTGTTGGCAAAATGCCCGACATGATCCGACCGAGTTCGACTCAGGCACATGATATGCGACGTGTGCAACCTCCTCTCTCGGCAGGCGGCGGCACTTTCTGCATTTTATTTCGAAAACAGAAAAAAAATACACGAAATGCATTCGCATCTGTTACGTGAATTGTATGTTTTATGCGAAATAAGATACTCGGATAAGATAAAAGATATAATACCTTAAAGTGTACTTATGGATGTTTTACTAATACTAAAAATACTAGAAAACTTTTTTATTTATTAACTTCCCGTAGGGTGAGTTATAGTAGTCTTCCAAAAATAGAAAATGAAAATTTTTGCATATCTTTCACGTTTCCGAGGTTT
>NW_020536999.1:11351720-11380295 GCF_003426905.1 Ctenocephalides felis
TACATATTGTATAAACGTTTTGCATCACGTATGTCCTAATTTATTCATTAAGTTGCCGGAAAGGGCGCCACGAAATTCCCCTAGAAGGTCGCCCATCAATTTGTAGACATTACGAAATCAGGAAGATGAACTCGAAAACCCGAAATTATGTCAAAGTCACCCCCCTGACGAATAACCCGGTTATTGCGAACCCCATTCGATAATAGAAATAATTAAATAGAAGACATATATATAAATATATATATATATATATTAGGGTGGTCCTTAAAATGTTCATTTTCGAATTTCCTTGCTCCCAGTGGCTCAAATGGTTCCAAATAGATAAAAAACAATTCTCTGAAAGTTTTAGCTCTTAATATTAACGTTTAGATAGAGCGCAATTCAATCAAAGTTTTGTATGGAAATAGCATGGAAAAAATTTCAAAAATTTTAAAAATGTTTTAAGATGTAATTTAGCGAACAAATGAATGAATAAAACTCATTCATTTGTCGCTAAGTTATACCTAAAATATTTTTTTTAATTTTCAAAATTTTTCCATGCTATTTCCATACAAAGTTCGACTGAATTGCGCACTATCTAAAAGTTAATATCAAGAGCTAAAACTTTCAGATAATTGTTTGTTATCAATTTGGAACCATTTGAGTCCTTGGGAGCAAGGAAAATTAAAAATGGCAATATTAAGGACCACCCTAATATATAGAATTTTATTCCCTGTAAAAATATTTCGATAATTAGCGTGGGCAAGATATTTTAGTGCACCAAAAAACAATTTCATGCATCCACCATTATCTTCACGCAACTATGCAAATATTTTCCTGTATAATAAAATAAAAGTTAATAACACCGTAAGGCAGCAGAAGAATAATGACCTTAGCCTTGGGGGCGGTAGCCCTTGGGTTAGCTGAATGGAGTTCCAGAGGTACCCATATATCAAAGTTAATATCTGAGGCAAATTATTCAAATCAAAATCGGTTAAGTGGCCACTGGCACGCGATACGAAATGTAAGAAAAACATACACACGATACAAATTTATATATATACTCGTATATATATATATATATATATATATATATGTGTGTGTGTGTGTGTGTGTGTGTGTGCGCATGATTTACATTTTACCACGCGATCAATGAACCGCACTATTTTAAAATATATAGTACAAAAAGTTCTAAAAAACAACAATATTTTTATACATATCCTATAGAGCGGGTGGATTTGTATGGGTAAAAAAAAGTCGCTTGGGCACATATGATTTTCAGATACTAGGGATCAAAATAAAATACTTTGCCGAAGAAACCATATCTCTAAAATAAATCCTGATAAAAAATAATTCTGATCAAAAATAGGGGTTGAAAAATTCTATTTTGACCCATTTAGAGTGTCCCAATTGCTTTCAAATGTATGACCCCTACTAACTTTCAACCCACCTTTTTAAAAATTCAACCCTTATTTTTGGCTCGATGCACGGAACATCAGAATTCACTTTATAGGTATGGTTTCTTCAGCAAAGTATCTTATTTTGGTTCCTAGAATCTGAAAATTATAAGTGCCTAAGTGACCTTAAAATCTACCTGCACTGATATCCATGTACAGTTAAAATTTAACTAGTAGTGTATTGCATTGCGTCTTAAAGGAAATTCCAGTTGTATTTTCCAGATTATTAAACTATTATTACATGGCTGTATTAATGAACAAATCTAAATTTAAGTGTAAATCCACGTGAATAAGTATGTATTCATACCATGAATGCCCTATTGATTTATTTTTCAACTCCAATTGATATATTTTTAACTAAAAATTTTATAAAATTTTGGTTTATTTTACAAAACTGAAAAATGCTACTACTGTTTTATACATACATACTCAAAATATCCTAACAACTTCGCATTTTAGAATATATTTTGTTGATTTTTTTCAAAATTTTCAGCTTAAATAACAAAACGTTACTGTTTTATAAGCATGACGAGTATACTCGTCAATAAAAATAACTTCATGACGAGAATATTCGTCAATCCCAGGTAACTGGTTAATTAACGTCCCGTGGGGTAAGTTATTGTAATCGTCCAAAAAATCGAAATTGAAAATTTTTGCATATCTTCACGTTTTAAAAGTTTCTGAACATTTTGGCATACCTTGCAAAAAATGGATGTGTGGGTGTGTATGGATACAGTTTTTAGTCCACGTTTTCGGGCGCACGGATCAACCGATTTGAGTGGTTCAAAAATACATTCGATTCCTAATGATAGGGAGATGTGCTGATTAGTTTTTGGCAAAGGCAGGTCCATCCGTTTCGGAGATACGGAGCAAAGAGTGCAGAAAATAGAAATCGAGTTTTGGTGAGATGGGAGAATCCGATTTGAATGATCCAAAAAACAATCAATTCGTAATGGTTGGGAGAAGTGGTGATTAGTTTTTCGCAAAGGCAGATTTAGCCATTTCGAAGATACAGAGCTAAATGTGCAAAAAATGCCAGTTTTTGAGTGAACTAAGCGTCCGATTTGAATGATCTAAAAATCTTTCTGCTTCTATTGTTAAAACAATTGCTTTTAAGGATAAAAAATTATTACAGCTAGTATATATATATGTCCGGAGTCCATGTTTCTGATCCCTACAGAGTGTATCATTTTACTGTATGATAGAATGTGTAAAAATGTACTCGAGTAATAAAATCAAGCAAAATGATATGAAAGCGTAAATTAATAACATTTGAGTCTCACGGTGAAATCGCTTACGGTTTTATGTTCTATGATATTATCAATCATCATAAAAAATACATACAAGAGGAGCATAAAAATTATTGCTCTTTTGCAAATCGTAAATGATATTTATCCTCGATCAGCTGGTAAAAGATGATTGATAATAGATCAAGAAAAGAATAATGTTATGAACAGAATCTTTGATGATGCAGTTATCATACATTCTTCCTTGCTTTGTTTATATGTAAAATACGCCTGATCGCACGGCAAATAGACAGACATTTTTAGAATATTCTCTACCAAGAACAAGCATCAGAGAGCGTTGCCATGACAACCCTATTTTATGAGCTCTGTTACGACAGAATTACTTCATATGGATCATAAATTACTAAAACAACTTCTCTAGATTCAATTAAAAAAACAATTAATTCATGCATCAGTCACTCCAATTTTTCTTTAATAACAATTGCGCACACATAAAACAATAAAACAAACTAATGAACACAAAACTACTTCATTAAAACCACACACCGTTACTACAACTCTTAATTACAACATGTACTAACTAACTACTAACTAGGGTTTGTCGGTTTTCAAAAACCGTTTTTTTGGCGAAAATTATGGAATTCGAAAACCGGTTTTTACGTGAAAAAAGTCGGTTTTCACTATATAAGTGGAAAATGATAAATATGGCCAAATATAAAAGATAGATGAAAGCGTTTTGATTCTTGAAATCATATAGTTTCAATAGCATTTGATATCTTATCAGTCTGCAATGTTTTCCAGAAAGGTTTTGTATATATTAATTTAGATTTTTATACCAGTGTATACATTAATTTAAATCAATGTAACTTTTTCTCGAAGAAAAACTAGCTGTAAGTAGAATTCTGTCTTAAGGCAAATAAGGCATCGTGCCTTAAGGCAAATTGCTGGAACTTCCCGTACCAAAAATTATTATTTTTTTAAAAGCGATTATCATTTTGGAAAAAATTTTACTTCGAAAAAATTAGATTTTTGAGAAACAAAAAAAAAATGTTTGAAAAAAAATAAGTTTTCTTTATTTTGGCATAGTTTGGAAGTTCTGAACTTTTGTTTTCAAAGCAATCGTACTGCTTTAACTGCATAGAGACGAAATGTCAAAGCGCGTAAGCGCCGCGTCGCCGTCTAACGGATAAGCATTGGTACGGAACCCATAGGAATGTTAACAAAATTCATACTTATTGTAAAAATCTCTATAAAATATCTGATAATTTGATGTGCATATGTCTAATGATCATTTTTGACCTAATGGCATTTTTTTTTACTTTTTTCGTTAGATCTTCGAAACCGCTAGACCTGCCTCCATGAAAATTTGCCCAATTTTTCATCTTGTCAATACAAGTAAAATATTTTTTGAATTATTCAAATCGGACGCTCCGTTCTTTTAAGAACTGAGGTTCCGTTTTTGGCACTTTTTGCCCCATATCTTCGGAACGGCTAGACCTGCCTCTGCCAAAAACCAATCAGCACGTCTCCTTATCAATACGAATCGAATGTTTTTTGAATTATTCAAATTGCTTCATCCGTGTTCCCGAAATCGTCGACGAAAATTTGTATCTGCACACACATGCATGCATGCACACACACACACACACATACACACACACACATCCATTTTTTCTAAGGTATGCCAAAATATTTAGAAACCTCTGAAACTTAAAGATATATAAAAATTTTCATTTTCGATTTTTTTGCGATTACTATAACTTACCCTACGGGATGTTAATAATTAAATTTGTTCGGAACAGACAATACCCTGGTTTAGCTTAATTGTTTTTAAAACTAAAATTGATATTAACAAGTATGTATCAACAGGTATCTAATATTTTTTTATTTTTTTTAATTCAATGAATGTTTTTTATTTAAAAATGTATTATTTTTATTTATTCGAAAACATTCCTTTCACTATCATAAAAATATTTTTATTCTTATATGTGAAAATGATGCATGAATAACGAATAATTATTTTCAAAGTTATTTAATCATGATAAACTATTACTTTTTAGT
Organism: Ctenocephalides felis; assembly: GCF_003426905.1. Lineage (NCBI taxonomy): Eukaryota > Metazoa > Arthropoda > Insecta > Siphonaptera > Pulicidae > Ctenocephalides > Ctenocephalides felis. The sequence goes on from NW_020536999.1 coordinate 11,356,465, forward strand.
TCTACTAATTAAAATTAAAATAATTTTGTTTACTATCTATAAAATTAAACAATAAATAAATTCAGTCAAATTCTGCTCTAAATTACACTAAATTTACGGATAAATTACAGAATATTCGAGCAAAAATTTATTTTCTATATAAAATTCGAAAACCGGTTTTTTAGTAAAATTAAAATTCGAAAACCGGTTTTCTGAAATGTCGGTTTTTGTATGAACCCTAGTACTAACCTTCCAATTTTTTTTCCCAGGTGTCCAGATCAGACGACCAAAGGGTACCGCCTCTACCAAATTCCCAAAACCACCAAAGTCTACAGCCTCACCATCTGCAATCTAACCAAAGTTCACCAGGGCTCCTGACGTCGTCTCAAAGGGCTCTGAGGGCAGTCCTTCATGACAGGAGGAATTCGTCTCAGAACCAACTGCCGATGGTGGTTCTTCCACCAAATGGTGGTTATTGGGTTGATGGCACCGATCATGAATTGAGTGATTCTAGGACGCCTTTGCATGTTGTCAGTTCTTGGAGGAGCAAATTTGAGACGGATGATACTGCCAAGTGTTATAGGCGATTCTTTGTTGGAAGGGTGAGTAGAAATATTTAGATAAAAAATTTAGATAAAATATCTTGGATAAATATGTCAATCTACGAGGAGTACTTTATTTTCTGCTCTTTTCTAGCAGTAATTGACAGTATTAAGGGGCACAACTAGTGTGAAATTTTCAAAAAATCGAATTTTCAATTTTTCCATATTTCCATAGGTTATACCTTTAAAAATAATATACCAAAATATTAGATCGATATCTTAAATAGTTTTTGAGTCACAGTCATTTAAAGAGTATATATATAGTATATAGTATAACGATCATTTTATCTTTAATCGCGTTTTTCTCGAAACAGCATTTTCCGAATTTGCTGCAGCGATTACTCAAAAACAAATGATCCAATCACTATCAAATTTTTTTTACATGTTCTATATATAGTTCTCCGTAAAATGAACTATCGATTTTTTGATCGGATCAAAAATCGAATTTTGGCAGTCCAAAAACGACCAAAATTTTGGGTAAAATTTGACTTTTCTTTTAAAAACGCCGTCATTTTGTCAATTTTTGATTTTTTTCTTTATCGCAGTTCATTTTACAGACAATATCATTTAGTTTAACGATTTTTTTTTTAATTTCATCCACGTAGAAGGCCGGAATCACTGCAGAAGTGAAGGGCCTTTTTTTGTCGCGCCGTTGGTGATCGACGATAACTTAAAAAATATTTAATTTTTTTCTTCAAAAATTTTACTATGTATTCTTAAAACATGTATAACAATATTCCTGAAATTTTGAAATGATTGATGAAGTAGTTTTTTTAATATAAATGCCCAAAAATCACCTCTTTTTTAGGCGGTTACACTAGTTGTGCCCCTTAATGACATCACAGGGTTAAAAAGAATTTTTAACGTGAAGAGTACCTCACTATCTATTCTTTTCTAATAGTAGTTGACATAATTTAGACGAAATCTATGGTCGTTCATAAAAATTGTCAAAAAAATATTTTACAACACATAATTACGAAGAAATAGCTTGGCAGATCTTCAGCACAATTCCCAACCAATACCTTTCAAACAGTTTTTGAATTTTTAAAATCCGTTCAGAATTATGAGATTGTACGTACAATTTTACATTTTTTGCTAATTATATAGAAACAACTTGGCAGATCGACGCCCAAAATTAACCAACACTAGTTTTTATCCAAATACATCGAATGGCTTTTAAATTTTTGAAATCGGTTCAGCCGTTCTTGAGAAAACGTCGACTCAGAGTGAGTTCAAACGTGTGTGTGTGTGTGTTTATAGTATGCACAATGTAAGTATGTGCGGATACAATCTTCAATCGACAATTGCGGGAGCACCGATCAACCGATTTGAATAATTCAAAAGGCATTTGATTCGTGTTGATGGTAAGATGTGTTGACTAGTTTTTGTACAAGGCAGGTCTAGACGTTTCGGAAGTACGGAGCAAAAAGTGCAAAAATGAAAATTGAGTTTGTGAGAGAACGGACGTCCGATTTGAATGATTCAAAAAACATTTGCGTGTATTGACGAGGACTAGTAGACCGGAGGGTAGACAGGTAGACATGTAGATAGGTAGATAGGTAGATCGCAAACAAATCAAATTATTATCAATTGAATCGATTCACTTACACCTAGTTTTTATTCTATCCTTTACAAAATAATACAGAATGACTTGTGTCGTTATTTGTTGGCAAAATGCCCGACATGATCCGACCGAGTTCGACTCGGGCACATGAGCACGTAATTGATATGCGACGTGTGCAACCTCCTCTCTCGGCAGGCGGCGGCACTTTCTGCATTTTATTTCGAAAACAGAAAAAAAGTACACGAAATGCATTCGCATCTGTTACGTGAATTGTATGTTTTATGCGAAATAAGATACTCGGATAAGATAAAAGATATGATACCCTAAAGAGGGCTTATGTATGTTCTAGTATTACTAAAAATACTAGAAAACTTTTATATTTATTAACTTCCAGTAGGGCAAGTTATAGTAGTCGTCCAAAAATAGGAAATGACAATTTTTGCATATCTTCACGTTTTAGAGGTTTCTGAACATTTTGGCATACCTCAGAAAAATTGAGTACGTGTGTGTGTGTTTTGTATGGATACAATTTTATTTTATTTTCCAAAAAATATATTTTTTTGAATATCGAAAATGATTCGGTTATTAATTTTAATTCTAGATAAATAAATTATAAAAATGTAATTTTTTGAGGTTAAAAATTCAAAAAATTACCCAGACTAAGCACAGTGTAAGCGCCACTCTGGTACAAATGTTAACCCAAGTGCGTTTAGACTGTTTCTGTACAGGAGCACTTACTAAATTTTTTGTAAATTATAAAAATGTATTTTTTCGGGTTAAAAATCAAAAAATCACCCAGACTAAGCACAGTCTAAGTGACAACCTGGTACAAATATATTTGCAAATGCGTTTAGGCTGTGACTATACAGGAGCGTTTTTTTCAATTTTATGTAAATTATAAAAATGTATTTTTTCGGATTAAAAAACTCAAAAATTACCTTTGCTAAGCACAGTCTAAGCGCCACCCTGGTACAAATGTTTACCCAAGTGCGTTTTAGACTGTTTCTGTCCGGGAGTACTTTTTCAATTTTGTGAAAATTATTGAAAAATGTGAAAACGCCGCCGCAAAGCACAGTCTAAGTGAAAATGTCGCACAAAATTATTTGCAAATGCGTTTAGACTGTGACTATACGGGAGCACTTTTTCAATTTTGTGTAAAAATGCAACTATTTTTTGAAATTGAATGTTCTGGAGATAAATTGATTTATGATTTGATTTACATTTGATTTGCTCTGATATAACAAGATAGCAAAAATAATGAAAGTTACAGTATTTATTATGATCTATTTAAAATTCCTCGAATTTCATTACAGTACGGGAAGTTCCAGCAATTTGCTTTAAGGCACGATGCCATACACCACTAGTTTAAATAATAAATTGAATTAAAACACATTATTTTCAGAAATATCAAAGAGTGTTGAATAAATTTATTCATATACTTTCACATTTATGTTCGTATTATTTATTTAAATAATCTGTAAAAAATGACTCACCTGTCTAATAACATTATTATTCATGTTTTTTCCAAAGTATGATTCTTGTTTGGTATAAAACAGTGTTTATCAACTTTTTTTTAGTCCAAGAAAGACTTTACAATCTATAAAATTAATAAAAAAAATTATCAGAGTTACAGAAATTGTAATAATAAATTTATCACATAGATATAGGGCAGCCTTTTGGGTTGCTATTTATTACGTCACGTCGTTTCAATTCTGAGAGCTGTTAATATATTATTTTTATTAGTTATATATTCAAATTTTATATTTTGTGGATAATTTTAATATTTGTATTTGTATTTTTTGTTTTATTTCCGTCGTTCGCATTTTTATTAAAATTATTTTAAATTTTGGCTTCATTGGTTTTTATAAAATAATTTAAAAGTAGGTTTTCTCTAGTTTAATATGTATATATATATTTATTATATTGGAACAAATTTGAAAATAATTAGCAGACTATTCGTATAACAGAAAAAGAGTTAGTAGAAATCATGCTTTATTAAATATACTTTTCGTATTGATGTGTGTGAAATCTTTCAAGAAATCCAGGGCAAAAAAACTTAAAGCACTAAAGTTAGTTAAAAAAAACATTTTTTAGGACTTGCTAAACTTGCTGAATGATGACACGCATACAGTGTCGAAACGTACATAATATAAATTAAATTCTTTAATATTTTTTATTTCGTTTTATAATACATATCTAGCTTTGTATTTAATAATCTCAAGCGAATGGGTTAAGTTTGCTTCAAATCCATTTTTGGGGCCTAATTAAAAAATTTATTAAAACAACTCTACTTGCAAGCAAATTGTATATAAATCTGCAATCTAAAAACTAACTTTTTTTAAAAAAAAATTCGTTTACAACTCTTTGTATCATCGATCTCCACTGCTCTAATCGTTCAGTGAATTCGAACAAAATACCCAAAAACCCAATTTTATTAGAAAGTCATCACAAAACTACAATTCATCACGATGAGTATTCACTATGAATCCAGTATTATATTGAATTCGAAACCAAATCATATAATGGCATAGTTTAGACCTTGGCACAGAAATCAGTACTTATCGAGGGTCATAACGGGACCCATAAATGAACACCGAAGACGACGACGACGATGACGATAGATGGAGCCTGGAAATTTAGATATATTGCAAAAATTGCAAAATAATAATTGTCAATTATTTTATATAGCAATACTTAGGAGCCGATTTTTGGATAAAATAACTAGTTGGTATTGGTATTTAGCCTTGAGGCAAGTTACATGAACTTCCCGATATGTGTAAATAATCGACTTAATCAATAATAAACAAATTAATTTATGAGAGATTAAAAGTATTCCGAGTGGATCTATTACACATAATTAAAAACGAACGTACACGTTAACTCGGAGTATTTTCTAAAAGACCAAGTACAACTATCGTTTTACCGAGTAAATCTTCTAATTGTATGTCAAAAAAACTATATATTTTCTCAAACTTTGATAAATTTTTAAAATTATACTACTTGTCGTAAGGCCGTAATATTTCAGTAAGTTATATAAGACCATGATATTTATCGCCAAAAAAAGTTCCATAAAAATCGGCTCAAATTTTTTTTTCAACAGTTAATTACAAGGAAACGACTCGATACATCTTCACCTAAAACTAATCAGTATCATTCCCAACTAATATCTTTCGAACAGTTTTTGATTTTTTAAAATCGATTCGGTAGTTTGAGCTTAAATGTGGACGAAAGGTTTAACACTATTTTTCAAATTACAAAGAAACGGTTTGGCAGATCGTCACAAAAGACTCAGAAATGCTAGTCCTCATCGAAATACATCGAATGGCTTTTAAATTTTTGAAATTGGTCCAACCGTTTTCGAGAAAACGTCGATTTACGACAAAAAATCTGTTCACATACACGCATACACACACATACTTTTTCCAAATTCGGTCTCATTCGATTCAGAATGGCTTGAAACGTCGAGAAAACATAAAATTAGCGAATCAGATTTTTTTATGAAAACATAAACTTCTCCTTAGGGAAGTTAAAAATGTTGTGGTAACGCTATGTTGTGCGTCTATCTTCGTATGAATTGGTCAAAAAGCTATGCATTTCGTAAAAACCTAACTGCACATATGTGTTATCAATGAGACATCAGAAGGTTGCCCTTATGATAAAATTTTTATTTCACGTTTGTGCATTTTGTAGGTTAGGTTTTATGTGTGAAACGCCTGATCGTACAGAAAAAACATAATTTTGTGACAGTTCATATGAAGATAGACCCACAACATAGCATATCTCCATTATAATTTGAGTTATAAATAATGAATTTTTTTTTTAAATTGAGTTTTGCGTCTGTTGTCTATTTATATTTAATTTATTATTATTGAATTGAGTGTAGAATATATTAATAAGATATTAAATTGAATTTATTACTTTTTCCTTAAGATGATTTTATGAAGCTTTCAAATCGTTAAATTCACATAAGGAAGCTTTTTGCACTTTATACGAACGTAAAATGCTTTTTCTGCAAGGCCGATATATAGTTTTATAAAAAAGACTTTATATATATATATATATGTTTATATATAAATATATATATATATATATATCTATATAAATATATAATTCATAAATTAATTAAATATTTTGTGGAAAATAATAGTGCTGATTTAATATATTAAAAACAGAACATACTTGTCTGTAGGTAAAGAAAAAACGAAGTAGGAAAATTTGTTGAACCAGTTTTTGAGACAGAACTTTATATATATATATATACATATATATATATATATATATATATATATATATATATATAAATTACATTTAATCTACGTCCGGTAAAGTCAGCCATTTTGGCCATTGTTTCCGCTAAAATAAACTGTGAGAAATTTACTATTCTATGAGAAAGTTCACATAATATAATTCAATTTAGGTACTTCATTATGTACCTTTACACATACATGTTTATATATATATATATATATATATATATATATATATATATATATTGTTGTAAAGTAATTTTCAAATGTACAGGATGACCGTATCACTTTGTAGTTTCCTCAATTTCAATATGAGGTAATTAAGAGTAATTTTAATATATATTCTAGAAGACCTACAATTTTATCAAAATCTTATGTGATAAAATTTTTTTTTTGATAATGCTTCATATAAAAATCTTATATTATTCGTTAGAGGGCATTTATTAGTCACGCGATCGACTTTTTAGGAATTTTTGAACTCTCCTCTCCTTTGGATATACGTCGTGATATTTGTACCCTACCAAACATCATGTGTATTTTTAGTTACGTAAAATTTTTGTTTTTTTTGAAAATTTAGGTAAAGATAAATACACGTGATATCTTACTAAACCTCTCTCTTTCCCACGTGATTTTTCGTGATTTTTTGTCGAACCTCAAAAGCCTCACGTGATTAATGAACGGCCCCTTAGATTTTTAATCTTTACGTATCTATGGACTACTATTACTACTAACGTTGTATTAGTAACAATTAAAGCAAATTTCAGTACATATAATTTTTATCGAAATATAAGGATTGTAAGAATGTGGTGCATGGCATCGTGCCTTAAGGCAAATTGTAGTTGATGTTAGGTAAACCCTTTTTGGACATTCTTATACGCTGTCTTTGCTAGACGTCCTCACAACTTTCTGCAAATGATGTTAAGATAAACTAGTGGTGTATGGCATCGTGTCTTAAGGGAAATTGCTGGAACTTTCCGTACCATAATGAAATATTCGAGGAATTTTAAACGTTCTGAAATATATTATTACAAATACTGTAACTTTCATTATTTTTGCTATCTTGTTCTATCTGAGCAAATCAAATGTAAATCATAAATCAATTCATATCCAGAACAATTAACAATCGTCATTTCATTACGAATTCAATTTCAAAAAAAAAAATAGTTGCCTAATTTACACAAAATTGAAAAAGTGCTCCCGCATAGTCACAGTCTAAACGCATTTGCAAATAATTCTATGCGACATTTTCACTTATACTGTGCTTAGCTTGGTGGCATTTTCACATTTTTCAATAGTTTTTACAAAATTGGAAAAGTGCTCCAGTGCATAAACAGTGTAAACGCACTTGCGAAAACATTTGTACCAGACTGGCGCTTAGACTGTGCTTAGCCTGGGCAATTTTTTGAATTTTTAATCCAAAATTACAAAAATATTTTATGGGAAATATAAAAAGATGTAATAATTTTTTATCAATACAAGCAGAAAGTCGGACGCTTAGTTCACTCAAAAACTGCCATTTTTTGCACATTTAGCTCTGTATCTTCGAAATGGGGGGGGGGCCTGTCTTTGCCAAAAACTAATCACCTCTTCTCCCAATTATCATAAATCGAATGTTTTTTAGATCATTAAAAACCGATACTCCGTTCTCTCAAAAACTCGATTTGTATTTTCTGCACTCTTTGCTCCGTATCTCCGTAACGGCTGGACCTGCCTTTGCCTAAGACTAATCAGCACATCTCCCTACCAATACAGATTATGATAAAAATAAACCAATTTGGTAGATCTTTTTGTGTGACTGTCTTAATCATCTATGCTACTATGTCAGCAGTAATTGTTGAAGTCAATTTTAAGGACTTTGAGGGAGGTTTCTGGGACCGTTTTGTTCAAAAATCCTTTTCCTCGGGCGATCCTACAATTATCAGTAGTACTTATTAGTCATTCCTAAGTACCTTAGCATAGATTGTTTTAAGTGAACAAAGAATTCAATTCTCCATGTTACCTCAGGTGAATCATTGCAAGACGTGTTTTTTCACGCCAAAGGTTTTATCGTTGTCGGTTCGCACGGCTCAGAGAATGAATGAACTTAGAGGGGCTCCTCATAAAATCGCAAATGTGGGCATAAATTACAACAAAGACTTCAGTTGAAGATATATTCGTTAAAATCACCGAACCGCACTTCCGCCAAGGGACCGGGAAAAAGAATTATATGTCTGGATGAAGACATATAAAACGCTAATTTCTTTCAAAACAAAACATGAATCTTGAACGACTTAAGGGGCACAACTAGTATAAAATTTTCAAAAAATCGAATTTTCAATTTTTCCATATTTCGATAGGTTATATATTTAAAAATAACATACCAAAATTTTAAATCGATATCTTAAATAGTTTTTGAGTCACAGCCATTTGAAGAGTATATGTATAGTATGAGGTTCATTTTATCTTTAAACGCGTTTTTCTCGAAACAGCATTTTCCGAATTTGCTGCAGCGATTACTCAAAAACAAATGATCCGATCACTATCAATTTTTTTTACATGTTCTATATATAGTTCTCCGTAAAATAAACTATCGATTTTTTGATTGGATCAAAAATCGAATTTTGGCTGTCCAAAAACAACCAAAATTTTGGGTAAAATTCGACTTTTTTTTAAAAAAACGCCGCCATTTTGTCAATTTTTGTTTTTTTTCCTTATCGTAGTTCATTTTACAGACAATATTATCTAGTTTAACGAGGATTTTTTTTAAATTTCATCCACGTAGAAGGCCGGAATCACTGCAGCAGTGAAGGGCCTTTTTTTGTCGCGCCGTTGGAGATCGACGATAACTTAAAAAATATTTCATTCTTTTCTTCAAAAATTTTACTATGTATTCTTAAAACATGTGTTAATATATTCTTAAAATTTTGAAATGATTGATAAGGTTGTTTTTTTAATATAAATTCCCAAAAATCACCTATTTTTAGGCGGTTACACTAGTTGTGCCCCTTAATTATGGGCATGGCCAGGATGTTTAGATACCACTAGTTCCTCAAGATATTTTTTCACAAATCTTTTATACTCATGTTTTACAGCTCTTACAATTGTCTTTCAAGTTGTTTGTAACCTTTAAAATAAGGTCAGAACGACACGTTTCGTAATTCAGACGGTAGTTCATCGTCAAGGTGAAACCGAATGAATTCCTTTTTAGAAGCCACGATGGATTGACCATATCATTTTGTGACCTAGAACGTTTTAGAGACATGGACTGAGGGTTCTGTAAATAATAAAAAAAATGTTTAATAAAATAAAATAAATAAATATAAAAGCAACCATTGCTACTGACGAGTAAACTCAGACTTGCAAAAAGTACTGAAGTGCTTCTAAACTTATATTATGTATTGGGGTGCTTGATGAGAATGAGAAATTAAAAATACGCCTGATGCATATACTAATAGCTAATGGTTTATGGCTCGTGTCTTGGCAAATTGCTTAGAGCCAATAATTAATTTTTTTAAAAAAAAAAAATCCATTTTCTTGATAGTAATAAATTAATAGATTAGAACTCGGAGAAAATCGATTTAAAAGATTTGTGTGTTTCCGTGAAAATTTTTATCATACGCATAAATGACCTAAAAATTTCTCGAGAAATTAGTAGGGACGTCCTGCAAGGGGAAAATGTATGAGATATAGCCTTCTGACCAAAATATTTTTAAACCAATATTTTAATCTTTCGCTAAAAAATTTACTAAAGTTATTTTTTTCTTTCAGGAGCATTCAAACCTGGTAGGCCACGACGACGTCCTAGGGCCAATCCTGCTATCAATAAAATCAGAAAATGTAGCCAATCAAGAACACACACGAGTCCTTCTCAGGATGCGGTCAGGAACATCACACCAACTTATCTCAAATGCCTGTTTGGGACCTTTACCATCTCCTGTAAAAATAGCAAAATGGTAAAAATCAGATCAACAAACTTACCAAAACAGAAAAATGTTATGGCAAGGCCATATTGCGCTCCAACTTGCATACATTGTGCTACTGAATCATACTGAATACTGTTAAAATGTCGTGTATTTGCTATGTAGTTAGGTGTTTTGCACATAAACTGCAACGTCACTTGTATGTTATGAAGCTGGGTCAGAAATACCTTGTTATCTAACATCGTTTTTTAACTTCCCGTAAGGTTGTTATAGTAATGGGCCGAAAATCGAAAATGAAAATTTTTGCATTTCTCAAGGTTTTGAAGGTTTCTGAACATTTTGGCATACCTCAGAAAAAATGGATGTGTGTGTGTGTGTGTGTTTGCTTGTGTATGTTTTGTATGTCCGCATTTTTTTCGGGCGCACGAATCAATTGATTTGAATGGTTTTTGTGCTGATTAGTTTTTGGCAAATGCAGGTCCAGCCGTTACGGAGATACGGAGCAAAGAGTGCAGAAAATACAAATCGAGTTTTTGAGAGAACGGAGCATCGGATTTGAATGATCTAAAAAACATAGAATTTGTAATGATTGGGAGAAGAGATCATTAGTTTTCGGCAAAGACAGGTCCCACCATTTTGGAGATACAGCGCTAAATGTGCAAAAAATGGCGTTTTCGGTGTTAACTAAGCGTCCGATTTGAATGATCTAAAAAACTTTCTGCTTGTTTTGACAAAACTATTGCTTTTGAGGATAAAAAATTATTACATCTATTTCTATTTACCATAAAATATTTTTGTAATTTTGGACCAAAAATTCAAAAATTTACCCAGGCTAAGCACAGTCTAAGCGCCACTCTGGTACATATGTTTACCCAAGTGCGTTTACACTGTTTATGCACTGGAGCGTTTTTCGAATTTTGTGAAAACTTTTGAAAAATGTGAAAATGCCGCCAAGCTAAGCACAGTATAAGTGAAAATGTCGCACAGAATTATTTGCAAATGCGTTTAGACTGTGACTTTTTCAATTTTGTGTAAATTTGGCAACTATTTTTTTTTTTGAAATTGAATTCGATATGAAACGACGATTGTTAATGTTCTGGAGATAAATTGAATTGTGATTTACATTTGATTTGCTCAGATATAACAAGATAGCAAAAATAATGAAAGTTACAGTATTTGTAATAATATATTTGAAAACGTTTAAAATTTCTCGAATATTTCTTTACGGTGCGGGAAGTTCCAGCAATTTGCCTTAAGGCACGGTGCCATACACCACTAGTTTGACATTTGTGCGGTTTCTACGTTAGGTTTTGCATCTGACAACCGGAGAAATACGCCTGACTGCGCAGCAACCGCATGCCTTTTGACAATATTCAGAACAATTTTGTATGGAAAGTTCTGCATATCATAGCCTTGCCATAACATCGGTCTGTTTAAAATCGGTGCCTTAGTTAACAATGGTTAAATATACCTAATTATTTATTTTTTTTAGGTTGCTGGACAACCTCAACGTTGATAATTTTATGCCTGTGGTGTGCCCAAGAGCCTCAAATCTGATAGCCGGTTATGATGAACATGTCATAGTGTCCACTTTTAAATTCGGAGTTCTGTATCAAAAGTATGGTCAGATCACAGAAGAGGAATTGTTTGGCAACAGGACGAGTTCGCCAGCTTTTGACGAATTTTTGGATATGTTGGGAAGAAGGATACCGCTGAAGGATCATAAAGGGTACAGAGGCGGTTTGGATATTCAGAATGGGCATACTGGCGAAGAAGCCTTGTACGAGGTAAGAGGATCTAGAACACTGGTAATAATGGATAGATTTACCATGTTTTTTTGTTTACTAGGTTTTTCGTGAACGTGAAATAATGTTTCATGTTAGTACAATGCTACCATACACAGATGGAGATCCTCAGCAGTTGCAACGGAAACGACATATCGGAAACGATATCGTGGCCATAGTTTTTCAGGAACAGGCTACACCATTTTGTCCTGATATGATTGCTTCGCATTTTCTGCACGCTTATATTGTTGTGCAACCTGTTGAACCTAATACACCAAATACTAGGTAAGAAAACAAAATTGAAATTTATTAACCTTCTACATTCTTGAAGTAAAACTTCTTTAGGCGCGACTAGGGTGTAAATCCGTACAAATGCAACGGAAGATAAGAGTCGAGTGCCAATGATTCGTCATTCGCTCTCGATGATATCATTTCTATACGGGTCGATTGTGATTAGTCGTCGTGTATGTGAATAGAGATCTGTCGTTGTATACGTACCGGTATCAACAAGGAAATCGGCATAGATAAATAAACATTTTAAAGTTACATCGTAGTACTAGGTTGGATTTAATAAAAAATGCCTGAATCAGAAGAATATTTTTACTCTGTCCTCCTTAAATAATTATAATGTAAATAATAAAACAAATGCAACATTTGCGCCGTGTACATGTTTTTTTGCTAATAAATAATTAGTATCTTTAAATGATGATATTAAGAAATGAGTCAGAAATTTATTATATTTTTTTCTTTGCAAAAAGATACTGGATCTTTTTTGTATTTTTAACATTTTTTGGTTAAAAATATAGCATATTAGGTCATAAATTTGAATTGGATTCAAAAATTTTAATTCATCTGGTAATTATTGACTTTGATAAGTTTAATGTACCTATGACATATAAAATAAAACATTAATAATAAAATTTTAACTGTTATATATATTTATGACAATTATTACAAATGATTAAAAGTATTAATTAAATTAAATTAAATGTTACTTTAAAATAATTAAAGTTAATATATAAAATATATAAAATATTTTACTTTAAAACTTCTAATAACATTATATTATATTGTCGCCACGTATAGAAAAACAAATTGATGAACTTTCTTTGCTAATGAATAATTAGTTTCTTGAAAAATTGGACTACTACAATTAATGTTTGTTAATATGTAATTACAAAAAGTTAACTAAAATGTATTGTACGATATTTCATAACTTAATTTATACAAAAGCATTTAATTTATTCGATTACATAATATGATAAAATACTAATATTGCTTCAACCAGAGGTCTAAGTACCGTTATATATGAACAATTGTATAAAAAGAATTATTTTGGGTATACAGAAGTAAAATGTTGATATAAATTGAATAATATCAATAAAATTATTTATATAATTTATATACATGTATATGTATATACGACTTTAAACAAAAATGAAAAAAAAATACAGGAACATTATTAGATTACATCGAATTTACAGAAGTACTTATAAACTATGAGTTCAAAATTTTATAATTTCTTTATGAAGTTTTATAATTTCAACAAATTGTCGATTGTATTTTGTTAATATAATTTATAAAGTTCATTGAAATAATTTCTATATTGGTAGTAATTTCTATAAATCTTTGAAGTTATTCAAATGGAAAATATTTTTTATGCAAGACAGATATTACAGCTGTTCAAAGAATGAGATTATATCGCCAGCGAAAAAGTTAAAAAAATACCATCAGTCAATGAATGTATGTTAATTTTAATTACATGAATTTCTTCAAACACAATTATTACATGATGAGTGAAATTGAGAAAACAATATTTGTTTAGGCGTTGTTTAAGATAATCCACTGTGTGAACGAATATTATAGAATTTATTAATTAGCAATTACTTCATTTCTCTAATGAAGGTTCATTTCTTAATGTTAATTACAATGACAAACCGATCATGTCATATTTGAAGTATTACTTTAATTACATTATTGTTTTTAAATATTATACATATTTTTATTGCTATTATAAATATGTAATTTAAAATTTATCATTACATAAGTGTGTATAATGGTTGACACTAATAAATGTGTGCTTCACGAGTGTTACCATATTAGTAAAAACATAATATTCAAAATTGTTATATGATGTATTTATTTTTACTTAAATGCAATCTTGTACAGAAGCAAATAAGTTTTACATTGTCCTTTATCATTTTCAGATATAAAATTAGTGTAACAGCCAGAGACGACGTTCCATTCTTCGGGCCAACTTTACCAACTCCGGCAGTTTTTCGAAAAAGTGCAGAACTCAAAGAGTTTCTTCTTACCAAGTTGATAAACGCGGAAAATGCTTGTTATAAAGCTGATAAATTCGCCAAATTGGAGCAGAGGACAAGAGCAAGTCTCCTGCAAAATTTGGTCGAGGAATTGAAGGAAAAAACAAGAGACTTTTTAGGAGGAGGAGCTGAAGGCATGGTCAGGACGCCCACGCCGGATACACCAAAGTCTGAAGGTAAAAAAGATAAAAGATTTAGATATATATATATATATATATATATATATATATATATACTAGATGACCCGACATACGTTGCCCTGTACCCACGTCTACAATTTTTTAATATCCTATACTAATATTTGCCGTTTACCTAAAAATAATAATTATTGTTTTTTAAATTACTCTTCACACCAAAATGCATATACATCAATACGAGCGATGTTAAATGTATTAACTGCCTTAAATAAAATGATGAGTCTCAACTCCCACACTATATTGGAAATTTGAAGTCTTTTAAACGGTATAACAAATTCAGAAAGAATTAATATATAGTATCCGCGGTAAAAGTACAATATTACGTTGGATTTTTCCACCCAAAATAATTGCTCCAATAATGTTGCCTATAATTATTATAATCTCGTATCATATTTTAACTGGTTTTTAATAATTATAATATGTAAATTACATTTTTCTTAGTGATAATTTAATATACATTAGTACCAAGGACGCTCCTGGGGTCCTCAGCGCCTTCATGCTATTTTTTTCTAGCGCCTTTTATTTTACCTGTTTTAACAGTTTATTATTAAAATTATTATCTTTAATTAATATTTGGCTTTTGAAATAATTTACTTATTTATTTTGGGCATTTTATGCGATTTATGCTATTGAGCAAATCATAGAGAGCAAAAAAATTTTAGCCTTTCATTATTAAATATAACCATAACATAACACTGGTACTTCATGTTGTATTATTTTAATTTCATTTTTTATTATTTAAAATATCCAAAATTGCATCTTAAACTTCTCCTAAGTGATATCATAAGGGCCGAATTGTATGTATTCATCTTTACTTACCCATTTGTTGTTTTAAAGTGAAATTTTTAACGTATTTTAAAAATATTGTGCAAAGATTAGTAAAATATGCAAAGAAATTATATATGTCTTGAATTATATGAAAAAAAAACTATTGAAAATTTTATAGCCGCATCTTGTTTTGGCGCCCCCTAATGCGTGCGCTTGCAATTTAAGATAGGACTGGCCTTGATTATTACTTAATTTCTCATTTTAAATGAATTTGTCAAATCCTGTTCATATGTGTAACATTGAATCTTCCATACATATACTGTAATTTATATTATTCCAATTTCTAGCACATCTCAGCTGCTTTTGGCAATAATAATGTAGACATTTAATTTTTCTTATTCATAATCATGATTTTATTATGCACATTCTTATATTGTCTAGGCTCATAAGTGAATAGAATTTTTTGGCAGATGAGTGTTTTAATTTATTTTCAATTCCAAACAATGTCTCTAATATTTTCAATGTCAAACAATGACATGTCGATTTTTGTAATTTTTTCCATTTATTTCTACAATATTACTATATTTTTATAATCATATACATCCTACAAAATTTCTTTAACAAACTTCAGAAAGATTTATCAAAATCCGATTAACCGTTTAGGAAAAGTATCAAATCATACACACGTACAGAAGAATTTCATATATAATAAAGATGATATAGAGAAGATAAACCTGATTAATTTGTATAAATGAAATGAGAACCAAATATACGCGTTTAATATATATTTTCAACAAAATCACAAATATGTTGTAAACTAGTGGTGTATGGCATCGTGTCTTAAGGCAAATTGCTGGAACTTCCCGTATCGTAATGAAATATCCGAGAAATTTTAAACGTTTTCAAATATATTATTACAAATACTGTAACTTTCATTATTTTTGCTATCTTGTTATATCTGAGCAAATCAAATGTAAATCATAAATCAATTCATCTTCAGATCGTCATTTCATTTCGAATTCAATTTAAAAAAGAAATTGTTGCCAAAATTTACACAAAATGTAAAAAGTGCTCCCGTATAGTCACAGTCTAAACGCATTTGCAAATAATTCTGTGCGACATTTTCACTTATACTATGCTTAGATTGACGGCATTTTCACATTTTTCAATAGTTTTCACAAAATTGGAAAAGTGGTCCATACATAAACAGTCTAAACGCACTTGG
Source organism: Ctenocephalides felis (assembly GCF_003426905.1). Taxonomy (NCBI): domain Eukaryota; kingdom Metazoa; phylum Arthropoda; class Insecta; order Siphonaptera; family Pulicidae; genus Ctenocephalides; species Ctenocephalides felis. The sequence continues at coordinate 11,373,054 of NW_020536999.1, forward strand.
GTAAACATTTGTATCAGAGTGGCGCTTAGACTGAGCTTAGTCTGGACAATTTTCGGAGGTACGGAGCGCAAAGGGTGTAAAATTGGTCATACGGTTTTTAAGAGAATAGTATTATAAAAATGATTTTTTTAGGTGGTGCTGGTTCACGATTCATAGACACGGTGAAAAAGGTGCTGACATCCAGAGTCAAATCGCAGAGTTCAGACAACAGTCCGCCTCTGGATCACAGACATCAGCCTCTTACATACAAAAGGTCTAAAGACATGTCTTTAGTAATAACAGAAAATATACCGACTACACCTAATGTAAGTTGATACAAATTAAGCTGTAATTTTACATTTCGATAACAATATAACTTAAATCTTTCTGTTTTTAGAGTGGAAGATCGATGAGTATCAACGGTTCAAGCAACAAACAGCACAGCAACAAACATTCTTCATCGATCAACAAATCACCAACTGATTCCAATGGAAGATCATACAATAATATTAATAACAATAGGAGTTCTCTATCGAATGCACCAACTATTGCAATGTCTGAAACCAGCGATGATTCTTCCCTGAACAGTGTCGACTTGGATCCACTTGGTAAGTTGATATATAAACTAGTTGGTTTGGTATTTAGCCTTGAGGCAAGTTACATGAACTTCCCGATATGTGTAAATAATCGACTTAATCCAAAAAAATGTGTAAATAATATACTTTATCAATCCTACTTTAAAAAAAAAACGATAATAATTTTAGCAAAGTTTGACGATTTTTTTAAAATTAGACTACTTGCCGTAATATTACAGTAAGTTCTCTAAGACCATGATGTATATCGCCAAAAAAAGTTCCATGAAAATCGGCTTCAATTTTTTTTTCAACAGTTAATTACAAGAAAACGGCTCGGTAGATTTTCACCTAAAACTAATCAGTATCATTCCCAACTAATATCTTTCGAACAGTTTTTGATTTTTTAAAAACGATTCGGTAGTATGAGCTTAAATGTGGACGAAAGGTTTAACACTTTTTTCGAAATTGCAAAGAAACGTCTTGGCAGATCGTCGCACAAAACTGACAAACGATAGTCCTCACCAAAATACATCAAATGGCTTTTAAATTTCTAAAATTGGTTCAGGCGTTTTTGAGAAAACGTCGATCAAAAGTCTAATTTTGACAAATGCCAAAAAAGCGATACCAATTTTTGCAAACTTTGACGAATTTTTAAAGCTAAAGGGTAATATTTTAGTTTGATCTAGAAGACTATGGTATCTACCGTAAAAAAAATCATAAAAATCGCCGATTTTTTTTAAAAAAAAACTTTTTTACAAGAAAACGGCCCGGCCGATCTTTACCAAAAACTAATAAGCACGATTCCCAACCAACATCTTTCGAACGGTTTTTGAATTTTCAAAATCGATTCAGAATTGCGGGCTAAAACGTGGACGAAAAAATTTTCACTTTTCTGCGATTTACGAAGAAACGGCCCGGCCGATTGTCGCACAAAACTCAAAAGTTTTCACTAGTCTTCAACGAGATACATCGAATGGCTTTTAAATTTTTGAAATCGGTCCAGCCGTTTTAGAGAAAACGTTGATTCACGGCAAAAAGTCTGTTCACACACACGCGCACACACACACATACTTTTTCCAAATTTGGTCTCATTCGATTCAGAATGGCTTGAAACGTCGAGAAAATATAAAATTAGCGAATCGGATTTTTTGATGAAAACATAAACTACTCCTTCGGGAAGTTAACTAGTGAGTTATGGCATCGTGTCTTAAGGCAAATTGCTGGAACTTCCCGTACCGTAATGAAATATTCGAAACGTTTTCAAATATATTATTACAAATACTGTAACTTTTATTATTTTTGCTATCTTGTTATATCTGAGCAAATCAAATGTAAATCACAAATCAATTTATCTCCAGAACATTAACAATCGTCATTTCATTTCGAATTCAATTTAAAAAAAAATAGTTGCCTAATTTACACAAAATTTAAAAAGTGCTCGCGTATAGTCACAGTCTAAACGCATTTGCAAATAATTCTGTGCGACATTTTCACTTATACTGTGCTTAGACTGGCGGCATTTTCACATTTTTCAATAGTTTTCTCACAAATTTATAAGATACACAGATGTAATAATTTTTTATCCTCAAAAGCAATTGTTTTGTCAAAACAAGCAGAAAGTTTTTCAGATCATTCAAATCGGATACTCCGTTTTCTCAAAAACTCGATTTCTATTTTCTGCACTCTTTGCTCCGTATCTCCGTAAAGGCTGGACCTGCCTTTGCCAAAAACTAATAGGCACATCTCCCTATCAATAGAGATCGAATGTTTTTTAAACCATTCACATCGGTTGATCCGTGCTCCCAAGAACGAAAAAATGCGGACATACAAAACACAAACACACACACACACTCGCATCCATTTTTTCTGAGGTATGCCAAAAATGTTGAGAAACCTTCAAAACGTCGAGAAATGTAAAAATTTTCATTTTCGATTTTCGGCCCATTACTATAACTACCCTACGGGAAGTTAATAATAACATTTGTTGCAATATAGATTAACACCTATTTCTATTACTACCAGGTGGGACTTATGTAGACAGCGATACAGGTTTAGAATCAATGTCTTCAGCCGAAGCCCAACCTCGATCCTGCGGTCTCTGCCAAAATCCTCCTCAAGAAATGATATCGTCTTCATCGCCTTCAAACAACGAAGTTTTGAATTCAATAGAAAGCAACTTTGTCACAAAAGATTCAGAATGCGAGCAGACTCAACAGGACAGTCTGGAAAGCAATACTGCAGGCGATCAGAATCAGAATTCGATTTGCTGGATTCGTTGAAACAGGAGGTCACCAGATTGAAGTGCGATAAGTTGGATTTGCTGAGACAGAATGTGGTAAGATAATTGATAAGGAATCTAGTATTTATTTTAAAATTATTTTAAAATTATATAAAACTAGTAAACCCGACGAACTCCGTTTCGCCACCAGATGGTTTCGTGAGAAAGATGAAGAATTTTTGTTTGTTTTATATTTGAAAAGGAAAAATTTTATTTTGTTATACAACAGTAATGAATTTATTTCGATTACAAAAATGAAGTGTTTTTTAGTTGAACTTCTCTAAGTAAATGAAAGTGAATCCGCAAATTATCCGTTTCATTGAAGTGCTCTTTGGTAAACCACATTTTTAACTTCCCGTAATATTTTGGCATACCTTAAAAAAATGGATGTATGTGTGTGTGTGTGTGAAAAAAAAATTCAAAAAAATGTTTTTTCTGAATTTTTTTTTAAAAAAAAAATAATTTTTTATCCAATTTGTAGTTTTTCAAAAATCTTATTTTTTCGAAGTAAAATTTTTTCAAAAATGTTAATCGTTTTTAAAAAAATAATAATTTTTGATACGGGAAGTTCCAGCAATTTGCCTTAAGGCACGATGCTTAATTGCCTTAAGACAGAATTTCACTTACAGCTAGTTTTGGGTTAAATTCCAAAAATGACCCAGACTAAGCACAGTCTAAGTGACAACCTGGTACAAATGTTTTCTCAAGTGCGTTTAGACTGTTTGTTTTTCAATTTCATGTAAATTATAGAAATGTGTTTTTTTGGGTTAAAAATTACCAAAATTACCCAAACTAAGTACAGTCTAAGTGACAATCTGGTACAAATGTTTTCGCAAGTGCGTTTAGATTGTGACGATATGGGAGCAATTTTCCAATTTTGTGAAAACTATTGAAAAATATAAAAATGCCGCCAAGCTAAACACAGTATAAGTGAAAATATCGCACAGAATTATTTGCCAAATTTTGGGCAACTATTTTTTTGAAATTGAATTCGAAATGAAATGACGATTGTTAATGTTCTGGAGATACATTGATTTATTTATGATTTACATTTGATTTGCTCGGATATAACAAGATAGCAAAAATAATGAAAGTTACAGTATTTGTAATAATATATTTGAAAACGTTTAAAATTTCTTGCCTTAAGGCACGATGCCATACACCGCTAGTTTGTTTTTTGGTCTCATGTTAACACAAACAAAGCGGATGGTTTTCGAACTCGTGAACAGGCAACGTATAACTGCCCATGTGAAAAACAATGATTTTCTAAATAATCAGTTTGAAATTTATCCCGCAAACTCTAAGCGATTGGCCTTGCGACTTGTTATTGCGAACGCAAGGCGAACTGGAAATTGCAATCGTTTGAAGTCAAACGGAAGACCAGTCGGAATCATTGGTATGCCACCAAATCGCTAGCAATTTTTGATTGAATGGTGAAATTCAGTGCGTGTACATCATTATTCTTTGCGGCAAGAATTGCTTGTTGACTTAACCAAGCATAATTCTGATAATTCTCACTAATGTCATTACTCGAATTTTTAATTACGGTGCATGAAGTTCCAGCAGCTTGCATTAAAGTACGATGTCATGCACCACTAATTTTCTTAGCTATAAACCTTGCGGAGCCCGAGACCTTTCCAACGAATGCAAAATTGTCGAAATCGGTTCCGTGCGTTCTGGAGTTATTTCGTCAGGAAGGAAAACCCGACTTATTTTTATATATATAGAAGATTATAGGCATATTATTTCATAATTGATGTTATAATAATTTTAGACATGTCAACGTGACATCAAACGTCTCAGAGAACGTGAATTGGCACTTCAAGGAGATTTGGCAGCAGCCGGTAAAGAAATTCTTCGCCTGCAAGATTTGTTAAAGGACAGCGCTTATAATGTTAACAGTTGTGGAATTCAAGAAACGAATGGTCTTAATCATATGTCATCGTTATAAGGTATAATAAATAAATAAATATTATATATATATTTAATAGTATTCAGTTGTATCTATAATTTAATTTATTTACTGTTTGTCCACCATTGAAAGCATTGTTCAACTAATTTTAGAATAGTTATAAAAATGTTTTGTTAAATATCGTTATGTGTTTTTTCTCGATGAAATCTAAATAATTTATTGTATTAGTATAATAGTTTAAAAGTTTAGTTTTTAATATTATGTTAGACATTTATAAGATGTTTAACGATTTTCAAATTTCAAAACAGAGTTTTTATAAGAATGTACATATGTATATATTTAAAACTATATAAATATATATATATATATATATATATATAATTATATGTCAAATATCTCCCTTCCGCCTTTTTGTATTATAAACCAAGAGCAAAAAAGCGGAAGGGAGATATTTGACAACCTAATATATATACTATTATATAGTTATAATATTTTTTCTAGTTATAAGTTATAACGTATAAGATAATATTCTGTATAAACTTAATTTCTCAACAATATTTTTAAAATATTGGATTTTGAAATGGAAATATTTTTCCATAACATTACGTAACAAATTATAAAAGCGTAGGTCAACGTAGATTTCGGGACATTTTTTTTACGTTTTTTTAAATAACATGAAGATTTTGTTCCGGGTACTCTACTTTTTTTTAGCTTAGCAGAAACTAGATAAAATTTACTAAAGTTCTGCATAAACTATTTTATTTACAAAATAAAACTAGTGTGAACTCGTCCTTATGTATTGAGCATGGATTGGGGACACTTTTTTGCAATTGTTTGAATAACACGAAAAATTTGTTCCGAAGAAACAAGATAAAATTTACTAAAGTTTTGCTTATACTGTTTTATTTGCCCCAGAACAAAAATTTTGTAAAAAAATAAAACTAGTGTGAACACGTTCTTATGTATTTGGTATGAATTGGGGACACCTTTTTGCATTTGTTTGAAAAACACGAAAATTTTGTTCCGGGTAATTCGGGTAATTTTTTTACGTTTCTTTAAATAGCATAAAAATTTTCCGGTCATTATTTTTTATTTAGCTTAGCAGAAACTAGATAAAATTCACTAAAGTTCTGCATAAACTGTTTTATATACCCCTATACAAATTTATTTGACAAAAAATGAAACAACTAAGAACTTGTTCTTATGTTTCGAGCTTTATCCGGCCGAATTCGGACATTTTTTATGTTTGTTCAAATAACATAAAACTTTTGTTCCGGTCATTATTTTTTATTTAGTTTAGCAGAAACTAGACAAAATTTACTAAATATTAGTATAATTTTTTGTATATACAATGATATTAAAAATTTAAATAAAACTAATCGCAAATAGCAACAATTTGCGTATTGATTAAATATATATGTTCATTAATAAGAAGGGAAAAAAATCAATTTAAAATTATTAATTAATTTAAATACTGATAAAAAATGAAATGTATTATAACTATATATATTAAGTGTATTTAAATCTTAATTAGTTGTAGAAGTTAATAATGTCATAACATAGGCTATTTTTATATGTTTCTCTTCAATTTTTCAAAATATTGATAAAATCCATTTTGCAAAAATGTATAAAAATTGCCTAAATATATTAATAATACTGCTTATGTAAATAACGTTAATTATATCATATATCTATATATATTTATATATTTAATTTCAAAACTGTGAATTATGTCAATTCAATGAAACTAACAAATATATTATACCAAAGTTTAACATTCCCAAAAAATATAAACATTACTATTATTATTCAATTAACATTATCATACGTAAATATAAATATATATTTAGCAAGTAGTTTTTGAAAGATAGTTGATTATTTGTGATTGTCGTTTTGGCATTTATTGTGCACATCACATTTGCTTATTATCGATAATATATATGAAATGTAAAAATGTAAGAGATGCAATCTATATATGAAATTATATTGATAAAGTTTATTCAAATAAAAAAGCATTTTATTAACTTCCCGTAGGGTAGTTTTAGTAATGGGCCGAAAATCGAGAATGAAAATTTTTGCATTTCTCGACGTTTCGAAGGTTTCTGAACATTTTGGCATACCTCAGAAAAAATGAATGTATGTGTGTGCGTGTGTGTATGTGTGTATGTGTGTTCAGATACAAATTTTTGTCGACGATTTCGGGAATACGGATGAAGCGATTTGAATAATTCAAGAAACATTCGATTCGTATTAATAAGAAGACGTCCTGATTAGTTTTTGGCGAAGGCAGGTCTAGCCGTTCCGAAGATATGGGGCAAAAAGTGCCCAAAACGGTAACTCAGTTTTTAAGAGAACGGAGCGCCCAATTTGGATAATTCAAAAAACATTTTACTTGTGTTAACAAAATGATCAAATTTTTATGAAGGCAGGTCAAGCGGTTTCGGAGATCTAGTAAAAAAAGTAAAAAAAAATGCCATCTGGCGGTCAAAAGTGATCAT
>NW_020536999.1:11381295-11396866 GCF_003426905.1 Ctenocephalides felis
TCATTATTGCTAGATGTTAAATTATTCAACAGTTTGTAATAAATATTGTAATATAAAAAAAAATTATAAAAATTAACATTAACTATCTATCAGTTATGTAGAGATGCATCAATTCATAAATTGTTAAATTAAAAAAAAAATAATAATGGTTTTTGAACTGATTCCTACTACTCGGAATTGTACAAATTAATTCTTATTGATGAATTATTAGCACGTTGATCGCCATGTCAGTCATTATGTCTGACACTAAAAAATCTACGTAAATTCTATTAGATATGCCTATATGTCTGACGATAAAATGAAATAAATTCTATAGAAGCCCATGTCACGCATATTATGTGTGATATTAAAAAATGTGTTTTTGCAGGAATTTGGTAAAAAAAAATAAAAAGTCAATTCTTACACATTTCGGGGAGTTCATGCAACTTGCCTTAAGGCAGAATGCCACTTTCAACTAGCTTTTACCCAAACCATGTTACATCACATGCAATAGTAAATCCATATTTATACATCGGTATACAAGTCATAAAAGTAAACAACACATGTAATATTTTACCCCAGCCCTGCCATTATTATCGTTTTACTATGAAACAATGGGCACTTTGCCAAAATGCCCGCAAACATTTTATTAGGTTACGGAGTTATGCCCGATATTGTCTACGGCATTTATTTTATACGGAAAAAATTCGAAGATGAAAAAAATACAAGTGGACAGATTTATTTCGAGAATTGCGGAAATTGATAAATAGTAAAAATGATTCATTTCAGGAAAAAACGAAACGGTCTTGTACGGCAGACTTTTTTATGGGACGATGAGATGGAATAATGGTCAACTATGAAATTTATTGTGTATATATATATATATATATATATATATATATATATTTTATGTGACCATTTAAAATATTTAAATAAATGCGTGTTTCATGATTATAGCAACACTTATCTCATATGGTCATTTATTTCCAAGTGGGTAGGCGACAGTTGTACAATTTGCATTGTAATTGTCGAATACGATAAAAGTCTATTTAAATTTGAATAATTACATCTTTTTTCATTTTTTTTACATTTTTTTTTCATATTTACATGCGGGAATGGATATATGTGAACGATGATGTTAATTTAATAAATTACCAATGTAATGTAATTAGGATATATTTGAAAAATCATATGTTACTTTCTTGGATTCGGCTATATTTGAAAATGAAAATATGTTTTTAAATATACAACTTTTGCACAAAAATAAAATGGTTTATATATGTTATATGTATAATATATATATATATATATTAATTTAACTTAATATATATATATATATATAATATATTTATATTTATATATTAATTTAACTAAAATTTATCTATATAAAATGCAACGTGAAGTAATATACTTTGATAATTGGTGATATATGAATACGGGACACTTTTTTACGTTTTTCATATAACTTGAAAAGTTTGTTCTAGATGCTCTAAGTAATTTATTTTACTAGAAACTAGATAAAATATACTAAAATTCAATCTAAACTGTTAGATTTACTCTGATACAAGTTTTTTTTATAAAATAATTACGACGTACAATACTTTGTTAATTGTTATATGAATACAGGACATTTTTTGCGTTTTTTCATATAACTTGAAAAAAATGTTCCGAGTATTATGAATAATTTAATTTGTTAGAAACTAGATAAAATTTACTAAAATTCTGGCTGAACAATTCGACATACTCTCATAAAACATTTTTGAAAGAAAATTATCACAACGACCAAGTATTTACTTTATATGGATTTGTGACATTTTTTTACGTTTGTTTATATATCTCAAAAAAATTGTTCCAGGTGCTAAGAATAATATAGCTTGGTAGAAACTGAATAAAATTTACTAAAATTCTGTCTAAACTATTTGACATACTCTTATACAACATTTTTGAGAAAAATTTATGTACTTTGTATGTAATATATGTAAGTATGTACTTTGATAATTGATATATGAATACAAGAATTTTTTTTACATTTTTTCATATAACTTAAAAAAAATTGCTTCAGGTGCTCTGACTAATTTAGCTTAGTAGAAACTAGATAAAGTGTACTAAAATTCTGTATTACCTATTCGACATACTTTGATACAACATTTGAAAATAAAATTCATCACAACGCAGAAGCATATAATTTGCGTAAGGGGCGATATGGGACACTTTTTTAGGTTTTTTAATATAACTTAAAAATATAGCTCTGGACACTCTTTTATTTGTATATTAGCAGAAACCAGATTAAATTTATTATACCTTTACACAAATTGATAAGCATTTGTAATTGATAATTATAAAATTTCCACTTCTATATCTTTTCAATTATTATTAATATAATTTTTCGGAACGACTATATTTGGATATAATATAAAGTGTATAATCTTTTGCAGTCTTAATAACCAGAAATAAAAATAATTCTCCATTTTTCACAACGTAAATAAACTATACTACGATAAACTGGAAAAATTATAAAACAAATGATGGATATAATATAAAGTGTAATAGTTTGAATCAGCAATTACAAATAAGAATTTTGCTCCAACTTTTGGCATACCAGTTCAAATATTTATTTATATAAATTTCTATTTATTTCAACAAGCACTAAACAGACATAACATTTAGTATATATATATATATGGGTTTGTTGTAGGAAATTTACGATTTTCGTCCAATAAAGCAAAGAAGAACATTAACTCCGGAGCCCTCTCGGCTCGTTATATGGACATAAAGCCAAAAGGACAAAGCGGCCCTTTTTATTATTACGTTCAAATAAGTTAACAACCTATAAATTTATATACACAAAATATATATATATATATGTATATATATATATATATATATATATATATGAGTATTATCGTAGCAATTAATCAAGAACGATTAAGATTACGAAGTACTTCATTTTGATTGTTGTAGGCTTATAGCAATTACCAAGACTTGACTTAGCTATTTCTCTATTATTTCTTTACAAATCATAAAACCATTTGTTCATAAAGTATAAACTAGTAGTGTATGGCATCGTGTTTTAAGGCAAGTTGCTGGAACTTCCCGTACCGTAACAAAATATTCGAGGGATTTCAAATGTTTTCAAATATATTATTACAAATACTGCAACTTTCATTATTTTTGCTATCTTGTTATATCTGAGCAAATCAAATGTAAATCATAACTCTCCAGAATTTATCTCCAGAACATTAACAATCGTCATTTCATTTCGAATTCAATTTCAAAAAAATAGTTGCCTAATTTGCACAGAATTGAAAAAGTGCTAACAGGCTAAACGCATTTGCAAATAATTTTGTTCTACATTTTCACTTATACTGTGCTTTGCTTGGCGGCATTTTCACATTTTTCAATAGTTTTCACAAAATTGAAATTGAATTTCAAATTAAATTGAACCAGATTGTCACTTACAAGATTGACGAATTCACCGAAATTGCAAAAGTGCTTCTGTGTCGTCACAATCTAAACGCACTTCCGAAAACATTTGCACCAGGTTGCCACTTAGACTGTGCTTAGTCTGGGTAATGTTTTGAATTTTTAACCCAAAATCAAATTTCTATTATTTACTAATCCAAAATTAAAATTGATATACTCGTATGACTGTCAATACAAGACAAGCAAAATGTTTTTTGAATCATTCAAATCGGATGCATCGTTCTTTCAAAAACTTTTTTGCACATTAGGTCCGTATCTCCAAAACGACTGGACCTGCCTTTGCCAAAAACTAATCAGCAAGTCTTCTTAGAAATGCGAATCAAACATTTATTGAATTATTCAAATCGGTGCGCTCGAAATCGTTGACAAAAAATTGTATTCACACACACACATATCCATTTTTCTAAGATGTGCTAAAATGTTCAGAAACTTCTTAAAGCAAAAATTTTCATTTTCGATATTTGGACGATTTCTATAACTTGACCCTACGGGAAGTTAAAAATAAATTTTGATTTACCTCGAGGATTTTCATATAAAAAATTTATTTTTGAGTGAAATTTTCTTAGGGATAATAAAATATTAAAATTTGTTTTTTATAAATCAAATATTTTTTCCTTGGTCATCTGTTTGCATGAGACATTGAATTAATTTTCCATAAAGTGTGAAACATAAAATTTTTATGCAGGTACTTTTTGAATAAGCATATTAGTTGGAATTTTGATTCGATATAAACTGACGTCTAAATTTTCGACGATAATAATACCGATATTTACATTAAAAATATCCAATAAATTTCAATAAAGTTACCATAAAGTATCCAATAAAACTTTAAGTCTTATAATCGTCTCTTTAGGTCGTTCTACTGTATAAACAAGTGTCAAATATTATTTAGACTCGTCAATAAACTGAATTTTTATTGCTTTCCAAAGGGCTTCATATCTATTTCTTAATAAATAAAATCGGACTGATAGATAATGATTTTTAATTTCTCTTCTAATTCAAAATCGTACTTTCCTTACAAAAACTATTCTTTTGTTTAAATATGTTTGAATTGCAAAAATTGTAGGTGGATGTGGACGACAACATTAGGTATTCAAATATCAAATTTCACAATCGCTTTAAATTAGGTCTTTCTTTTGTATAAACATGTGTCAAAATATTATCTCAACTCGTCAGTAAATTTAATTTTTATTTATTTTATTTAATTAGAAAATTATTTTTGTTTCTTCTTTCGGTTATCATACTGACATCATACTCAAAAACGGACTTTCCTACCAAAACCCTACTTTTGTCTATATGCGTTCGATTTGCAAAGATATTAGTAGATGAATGTGGCACTTGTGGTCACCCATTACTACATTATATATATATATATATATATATATATATATATATATATATATATATCATCCAAGAATATGACAAATGACTATACTGTATTCGTAATAAATCAGTCTAAATTTATACACGTTATACTTTTTGACCTGTGCGTTTTTTTTTTCCGTCACAAGAGCAATAAAGACTATTTGTCTATCGCATTGTTCCTTTGACATGCACTCTTTGAAAAGTAATATATTTCAATAAAGACATTTATATATATATATATATATATATATATATAAATAGATGAACTATGTCTATGAAATATGTACGTGGAAATATTTCAGTTGAATATCTTTACGCGTCGTGTAGTTTCAAGAGCCATCCGCTGCCACCAGATTTATTTATAAGATGAATTATGAGTTGGCAAACGAGATATGTTTTTAATATAGATTTAATAACAATTAGTTTTATTTAAATAATATTGGTTAGTTTATTTTTAGCTCTTGCCAGCGGATTTATTTACGAGTTGAGTTATAAATTAACTGTTGGATGTAGTCACGTTTTAGATTTTTGAGGAGCTAATAATTTTTGAAAGCCACAATATATTTATAAAAGACCTAAAAAAATATATATTATTAAGATTTGTTAAGTTACTGCCACTTTTACTAGATAAACGATAATTCAACAATGCATCTTAATTTTTGTCTTGAATTATTGATATTGTCTAAATTATTTTTAGTGAAACCAAGATTTTTTAACTTCCCTTAGGATAAGTTATAGTAATCGCAAAAAAATGGAAAATGAAAATTTTTATATATCTTTACGTTTCAGAGGTTTCTGAACATTTTGACATACCTTGGGAAAAATGGATGTATGTGCTTGTGTGTATGTATATGTAGCGGATACAAATTTTCGTCGACGGTTTCGGGAACACGGATCAACGGATTTGAATAATTCAAAAAACATTCGATTCGCATTGATAAGGAGACGTGCTGATTAGTTTTTGGCAAAGAAATTCGGAAAAAGTACGTGTCGACTTTTGTAACAAGAAAGCAAAGAAAACCTCATCTTTGAAACTCATTTTTAACTTCAATTTTTTTCTATTCTCATTTATATTTAAACACAAGACACCTTAAAATTTGCTTCATGAAATAACTATTTTTTAACTTCCGGTAGGGTAAGTTATTGTAATCGTCCAAAAATCGAAATCGAAAATTTTTGCATTTCTCGATGTTTTGAAGGTTTCTGAACATTTTGGCATACGTCAGAAAAAATGGATGTGTGTGTGTGTTTTGTATGTCCGCATTTTTTCGTCGACGTTTTCGGGCGCACGGATCAACCGATTTGAATGGTTAAAAACATTCGATTTCTATTGATAGGGAGATGTGCTGATTAGTTCTTGGCAAAGGCAGGTCCAGTCGTTTCGGAGATATGGAGCAAAGAGTGCAGAAAATAGAAATTGAGTTTTTGAGAGAAAGGAGTATCGGATTTGAATGATCTAAAAAATATTCAATTCGTAATGATGAAGAAAAGTGGTGATTAGTTTTTTGGCGAAGGCAGGTCCAGCCATTTCAAAGACTCAGAGCTAAATGTGCAATTTTTTTTTTTTAATTTTGACTAAAGTTCTGATATACTTCAAACAAATAATTTCAACTTTGCAATTCAGTTTATATAAATCTTATAAATATTAGACAATGTTACAATATTAATAATAATCTATTTGAAAACATTTAATATTCCTCGAACATTTCGTTACGGTACGGGAAGTTCCAGCAATTAGCCTTAAGGCACGATGCCATACACCCTAGTCCATTTTGCATCACAAATTCTTTTACCCAAGTGAACAACTCCCAGATTGACTTTACGACATCTAGCTTCATTTAGGATCAAATATTATTACCCTCCAGTAGCATGTGCGAAAGTGAGCCTATTTTCCTAAAAATTCCGTCCTTATGCCTCGAATGAGGAAAATCCCACTTCTGATTTTCATCCCCCAGTGTAGACTTAGAGAAAAACGGAGTGAAAATTAATAGATTCGTAAAAGCCAATTCTTAAGGCAAACCTTAAGAAAACGATCTTTTATTTGGAACTTGTGACTGTATGTATCATCTACATGTACTTTATCATCCCAACCTCCCCTAAATGTTTTTGTGTGTGTAGAATAAGTTTTGTTTCATACATATAGTTTTTGTTTTAAATTACACCTAGTTTGAATTACAGTATCTATGTCATAGGTTATTTGTACTTTATCACCCCCTTTCCTCTAAATATTTTTCTATTTGTAATATTCAAAATTCAATTTTCATACAAAATTTGGTTGATATTTTTGTGAAAAAAGCGCATACATATTTTGGTTTACAGAACTTTTAGTTTGAGTTATGTCCTTTATTTCCCGGTTTCCCCTAAATCTGTTTGTGTTTAGAATATACTCGGAACTTGGAAAATATACTTGAAGAAGGAGCATACGTGCTGAATATGTAATTCTATATCTTTTGCTGTGCATTCACCCTCTTTTCACACTTCTGCGAATATGCACATCCCAATTTGTAGTCAGTTATACGATCTTTAATATTGTGTTTCTCAAACTTTGAACATATTAGTTGGTATTGGTATTTTGCCTTGGGCCAAGTTGCATGAACTTCCCTTCCGATAGGTATACATAATCAACGTAGGAAAAATGTTAATTTTTGCTTACACTAAAAAAATAATCAATGCGATCTCAATCGATGTTTTTCAAACATACTTATATTATCTGTAATTATATAAAATTGAATTAATTTATCTAACACATATCATTTCATCTATGTTTTGTTCAAAAAATGTTTTTTTACTTAAAAGTGAACGTCAACTGCGATCAATAGCTACATACGAAATACGGAACGTATATTTTCTCGGCTTAAATTCTGATTAGAATCCCTTAAGCGCTCGGCGAAGTTCTAAACTTTGATGAATTTTTAAAATTCAACCGCTTATCGTAGGCCTGTAATATTTTAGTATGTTATTTGAGATTGCGATATCTATAGTCATACAAAGTTTTATCAAAATTATCAATTTTTTTTTAACAAATAATTACGAGCAAATGGCTCGGCAGATCTTTAATCAGAACTGATTTAAAATTTTTGAAATCCCTTCAACTGTTTTTATTAAATAAAATAAATTTTCAAATTTGGTCTCATTTAATTCAGAATGGCTTAAAATGTTTAGAAGTCATAAAATTAGCAGATCTGTTTTTCTAGTTTTCTGATCTGATCACATTTAAATCAATCAATAATTTTGTAACGTTGTTACTGTTAAAAATGAGAAAAATTGAATTATATTGAATTGAATATCGAAATTTAAAAAATTGGAATTATGAAAATTTAATGATATAAAAATATGTCATTTTAAAGATATGAAAAATTGAAAATGTGTACCCTTGAAACTTAAAAAAATTCACATTTAAACATTGAAAATTAATAAAATGTAAAAATGAAATCTTGAACGTTTGTAAGTTTGAATTTTCAAAAAAATTAAAAATTTATATGTTCAAAATTTTAAAAATTAGTTAATTCAAAACTTTACGTATGCTTGTAGCTATATTATAAAAACCCTGAAAAATTAACCAGTTATAAATTATTAAATTAAATAAATTATACTCCTTGTAATTTTAGAAATTTATAAATTCTTTGCTTTGAAATTAAACTTTGAAAATTCAAAAATATGTATGTCGAAAATTTAAAAATTTGAAAGATTGATAAAAAAAAATGAAAAAGTTTGAATATTTAAAACTTTAAGAATTTAGTATAGAAACGTTTGCCTTTGAAATTTCTAAAATTTAAGTTTTAAAGTTTAAAACAATATTAAGGGAAAGTATGTGAATCTGAAAATTTAAATAATACAAGGATAAGAAAAAAAAATTTTGCACTTTTCGAAAATAAGAATATTTTAAAAATATGATTTTTGGAGAATATCTTTTGCAGCCATAATAACCAGAAATTAAAATCATTCTCCAATTTTCACAACGTAAATAAATTATTCTATGATGAGTTATAAAAATCATAAATCACATGACAAACAATATAAAGTGTAGAGGTTTAAAACAATAATTACAAATAAGGATCTTGAATGTTTTCATTTTAATATCTTAACAGACCTTTAACTAAAAATTAATTTGTTGAATTAGGATCTATAAAAATTGATATGCAGAATTGTACAAAATTTATTATTTATATATGTATATCCAAATCCAAATCGTGGGAATGAATCTACAGATATTTTCATTTTCACTATAAAACATAAATTCACATGCAAAATCGCTTTTATTTTCCCTTCCCTTTGCATTTTTAAAACAACTGTTTCCAATTGCGAAAAAAATCTGCTTTATCATATGAGAACAACCCTTACCGAGTCGAGTATCGGAAAATTCTCGGGGAAATGCAAGAAAAGCGCATTCAGCTATATGATGATACACATTTTTCCGGTTCGGCGGCAATTTTACAAATTACCTTTATATTTTACGATCGTAAAATGTATCAGAAAAAATAAATATAAAATAACGACTGTGCTTTATTTTATTTTGGAACCAGGGGAGAGAAAAAGTCTTTGAAAAATCGAATTATGTATCGACAGGCAAATAAATTTTAAAATATTTACCAGCTGAGGGTTAGAAAAATATCAGATAAAATAAAATTACTCGTTTTTTTTTAAATTTAGTTTTAGTTCAAAACCGTACTTTGTCGATCTGTTTTCAAATTTACCTTGAATTTTCATTTTTGTATAACCTGTTAGAATAAGTATTTAAATTACAAAATTATTTATTCATAAAATTACAAGTATGCCATCACAGATGGCGCTAAAATTTACTTAATTACAAATGTTAATAATAAATACACAAAACTTTTAATTGAATTGCGGACTATCTAAATATTATTATTAAGAGCAAAAACTTTTATAGATTTTTTTTTATTAATTTGGAAGCGTTCTAGCCCTTGGGAGCAAAGAAATTCGAAAATGTCCATTTTAAGGATCACCCTAATATATATATATATATATATATATATATATATATATTATATATACAGCTTTAAACTTGATAAATGTAAATTTTCGTGTAATTAATTGAACCCAAAATATCTGGAAATTGAAAATATTCTCTGTTCACGTGCAATTCATTTATCAATAGTCGGAGAGCCAGCGACAGCATAAAATAGTTGATAAAAATATTTTTCATTTTGTAAAATATAATATTCGAACTTTTTTTGATACCCTTCAATAATAAATAGAAAAGAAGTGCTTTCATTAACGAAAAGACAAGTTCTAAAATGTAAATTAAAATAAATGTATCATACTTTTTAAATTAAACAACAAATGGTTAAAAATGTCTTGGATAAATTTAAAAAAAAATGTACTTAAGTAAACTAATTATCTGAATAAAACATCTCCAGAGATAATTATCAATACACCAATAAGGTATAAAAATTTAAGTTATACTAAAGTTAAAAAAAATATACACGTTTTAAACGAACATAAAAAATACACTGAACAGATCGTCTGAAAAAAGATCTCCAGTTGGGGTCACCAATATTGTACAAAAATTTAATTTGTACTAACTAAAAAATCTTACACGATTTAAAATAAATGCTCAAAGGAAATAATGGAAAGATTCCCAATACTTAAAATAATTAAGTACTTTAACAGCTTTAAGTAAATTGGAGCACAGTAAAAAAAATCACAGGGCACACGCTTTTTTTCTCTCTATTTACTGCAATAATTTTGTTGATCGTAGGTTGAATAGAGCACATGTGAACATGATTTGACAAATTAATTCACTAAAAATATGCACTTAAGTAATAATGTATATTGAATTATTAGTGAGAAAAATGTAATTTAGATATTAAAATTACTACAAGCCAGTTGAAATATGGTACGAAAATATAAAAACTATAGGCAATATTATTGAAGTAATTATTTTGGGTAGAAAAATCCAAGGTGATATTGTACCTTTACCGGGAATGCTATATATTAATTTTTTCCGACATAGTTATACTTTTTAAAAGATTTAAATTTTCAACACGTGTATCTATGCTATGACAATTAATACAACACAAAGGCAGAAGATAATTTTTGTGTGATAAATTTGGAAAATCAATGTTTTAGTCGTGAATTTAACTTTTAACACATTACCACCATTCATCATTTATTGTATTCATTATATAATATAACATTTTGATTATAATGAATTTTTTACTACCATTTTATTACCGAATTTTCGACTAGCTCTCCCTCTATTCTATCTTGACATGGAGAAGAAAGTTTTGAAAATGATCCATCCGGCCTAACTTTAACTTTAACTCTATTATAAAGTTTCGTTGAAACTTCTTGACATTAATTGCACAAAACGTCTTAGATATATGTTTGAGAATATATCCGATGATAGACTGTATATTGTATTTTGCGAACGTTTTCAACTTTACGGCGAATACAAATTTCAAATTGGGGTAATATTTAGGAAAAGTTTCATAATAATTGAAAGTGATATAAAAATTTACCTACGTGTGAGTAGAATTTAAATTCAATTCAAATTTCAATTATTCAATCAAAATTTCTTTATAAAATCTAAAAATAAATTCCCAAGTCAAACTCCTAAAATTACAGTAATCATCACCCTCCAACTTTGAATCGTGTCATCGAATTGCGTGAAAAGTCTAAAAAAAAATTTCCATGAGGGGCAAAGGTTGACAGAAAAAGGAAAACCATATATCAATCCGGAGAGAAGAAAGTCACTTGGGGATCGCATTTCGAATATTGAGGGGGGGCATTGAATTTCAATTGCATTCCTCTGATTTTTCATGTAGCCTTCAGCTTTCATCCACCTTTTCGAATTGGGGAAAGGGTAGTTGGATATGATATATATATATATATATATATATATATATATATATATATATATGCTTTTTCCTCATTACTTTCTTACTCTATTCACATTCCACATTTATTATGATATATCTATCGAGAATTTTTTTGTATAAATATAGTAAATAGCACAAAACCAAGTAGCTATTTCGTCCACAATATTATTTCATTGTACATGGCAAAAATCGATTTGTTCAGATTTTTTTCAAAAAAAAGAAGCATTAACTCCAGGAGATTGATCACCCTCATAAACCAAAAGATTGATACCTAAAAATCACATACAACCAATATAGATTACATCCGAAGGGGCTGTAAAAAGAAACTTCATTTAGTAAGAGAGTTGGGACCAGATCTACTCAAAAAGAGATTAAATGTAGAACGTGGTGCATCTAAAATATTAAAATTAAAAGATTTTTTCTGTCAACCTTATTTCATTATAAAATATGAGTGAGTTACAAATGTATGTAAAGCATCGATTAGATTTGAACAAATTATAGAAATTAGATAAACTTAAACTCCTCTATAATTATACAAACGTTTAGTACAATTGTAAAAAAGTACAAACAAATCCAGAAATCTGGAAAATCTGGAAAACATCCTGAAACGTTTTGAAACAATTCTCCCATTCACTTTGTATTTTCAATAACATTTCTGAACAAGTGGCAATATTATTAATATTAATATGTTGAGATGATATCATTTTCTGAATAAAAAGTAGTAGAAACAAAATTAAAAGAACAATTACATTTAATATTTTTTATGAGAAACAGATCTATCACAAGAAAACTTACAATTAATAATAAGGGTACTTAATTTCTGAGCCCAATCCTTAAATAACTCCTGTTCCATTTGCAGCTGTTCCATCAGCTCTCCCACTAATAATATAGATAACATCGAATCGGCCATAAAGAAGACTCTTCCAATACATTTTTGCCTTTTTCTTATATTTCCAAACTTTTTTTTTCATAATATTAAAGATACCCAAAAATATTACGTACTCGCAACATGTACGATCGTACATATTTAGAGGAAACAGGGGTAAAATAGACTTATAATTAGTCTTATTTTAAACAACTACATTTTTTCATTTTGTCGACTTTTGATAAAAATTATTTTTAAAGTTTATATAGAAAATACATTTTGATGACTTGAAATTCGCTATTGATCTAATCTTTCTTGAAATTAACCATAGGTAAAAAATTGTAATAGTCTTCCATACTCTCAGTTTGACTTTAATTAAGTGGATAAAACACATTTTATTAAAAAAAAATATGTATAAAAATCACATCTTTACTAGTCATATTTTTTATGATAAATATTAGTGTCAAGTTAAATTTAAAATTTTTAATATAATTTTTTGTATATAAGTTTTAAACCTATAAGTATACATAACTACTATATTAGGGTGGTCCTTAATATGGATGGATATTTTCGAATTTTCTTGCTCCCAGGGGCTCAAACGCTTCCAAAATGATAAAAGCAAATTCTTTGAAAGTTTTAGCTGTAAATATTAACTTGAAGATAATCCGTACTTCAACCAAAGTTCCTTGGTTTTTCTTCCTCAGTAAATACATTTTTTATGAAATATATCAAATTTTTGCTTTAATTTTTTATTTATGATCAAAATAAGCAAATACAATGCTATTCTCAAAATTTTGATTCATTTGTCGCTAAGTTATAAAACAAATGGAATTTTACCAATGTTATTTTCATAATAAACTTTGATTTAATTGCGGACTATCTTAAAGTTAATATTAAGAGCTAAAACTTTCAGAGAATTATTTTTTATCAATTTTGAAGCGTTTGAGCCCCTGGGAGCGAGAAAATTCGAAAACATCCATATTAAGGACCACCCTTCTACTTCATATTTATATACTTTGTTAACCTTAATAATTCTATCAACTTACTAAGGTATATCATAAAATAAAATATTATGAACAAAATAATTTTTTTTAAAAGATCCTGAACATTTTGGCATAACTTTAGAAAGAAAATTATGTGTGTACGTATGTGCGGATACAAATTTCCGTCGACGATTTGAGAGTATGTATCAACCAACTTAAATGATTTAGAAAAATCTTTTTTATTTATTTTTTTTTACAATAGGGAAAGTACCAGCAATTTACCATACTATGCACAACTAGTTTAATTGTTAATTTTAGCATTTTTCTATATTTGTTTACGAATATTTCAACCCTTTACTTAATATTTACCCAGTTTTACCCCAATTTTCCTTAGTCGATGTCACTATATATACAATCCTCCGGGGTCCATATAATGTATTAAAATATTTCAGATTTTATACGAGGTAATTTTATTATCTACATATAAATAAAATCATGACATGATGTAAATTGATGGGTTTTTGATATGCAAACGACAAGATGTCAAAAATTCTACAAACGGTAAAAAAAGTTTTGTAAATAATAAAACAACCATTTTTTGAAATAAACAAATAGTACCTGTATTTAGTTTACTTAAGAATTTATATTGCACTTAGACTTTACTTTTCTCTTTGATGAAAGTCATTGATTAAAATTTCTAGTAATTTATTAATTTTATTTTTCTTATTATTTGCTTTTATTTTATATTAAATCATCATACTACGGATATCATTTTAATGTAAATTCTTTCTTCCTTTGTACTCTTATTTATTTAAATTTATGTTATTGTTTATTATTATTACTAGATATTAAATTAATTAACAGTTGTAATAAATATTGTAATTAAAAAAAATTCTAAATATAATTCTGTACCAATATTATTAATTCTATGCAATTCTTCTTAAGTAATAAATATAAAATATAAATAGATATATACATAACTTTTTAGGTAATAAGACCTTAGTGATATTTGTGTACATTAAGTTCCCAGAAAAAATATTTATAACATTTTTTTTTCCTCCATTCAATAACTTT
Organism: Ctenocephalides felis; assembly: GCF_003426905.1. Classification (NCBI taxonomy): domain Eukaryota; kingdom Metazoa; phylum Arthropoda; class Insecta; order Siphonaptera; family Pulicidae; genus Ctenocephalides; species Ctenocephalides felis. The sequence continues at coordinate 11,395,890 of NW_020536999.1, forward strand.
TGTATATCACTATATTACTATATTACTATTTCTTTTTCCATTTCCGAATCCGTCAATCGAAAAAATAAATTAAAATCCGTCAAATGTCAGAAAAGTTGCCTTCGCAAAATATCTGCTCATAATTTAAATAGTTGGCAACGTGTTGTCAGCAGGAATTCAAACAAGTCGTAAAGAAAATAAAACACGATTTATTTAGAAATTCGTTTTATGAATTGGCAGTTTACGAAAAATAGTTTTGACTCACGAAAATGAATGGAGGAGGAATAGGCTAATGTTATATATAAAATTCTTCTGTACGGGTGTATGATTTGATACTTCTCCTAAACGGTTATTCGGATTTTGATCATTCTTTATAGAGTTTGTTGAGGGAAATTTGTTAGATTTAACAAACGATTAAACTATAGTAATATTGTAGAAATAAATGGCAAAAATTACAAAAAACCACTTATCATTGTTTGACATTGAAACCATTTGAACTGTCATCTGCTAGAAATGTCAATTCACTTGAAATTTGAATTTAAGTGAAATTATGAGCCTAGATAATCTTAGAATATAATATACAAGAAAAATGTTATGACTACATTATTATTGTCAAAAAAATTGAAATATTGTTTTCCCCAGAAGCAATTGTTTTGTCAACACAAGCAGAAAATTTTTTGAATCATTAAAATCGGATGCTCCGTTCTCTCAAAAACTCGATTTCTATTTTCTGCACTCTTTGCTCCGTATCTCCGAAACGGCTGGACCTGCCTTTGCCAAAAACTTATTAGCACATCTCTCTATCAACAGAAATCGAATGTTTTTTGAACCATTCAAATCGGTTGATCCGTGCGCCCGAAAACGTGACTGGAAATTTGTATCCATACATACATACACACACACACACACACAAACACATCCATTTTTTCTGAGGTATGCCAAAATGTTCAGAAACCTTCAAAACGTCGAGAAATGCAAAAAATTTCAATTTCGATTTT
>NW_020536999.1:11397866-11422490 GCF_003426905.1 Ctenocephalides felis
AAAAAATTTTGGTCAAAAAAATTTTGACCCAAAAAAATTTTGGCCCAAAAAATTTTGGCCCAAAAAAATTTTGGACAGAAAAAAATTTGGTCAAAAAATTTTGGCCCAAAAAATTTTGACCGAAAAAATTTTGACCCGAAAAAATTTTGACCCAAAAAATTTTGACCCAAAAAATTTTGACTCAAAAAAATTTTGACCCAAAAAATTTTGGCCCAAAAAATTTTGGTCAAAAAAAATTTGGTCAAAAAAATTTTGGCCTAAAAAATTTTGACACAAAAAATTTTGACACAAAAAATTTTGACACAAAAAAATTTTGACACAAAAAATTTTGACTCAAAAAAATTTTGACACAAAAAAATTTTGACACAAAAAAATTTTGACCCAAAAAAATTTTTGTCAAAAAAATTTTGACCCAAAAAATTTTGACCCAAAAAAATTTTGACAAAAAAATTTTGACCCAAAAATTTTGACCCGAAAAATTTTGACCCAAAAAATTTTGACCCAAAAAATTTGGTTAAAAAATTTTGGCCTAAAAAATTTTGACCCAAAAAATTTTGGCCCAAAAAAAATTTTTGGTCAAAAAAAATTTTGACCCAAAAAATTTTGACCCAAAAAATTTGGTCAAAAAATTTTGGCCTAAAAAATTTTGACCCAAAAAATTTTGGGGAAAAAAAATTTGACCCAAAAAATTTTGGCCTAAAAAATTTTGGTCAAGAAAAAATTTTGGTCAAAAAAATTTTGACCCAAAAAAATTTGGCCCAAAAATTTTTAATCAAAAAAATTTTGGGAAAAAAATTTTTTGGTCAAAAAAATTTTGATTGAAAAAATTTTGGTCAAAAAAATTTTGGCCCAAAAAATTTTTGGAAAAAAATTTTTAGTCAAAAAAATTTTGGGAAAGAAAATGCATCGCCCACCGCAAAAGCCCTAAAGGGCGACAGAAATGTCGCTGATTGTGAGCCGGGGCGGCGATGCGGGTACCCGAACAAAGGGCATCCCGTACGCGAGAAGCAATAAAAGGAATTCATTTATCAACTGTGCAGGCAGTACTGCACAGCGTGCGTTATGAGTTGTGAAAAATATATATAACTTATCAACAGTATAGTACAGCGAGAGTTAGAAATGGAACAAAATAACAAAATGTTGAAGGAAAAATATTAGTTTATTTGACAAGTTTTTACTAATATTATATGTCAAAAATCAATTCAACTCGGAGAACGACGACGACGACGACTTTGAAATCTGTCGCGATCGCTAGTCGACTAGAGACTCGGTCGACCAAAGACGGATCCAAAAAAGTCCAGATGAGACGACGACCCAATCACATTGAATTGATAGCTCATTGGAACTAAATGAAACCCAACGCAAAAAGTTGAGTACACGCTCAGTACAGTACTCGAGTACCAAGTGCAATAAAACAGCTGCAAGGTCGTTATTTCATAATAGACCTTGCAGTATTTAGAAGCGTGCGCTGTATGCATCAATGCCGAATGCATTCATGTTTGGCGCCATCTCGTGCCATGTTTAATAATAACTGGCAGGTTCACCGTGTTCACCGTGTTCACCGTGTTCACAGTAAAATTTACCCATACGTTTCTTTAATAGAAAAATGTGGCAATTTTGGTCAAAAAAATTTTGGCACAAAAAATTTTGGTCAACAAAATTTTGGGGAAAAAAAATTTTTGGTCAAAAAAATTTGGTCAAAAAAATTTTGGCCCAAAAAAAATTTGGTCAAAAAAATTTCGGTCAAAAAAATTTTGGCTCAAAAACATTTGGCAAAAAAATTTTGGCCCAAAAAAATTTTGGCAAAAAAATTTTGGTCAAAAAAATTATGGCCCAAAAAAATTTGACCCAAAAAATTTTGATCCAAAAAATTTTGGCCCAAAAAATTTTGGCCCAAAAAAATTTTGGTTAAAAAAAATTTGGTCAAAAAAATTTTGGCCTAAAAAATTTCGACCCAAAAAATTTTGGCCCAAAAAAATTTTGACCCAAAAAATTTTGGCCCACAAAATTTTGACACAAAAAAAATTTTGACCCAAAAAATTTTGACCCCAAAAATTTTGGCCCAAAAAAATTTTGGTCAAAAAAAATTCGGCCCAAAAAATTTTGACCCAAAAAATTTTGGCCCAAAAAAATTTTGGTCAAAAAAAATTTGGTCAAAAAAATTTTGGCCCAAAAATTTTGACCCAAAAAATTTTGACCCAAAAGAATTGGCCCAAAAACTTTTGGGAAAAAAAAATTTGACCCAAAAAATTTTGGTCTAAAAATTTTGGTCAAAAAAAATTTTGGTCAAAAAAGTTTTGACCCAAAAAATTTCGGCCCAAAAAATTTTGGTCAAAAAATTTTGACCCAAAAAAATTTTGACCCAAAAAATTTTGGCCCAAAAAATTTCGGCCCAAAAAATTTTGGCCCAAAAAATTTTGGTCAAAAAAATTTTGGACCAGAAAATTTTGGCCCAAAAAAATTTGGTCAAAAAAATTTTGGCCCAAAAAAAATTTGGCCAAAAAAATTTGGTCAAAAAAATTTTGGCCCAAAAATAATTTGGTCAAAAAAATTTTGGCCCAAAAATAATTTGGTCAAAAAAATTTTGGCTCAAAAAAATTTGGGCAAAAAAATTTTGGTCAAAAAAATTTTGGTCCAAAAAATTTTGGTCCAAAAAATTTTGGTCCAAAAAATTTTGGTCCACAAAATTTTGGTCAAAAAATTTTGGCCCAAAAAAAATTTGGTCAAAAAAATTTTGGCCTAAAAAAATTTGGTCAAAAAAATTTTGGTCAAAAAAATTTTGGCTCAAAAAATTTTGGCCCAAAAAAAATTTGGTCAAAAAAATTTTGGGCAAAAAAATTTTGGCCCAAAAAAATTTGGTCAAGAAAATTTTGGTCAAAAAAATTCTGGCCCAAAAACTTTTGGCCCAAAAAAATTTGGTCAAAAAAATTTTGGCCCAAAAAAATTTGGTCAAAAAAATTTTGGTCAAAAAAAAATTTGGAAATAATTTTTGGTCAAAAAAAATTTTGGCCAAAAAATGTTTTGGCGTCATCTCGTGCCATGTTTTATAATAACTGGCAGGTTCACCGTGTTCACAGTAAAATTACTAATACGTTTCTTTAATCAAAATGTAACAGTTATATATTAATTAATATTATTAGTGTATCACTATTTGAAATAAATAATTAGGTATGGTACAAAAGTTTTTGGTCAAAAAAATTTTTGGACAAAAAATTTTTGGTCCAAAAAATCTTGGGTTAAAAATTTTTGGTCAAAAAAATTTTGGGAAGAAAGTTTTAAGGAAAAAAAATTTGGTAACCGAAGTTTTAATACCCGCAAAGGCACATGCATTCTATATATTCAAGAGAATGTGCTATTGAAAAATGCATATGAATAAATTATGATGGACGCGACATCTGTCGCATATGTAGTAAACTTTCAGCAATAAGGTGCAGTTTAAATATATCCTATATATAATAAATCTACACAACATATTATTAATTCAATTAAATTTAAAAACTTGTATTTGCATATACAACAAACAATATGGATTACCTTTTATAATTGGTGAAATGAGATTATTTCAAAACATGTCAAAACTCCACATGTTTCACACATTTCAAAGGCGCATAGAATCAAGTTGAGAAATTGAAATTGATCAAAAGTTTCGTTGGAATCTTCATGAAGCATGACCGAAGTTCTAATACCCGAAAGCAACGATGGACGAACAAGTAAATATATTTATTAATTCAATTGAATTTGAAGTATAATATTAGTATAACTAGTACACAATAGTTATACAAAGTTAAATAGACGGCTGCTCTTGGCAATTGGACGGCTATCGCCCAACTGGACCCCCTCACCACGATAAGGTGTCAGCCACGAGGGGGAGGATTCACTCTGCGATCGACGAAGACTTTGAAATCCGGTTTTCCAAAGTCCGGCATATGCCACGATCGCCCATTTCACGCTGCGATCGCTAGTCGACTCTGGACCCGGTCTTCCAATGTCGACGAACGCGAACGCTTCTCACTCGCTCACACGTACCATGCAACACACCATGCTACATGCAACACACAAAACTGACAGCCCCCTGCTGTCAGTGCCCCCCCAATAGCCGCAGACAACGGGAGAAGATAGAGGCACCATACCGTTATCTCCCGAGTCCGCGATCCAACAAAAATCAAGATGAGACGACCGAATCAGGTTCTGCTCCAGCGGACCTCGAGGCATGGTGCTAACGAGAGGCCTGACAGAAGTGATTGATTCTCACTTGACATTAAAGCCGGTCCCTGGGGGACTCTTGGGCTCCCGAGTTTTGCAACCCGAGTGCGACGAAACGGCTTTTGGGTCGATGTTTCATAGTCGAATTCGCAGTATTTTGAAGCGTGCGCCATATGCCATATGGCGCCATATCGACATGTCTAATGCTGCAAGTTATACAATTTGATGTTATATAATTGCAAGACAATTGCAAGACACGCTAGTGGTCGAGATTGTTAAATCGTTTGGTTGCATAGGCGGTAGTCGTAGCGTTGGGTTCCGAGTTCGAATCCGCGAGCGGGGTCAGTTTATGTATTTCATTTTTTTATGATGTATAAATTTATACATCGATCGTTGGAATTGTTCTACTTTTAATGTTGTGCCATTTATTTTATGCGCAATTTCGATATAATTTAAATACTACTTGCAATATATAAATAATAGTTATGATAAGTTACGATTAAGGACGGCGCCGATGAAAAAAGATCAATTACTAAATGATTGACAACTTAATATAAATGAATATTGAAAACAAAACTGTCAATACATATGAAATTCAACTTTCACCCCGGCAACCGACCTGACTTTCCTCTGACAAGTTGTCAATCAGATTATAATGAAAGTGAAAAAGATTTTTAAGATTCAATTTCTCGACGTTTCAAGTCTTTACAATAATTTTCCGCAATCACAAAAATCAAGATCAGAAGATCAATGGGGATCTGCTCTAAAGGATCTTGATGTAACCGTTGTAAATGCCGAATGCATTTACGTTTGGCGCCATCTCGTGCCATGTTTAATAATAACTGGCATAACGACTAGTATTTTACCGTGTATAAGATTGTTTATGATGATACCCATAGATAAATAAGTATAAATGATGATACCCTAACAAAAGTTGTAATGTAATAACTAGCGGATTAAAAGGATCTGGTTGAAAATGTCAGGGTAGCACATGAAACTTAAAGAAAAGAGGTATTTGCTTCATAAGTTCAGTAAAATTTACCCATACGTTTCTTTAATCAAAATGTAACAATTATATATCAGTTAATATTATTATTGTATCACTATTTGAAATAAATAATTAGGTACGGTGCAAATAATTTTTGGTCAAAAAAATTTTTGGACAAAAAAATTTTGGTCAAAAAAATTTTTGGACAAAAAAATTTTGGTCAAAAAAATTTTTGGACAAAAAAATTTTTGGACAAAAAAATTTTTGGACAAAAAAATTTTTGATCAAAAAAATTTTGGTCAAAAAAATTTTTGGACAAAAAAATTTTGGTCAAAAAAATTTTTGGACAAAAAAATTTTGGTCAAAATAATTTTTGGACAAAAAAATTTTAGTCAAAAAATTTTGGGAAAAAAAATTTTAGTCAAAAAAATTTTGATCCAAAAAATTTTGGTCAAAAAAATTTTGGACAAAAAAATTTTGGTCAAAAAAATTTTGGGAAAAAAATTTTGGTCAAAAAAACTTTGGTCGAAAAAATTTTGGGAAAAAAATTTTGGTCAAAAAAATTTTGGGAAGAAAATTTTTGGTCAAAAAAAATTTAGTCAAAAAAATTTTGGGAAAAAAATTTTTGGTCAAAAAAATTTTGGTCAAAAAAATTTTGGACAAAAAATTTTGGTCAAAAAAATTTTGGTCAAAAAAATTTTGGACAAAAAAATTTTGGTCTAAAAAATTTTGAAAAAAAAAATTTTGGTCAAAAAAATTTTTGAAAAAAATTTTGGTCCAAAAAATTTTAGGAAAAAAATTTTTGGGAAAAAAATTTTGGTCAAAAAAATTTTTGGACAAAGTTTTGATCAAAAAAATTTTTGGACAAAAAAATTTTTGGTCGAAAAAATTTTTGGTCAAAAAAATTTCGGTCAAAAAAATTTTTGGACACAAAATTTTTGGACAAAAAAAATTTTGGTCAAAAAAATTTTTGGACCAAAAAATTTCTGAAAAATCAATTTTGGTAAAAAAAATTTTGGTCAAAAAAAATTTTGGACAAAAAAATTTTTGACAAAAAAATTTTTGACAAAAAAATTTTTAGTCAAAAAAATTTTAGTCCGGGAAGTTAATAAAAACAATTGTTTTTATAGATTTATTTAAATGTACTGATACTACAAATTTGAAATAAATTATTAATAACTGTGCAATTATTTGTAATCATAATTACATTTTACTAATTGATAGTCATAATTAAAAAAACGTGTGTAAAATATTATATATTTAAACCAAAATTAAAATTTGTACATATTTTATTTCTGACATAATTAATTTCATCATAATACAATTGACAAAGTCCAAATAGTTTTATCCTTTATATATTATAGGGTGGTTTTCAATATGGATGTTTTCAAATTTCCTCACTCCCAGGGGCTCAAATGCTTCCAAATTGATAAAAGAAAATTCTCTGAAAGTTTTAGCTACTAATATCAACTTTAAGATAGTCCGCAATTAAATCAAAATTTATTATGAAAATAACATTGGTAAAATTCCATTTGTTTTTTTGGATTTTATAACTTAGCGACAAGTGAATCAAAATTTTGAGACTAACTTATTTTGATCATAAATAAAAAATTACAACAAAATTTTGATATTTTGTAACATAAGTATTTACTTAGAAAGAAAAACAAAGAAACTTTGGTTGAAGTGCGGACTATCTAAAAATTAATATTAAGACTTAAAACTTAGAGAATATTTTTTTATATTATCGATATTAAAAACCATCCTTAATCATTATATGTTAACTATTATTGTAATTTCATCTTAAATAATAACTTGTCTAACTCTCACTATATCTAAATATTTAAATTATTTAATAAAAATGCACAAACCTTTCACCTTACTTATTAAAATCTAATTTATATCTTATTCTAATGATGTGTTTCTTATTACAATAGTTCAATAAAAATGTATATAAAATGAATAAATTAATTTAACAATGATATTTTTACATAACGAAAGATAAAAGATGAATGCACACCTTATTATTAGATGATTTGCTTAGTTAATTGCTTTCCAAGAGACTGCTGCCCTCTGTGAATCCGGTGCTGCACCAAAAGGTTTGGTTCCATCAGGAGCCACATATTGGTTTACTTGGCAATCGGTCATTACTGTGTAGCCGTACACGTCCGTCCCCAATTGCTGAAAAAATTTAGTCAAATTATGAAATAAACTAGTGGTGTATGGCATCGTGCCTTAAGGCAAATTGCTGGAACCCTCCGTACCGTAACGAAATATTCGAAAAATATTAAACGTTTTCAAATACATTATTACAAATACTGTAACTTTCATTATTTTTGCTATCTTGTTATATCTGAGCAAATCAAATGTAAACTAGCTGTAAGTGGAATTCTGTCTTAAGGCAATTAAGGCATCGTGCCTTAAGGCAAATTGCTGGAACTTCCCGTACCAAAAATGATTATTTTTTTAAAAACGATTAACATTTTTGAAAAAAATTTACTTAAAAAAAATAAGATTTGTGAGAAACTATAAATTGGACAAAAAATGACTTTTTTGAAAAAAAAAATTGAAAAAAATAATTTTTTTTTAAATCTTTTTTTTTTTGAAAAAAAAATGTTTTGTTTATTTTGACATATGTTGGAAGATCTGAACTTTTTTCAAAGCAATCGTACTGCTTCAACTGCATAGAGACAAAATATAAAGCGCGTAAGCGCCGCGTCGCTGTCTAACGGGTAAACATTGGTACGGAACCCATAGAAATGTATTCAAAATTTATACTTATTGTTAAAATTTTTATAAAATATCTGATAATTTGATGTGCATATGTCTAATGATCATTTTTGACCGCCAAATGGCATTTTTTTTTACTTTTATCATTAGATCTCCGAAACCGCTAGACCTGCCTTTATGAAAATTTGATCAATTCTTCATCTTGTCAATACAAGTAAAATGTTTTTTGAATTATTCAAATCGGACGCTCCGTTCTCTTAAAAACTGAGTTACCGTTTTCGGCACTTTTTGCCCCGTATCTTCGGAACGGCTAGACCTGCCTTTGCCAAAACCTAACGAGCACGTCTCCTTATCAATACGAATCGAATGTTTTTTGAATTATTCAAATCGCTTCATCCGTGTTTCCGAAATCGTCGACGAAAATTTGTATCCGAACACACATACATACACGCACACACACACACATACATCCATTTTTCTAAGGTATGTCAAAATGTTCAAAAAGCTTTGAAACGTAAAGATATTAAAAATTTTCATTTACGATTTTTAGGCGATTACTATAACTTGAGAAGTTAATTAAAGAAATGCTAAACTAAATTCTGTGCGACATTTGCACTTATACTGTGCTTAGCTTGGCGGCATTTTCACATTTTTCAATAGTTTTCACAAAATTGATGTCATGCACAACTAATTTTCTTAGCTTTAAACCTTGCGGAGCCCGAGACCTTTCCAACGAATGCAAAATTGTCGAAATCGGTTCGTGCGTTCTGGAGTTAATTCGTCAGGAAGGAAAACCCGACTTATTTTTATATATATAGAAGATATATATATATATATATATATATATATATATATATATCTCATTGTATTTTTAATTTTATTATTACCTGTGTCAGGGGACTTGTATTTGTAGTAAGGATGCCTTTGAAGCCCCTGGAAGTGGCGGTTCGTAAAACTTCTGCTTCCATAAATTGCATGACACTAATATTTTGTTGAGCTGTTAATTTCGAGGCTGTGGCCATCATGAATGAATGAAATACTGTATTCAAACCAGGTGGAAGTCGTTCATCTCTGTAAAATTAAATAAATAAAGATGTTAGTTGTATGTGGAATTGAGCCTTGAGGCGAGTTGCATGGACTTCACGATAATTGAGCTGCAACTATTTAGATGAACACGGATCAACGAAATTGAATAATTCGAAAAACATTCGATTCCTATTGATAAGGAGATGTGCTTATTAGTTTTTGGCAAAGGCAGGTCCAGCCGTTCCGGAGATACGGAACAAAAAGTGCCAAAAACGATCCAATAAAAAAAAATAGACATTTGATGGTAAAGTATGATCATTAGACATATGCACATCAAATTATCAAATATTTCATAGAGATTTTGATAATAGGTGCAAATTTTGTTTACATTTTTATGGGTTCCGTACCAATATTCATCCGTTAAACTGTGACCTCGTCTATTCAAAAAATTGCAGTATTTTCAAAAACTAGTAGTGAATGTCGTTGTGTCAATTTGCCAATTTGCTGCAACTTCCCGTACCAAATAGTATATTTTTTAAAAAAAGCCTTAAAATTTTTTGAATACTTTGAAAAAAAGAGATTTTTAAAATTTTTAAATTATTGAAAAATTTGATTATTTTTATGTATTGAATTTTTTTTGAAAATTTTGACTTTTTTATCAAAGCAATCTTGTTGCGTGGCTGTGTTAGAAAAAATATCAAAGCGCGTAAGCGCCGCGTAGCAGTCTATCGGAAAAATATAATTACGAAACCCATAGAAATGTAAACGAAATTTGAACATATTAATAAAATTACTATAAAATTTGATAATTTCATGGGCATGTCTCTAATGATCAATTTTGACCGCCAAATTGCATTTTTTGTCACTTTTTTATTGGATCTCCGAAACAGCTAGACCTGCCTTTAAACAGTTCTTCATTTAGTCAATATAAATAAAATGTTTTTTGAATTATTCAAATCGAACGCTCTATTCTCTCAAAAACTGAATTACTACTTTTGACTCTTTTTTCCCCGTGTCTTCGAAACTGCTGGACCTGCCTTGTTCAAAAACTAATTAGCACGTCTCATTATTAATAGGAATCAAATGTTTTTTGAAATAATAATTAAAATTTTATTAATAGGAAATCAATTCGGATAACCCGTGTTCCCGAAATCGTCGACGAAAATTTCTATTCGCACACAAACATATTTTTTTTTTGAGGTACGCCTAATTGCTCAGAAACCTCTGAAACGTAAAAATATATAAAAATTTTCATTTCCGATTTTTTTGCGATTACTATAGCTTACAATACGGAAAGTTAAAAAAGTTAAAATATAAGAAACAAATGAAATTTCCAATCTTTTTTTTAAAAATGTCAAAATTCTCAAAAATCTGAAGTATACAAAATTTAAAAAAAATGTTAAAATTATAATAGCCTTTTAATTTTAATTTTTGATTCAAGAAGTTTCAGCAATTCGCCTTAAGGCACAATGCCATGCACCAACAGTATTTAAGTATGTTATTTCCGACTACGAAATTCTATCTTCTAAATTCTATTCTAAAAAGTTTCATCATAATCGTTAAAAAAAAATTATAATAATTATGAAAAAACTGCTGAAAAATAAATTGCCTTCTCATAAAATTTGTGAATTTTCTAAATTCCATTCAGAATTGTGGGCTAAAAGAAGACGAAAAGCTTTTCACGTTTTTGCTAAAAACAAAGAAACGGCTCGGGCGATCCTCGCACAAAACTGACAAACACTAGTTGTTCGAGCCTCACAAATTTTATTAATCCATCTTCCTCTACTTGACATAATAAAATAATTTCCTACCCTGCTCTAGGTAATAAGATAGTTTTTAAGAAATTCATCCTCATTCTGTACGCAAAACTTGAACCGTGAACATCAAACAAATAAATACTATTAATTACTAAACCAATTTATTTAATCTACTCATTTTTGAAGGTCTGATATAGCCATTCTAATAATAAATTATATCTGGTCCTTCAGGGTAGTAAAGTATCCATGTGTAGTGTTTTTTTAATTGACTTTCTTAAGAAATATTGCGCCGGGCGCTTACACTAGTCCTTATCGATTACATCGAATGGCCTTTAAATTTTTGAAATCGGTCCAGTCGTTTTTAGGAAAATATCGAGAAAATTCGGTTAAAATACTAATCTTTACCTAACGGGTCCCTCGATGTGCTCCAAAAACTCGAAGACAATCAGCAATTTGCTAGTAACTTCAACTTCAGGTTCTCCCCTGGCATCAAAATTTAAGGCGACTCCGACATTTTCACCACTTTTATCTTTTACAACAAAACTTAGACCTTTTTCGATAAGAGCTTCCCAAATGGCGTCCAAAATTTCGGCATAGTCGCTTTTGTATATATTGGGCATCAGCCACTGTTCTAAATCAGCCTTTTCGTAGAAACTATTCGTCACCATTCTAAAAATAATAAAATAAATAATTGATAATGAATTATTTAGAAATTGTACTATGCATATTTGATTCATTTTATTACTTACTGATAAACATCTTCTTTATGTTCCATAGAAAGTGGTGCTGATGTGTAAGATGCTGTTAATTTTGTATCTGCTAAACCTGTATCAGATCCTGTAATTCTATCTAGAACTTCACCTAAATTTTCTGCTGTTATGAAATCAGTTATACCTGAAAAATAAATATATAACTTAACATTTCTTACTATAATATCTTATATATAAAAATGAAGCTCTCGATCGAATGATGCGGTAAAACTCGAAAACGGCTTAACCGATTTGGCCAGTCTTAGTCTTGAAAAATTTATGCTAATCAGTAGGTTGTCGGAAAGATGAGATATTATTTCAAAATCGCGTAGAAACTTCACATTTTTAATTCGAAAATTTTTGTAGAAGCGTAATTTGAATAAAACAATGAACGGTGGCTAATACGTCAAATGTCAAAAGTTTTTGACAGATGATTTTCAATTACGTTTAATAGGATGTGAATACGTGAATATTATTTAATTATGATTAAATTGTCGTATGTAGTTGTTTGTAGTTATATTTATGCACAAAAACGTTATTAAATGCGCCGCAAGTGTTACTAGAAACTCAAAATATCAACTTTTTTGAAATGTTAATATGAAAATGCACTTTTTGGCATATTTTTCTAAAACAAGGTGCTCTGAAAGATCTAATTTGTATAATTATGTAATCATGGGTATTTATAAAACATTTTCTAGGTTATATTATTTTTTATTTATGTTATTTTAATTCAGAACCTAAATTTGGTATCGATCAAAGGGACATTTTGTCGAATAACACTTTTCCAGTAATAATTTCCCAGAATTTATCGAAGAATAGATAGTAATATACAAAAAAACAGGGTTAAAAAGGTCCACCACCGATGTGTCAAAAACCAGTAATGTTAAGCATTGTTTAACAACAATATTTGAAAGTAGAGGGAAAAAGATATATAACCAGCTATAACCTTGATTCTCATGACTTTGCTATCGGGAGATAAAAGGTAATCTTTGAAAATCCATAATAAAAGTATTTTACTTCCGTTGGTAGTTTTTTATCATTAGTTAAAAGTGTAATTATTTTGTAAAATACCCTTTAAATTAAAATAAGACATTATACCCGTTTGCCACCTGGCCGTTCTAAGTTACAACAAAAAAAAGGTCTAGACAACAAATTTTTGAAAGACATCAAAAAAGCACATTTCGACAATGATGAAGTAGCTGGCAGTTTCACTGAACGTAGTCAGATAATTGTTCTTTTGAAATGTGTTATTTGTTGTGATATAATTGGTTCGATTTTTATAATATGATTAATATTTGCTCAAAGTCAAATTGGACCTTTGTGCTTCGCCCTACTCTACATATATACCTTTTATTAAATTTTCTTCAATTCATCAAATGTTACTTGAAACTTTTCAAAAAGCAGGTCATAAAAGAAATACTTAATTCAATTTCTATCTCTCCTTGCAGAATTTTGAAGATTTTTTATAAGCTCAGTAGTATTATTTACAATTATACACAAAATCCAGAATCCAAAAAGAATCTGAAAAACTTGAAACGTAATCAATAAGTCGAAAGACCAAAAAAGACTTGGATTGGAATATACCATGTTTTCTATAGAAAGTGTATAAAACTTCCGGTTTGATTGTATTGACAAAATATAAACAAACTAATGGGGTTTATTGTTTTTATAATACCTCATTGTATATAGCATTCAAACAACACTTGAAGTATTAATTTTTTTGTTTCTCTAGAAATTGTTTAGAATATACCTTACTTAGCAAAACAACGTTTTCCGGGTCAGCTAGTATAATATAATTTTCCAACTTACCAATAAAATATCCACTATCCCTCAACTGGGTGACTGTATAAACTGAATTCAAAGAATTTCCACCCAATTCGTAAAAATTTGAATATTTGCTCAAGGGGGCCCTAGTGCTCCTTCCAATGACATTTCCAACAGTCTCGAATAGAACTTTTGCTGCTGCCATTTTATTTTCGGGAATTCCAGAGTAATCTATGTCCACTATTATACTGCTATCATCTGCAGAAGAAATATATTTTGAATAAATAATCATTGATATTAGTATTACAAAAGGTAATAAATATATTTTTAAGTAAATATTATTTCCAATCCAAAGGAAAACGAAGTTATGAATACAAACTCCCTCGGAGTGAATCCGAGTGGAGTTGTCTCAAAGGATTTGTCATATACGACTTCCCTAAATCTGTTAACATGTGCAGATATTTGCTTGAGATTTTTTACTAATACAAAGATTTGGATCGAAAAAAGTGTCTTTTTTTCTCGTCTCACAGCCAGTTTTAGGACTTTCCAGGTATATAATGTCTCAAAATAATGCTATTTTGTATTCTATATTCTGTATACGATAATGTTTGTCCATAAATGAGCTTTTTCAATGGTATACAACCAGCTAAAAAATATTTAGTATTATATTATAACTTTTACACAATTATGATTTTATAATTGTGTAAAAGTAACAGTATGCTAATCGAACTACCTGATGTATAATTAATTTTGGAATAAACGAATATGAGGTATTATTATTTTGTGAAAAATATTATACACAAAGATTTGTTCTTATTTCATATATAAGGTTCACTGCATTATTTTCATATAAAAATAAACATATTCAAAGAATTCTATATTTTCTCTTCAAAACTAATTACAAAATTGGTTTTGATTCCCAAGTTTTTTGTCAATTTAAGATTTGTATGCATATTAAAATGCATAAAATGGTAATTATTGTAATAAAATAAACAAAAATGTTTGAACTATTTGTAAACGATTTTCAAAGACTTAATAAATTCTTAGATATGTTAACAACTTGGGTTTGTCGGTTTTCAAAAACCGGTTTTAAAAACCGTTTTTTTGCGAAAATTATGGAATTCTAAAACCGGTTTTTAGTGAAAAAGTCGGTTTTCACTTCATAAATGAAAAATAGTATTTGATATCTTATCAGTCTGCAATAGTTCCCAGAAAGGTTTTGTATATATTAATTTAGATTTTTATACCGGTGTACATATTAATTTAAATCAGTGTGACTTTTTCTTGAAGAAGTAACTTCCTCTACTCTAACTTAAAAAAAGAGTTTTAAACCCTAGAAGCCACAAAGAACAAAAACTTATTAAGCATTTTGGTCGCAATATTATTAATTATTAAGCAATTCGATAGACGTTCTCAGTTTTTTTAAATCATATTTTATTAAATAAAAAACAATTAGAATGTTTAAAATTAAAAAATTAAAATTGCTTGGAACAG
Source organism: Ctenocephalides felis (assembly GCF_003426905.1). NCBI lineage: Eukaryota > Metazoa > Arthropoda > Insecta > Siphonaptera > Pulicidae > Ctenocephalides > Ctenocephalides felis. Next base: position 11,412,575 of record NW_020536999.1, read on the forward strand.
ACAATTCCCGAGTTTAGCTTAATTGTTTTTAAAACTAAAATTGATATTCACAAGTATGTATCTAATATTAGTTTAATGAATGTTTTTTATTTAAAAATGTAATATTTTTGTTAATTCGAAAACTTTCCTTTCACTATCATAAAAATATTTTTATTCTTATACGTGAAAATGATGCATGAATAACGAATAATTATTTTCAAAGTTATTCAATCAAGATTAACTATTATATTTTAGATCTACTAATTAAAATCAAAATAATTTTGTTTACTATCTATAAAATTGAAAAATAAATAAATTCAGTCAAATACTGCTCTAAATTACACTAAATTTGCGAATAAATTACAGGATATTTGATCAAAAATTTATTTTCTATATAAAATTCGAAAACCGGTTAAAACCCTTAGTAAAATTAAAATTAGAAAACCGGTTTTCTGAAATGTCGGTTTTTGTATAAACCCTAATATAAACTCAATAAAATTTGGAATAATGGGCTGCGCTTTTAGAACAATAATACCCATTAATTTATTTGCCTTAATTTTATATAATTTAAAATCTTACCATTATTATTTGTGTTTTCGTACATTTTCAAAAGAGCTTGTCTATCAATTTTGCCGTTTACCAAAAGCGGAATGTAATCCAAAACAATAACCTGAAACAAATGGAAATAATTTATATAACAGTCTGGTAATATTTTTATTTATTGATTTATTATTATATTGTGATTCCTTTTAACATAATTACCTGTGGGATCATGTATAAGGCTAAGGAGCCTTTTAAATTTTCTTCAATCTGTAGTCCTGTCATTTTATCAGTTTCACAAGTAACAAATGCCAGTAGGGCTTGGTCCATCTCACCTGGACGATAACATAAGACGACACCTAGAAAAATAGATAAATAAACTAGTGGTGTATGGCATCGTGCCTTAAGGCAAATTGCTGGAACTTCCCGTACCGTAATGAAATATTCGAGAAATTTTAAACGTTTTCAAATATATTATTACAAATACTGTAACTTTCATTATTATTGCTATCTTGTTATATCTGAGCAAATCAAATGTAAATCATAAATCAATTTATCTCCTGGAACATTAACAATCGCGATTTCATTTCGAATTCAATTTCAAAAAAAAAATAGTGGCCTAAATTACACAAAATTGAAAAAGTCACAGTCTAAACGCATTTGCAAATAATTCTGTGCGACATTTTCACTTATACTGTGCTTAGCTTGGCGGCATTTTCACATTTTTCAATAGTTTTAACAAAATTGTAAAACTGCTCTAGAACATAAACCGTATAAACGCACTTGGGTAAACATTTGTACCAGAGTGGCGCTTAGACTGTGCTTAGCCTGGGTAATTTTTTAAATTTTTAATCCAAGTTTAGAAAAATATTTTATGGAAAACAAAAAAAGATGTAATAATTTTTTATCATCAAAAGCAATTGTTTTGTCAATACAAGCAGAAAGTTTTTTAGATCATTCAAATCGGACGCTTAGTTCACTCAAAAACTGTCATTTTTTGCACATTTAGCTCGTATCTCCGAAACGGCCGGGCCTGTCTTTGCCAAAAACTATTCATTACAAATTGAATGTTTTAAGATCATTCAAATTCGATACTCCGTTCTCTCAAAAACTCGATTTGTATTTTCTGCACTCTTTGCTTCCTATCACCGAAACGGGATGACCTGCCTTTGCGAGATACCGAGCTAGATGTGAAAAAAATGTCAGTTTTTGAGAGAATTAAGCATCCGATTTGAATGATTCAAAAAACTTTCTGCTTGTTTTGACATAATAATTGTTTTTGGAAGAAAAATCCAAGCCTTAATTTAAAATTTGTATAAGTTCAGAAAACATTACATTTTTTACTTGAGAATTTTCAATTTTTTCGAACTTTTTAAAAAATTTTAACACATTTCAAAATTTGAAATTTTTAACAAAAGTGCAAAAAACATCATTTGTACTCGAAAATCCGATATTTTGCAATAATATGCAAATTTTGAATTTGCAAGAATTATAATTTTAAAAAAAGGCGTTTTTTATTAATTGAACTTTTTACAATGCTGGTATTTTTTAATTTTTTTTTTTAAAACTTGGAAATTTTTTGAAAATAGATGTTTGTCGAAATATCTGATTTTCAACTGCCAAATGGCATTTTCTTAACTTTTTTTCATGAATCTCCGAATCCGTTGGACCTGCTTTTGTCAAAAATTAAATAATTATTCACCACGTCAATACGAATAGAATGTTTTTTGAACCATTCAAATTGGTTTGCAGATATACAAAACACACACACACACACATACACACATATTCATTTTTTCTGAGGTATGCCAAAATGTTCAGAAACCTTCAAAACGTCGAGAAATGAAAAAATTTTCATTTTCGATTTTCAGTCCATTACTATTACTATTACCCTACGTGAAGTTAAATAACATATTGGGTTACCTTTTGCTAAAATATTTTATGATATATATAATTTATTATAATATATTATAATTTTTTACCTTTAGAAACAGCCGGTGCCTTCAGAACAGCCTTTTCAACTTCCGACAAATCAACTCTGTGACCACGAATTTTAACTTGGGAATCAGTTCTGCCTTCATATTGCAAAGTGCCCTTCTGGATTCTGGCAAAATCTCCTGTACGATACAATCTTGAATGCCCTAAAAAATAAAAAACAAATATTTTATATTCAAGTTTTAGCTCAAATTATACTAAGACAAAGGGGCTGATTCTGCCGCATAACAGACAAATGTCCAAGTTCTATGCATTATGCTACTAAATCATACTGAATACTGTCAAAATATTATATATTTGCTGTGCATTCAGGCGTTTTACACATAAACTGCAATGCCACTTGTATGTTATGAAGATGGGTCAGAAAGACCCTGTTATCTAACATCGTTCTTGTGACATTTGTGCGGTTTCTAGTAGGGTTTATACAAAAACCGACATTTCAGAAAACCGGTTTTCGAATTTTAATTTTACTAAAAAACCGGTTTTCGGTTTTCGAATTTTATATAGAAAATAAATTATTGCTCGAATATCCTGTAATTTATCCGCAAATTTAGTGTAATTTAAAGCAGTATTTGACTGAATTTATTCATTGTTCAATTTTATAGATAATAAACAAAATTATTAGTAGAACTAAAAAAATTTTTAGTTAATAATAGTTTATCTTGATTAAATAACTTTGAAAATAATTATGCTTTATTCATTTTCACATATAAGAAGTTTTCGAATAAATTAAAATATTACATTTTTAAATAAAAAACATTCATTGAATTAAAAAAAATGAAAAATATTTTAGATACATGTTGATACATACTTGTTAATATCAATTTTAGTTTTAAAAACAATTAAGCTAAACTCGCATATTGTCTGTTCCGAGCAATTTTAATTAATTTTAAACATTCTAATTGTTTTTTTGTTTAATAAAATATGATTTAAAAAAACTGAAAACATCTATCAAATTGCTACTTAGACGTGTCCTTTATTGTTTACTCACAAAATTTTTTGAAATAGTAAGTACTCTCATACTTGCGACCAAATTATGCTTAATTGTTTTTAAAGCCTGGTAAGTTTTTTGTTATTTAATTTGTGTCTTCTAGGGTTTAAAACTCTTTTTTTAAGTTTGAGTAGAGGAAGTTACTTGTTCAAGAAGAAGGCACTCTGATTTAAATTAATATGTACACTGGTATAAAAATCTAAATTAATATGAACAAAACCTTTCTGGGACCCATTGTAGACTAATAAGATATCAAATACTGTTGAACCGATATGATTTCAAGAATCAGAACGCTTTCATCTATCTTTTATATTTGGCTGTATTTGTCATTTTTTATTTATACAGTGAAAACGGACTTTTTTCACTAGAGAACCGGTATGCGAATTCCAAAATTTTTGCCAAAAAACGGGTTTTGAAAACCGACAAACCCTAGTTTCCAGTTTAAGTTTTCTATCTGACAATCTGTGAAATACGCCTGACTGCACAGCAACCGCATGACTTTTATCAATACTCAGAACGAATTTGTATGGAAAGTTCTTCTTAACATAGACTTGTCGTATCATTTGTCTATTATGCGGCAGAATCGGTTCCGAAGTGTACTAACCTGGTTCAATAGCCAAAGGATTTGGTATAAATCGTTCAGGATCACGTCCATTAACATAACCAGCTGCCAGATTTAGTCCTGAGACATACAATTCTCCAGGTTCACCTACAGCCACAGGTCTCAGTTCTGGATCAAGTAAATATACAATCGTGTTGTCCACTGGATCACCTACAAATTAAAAGAATAACTAAATTTTATTCCTTTTAACCCAATTATATGTCTATTATCACCTATGGGTACTTTTTCGGCATCCTTAAGACAATCCAATCCATCGCAGACGTAATAAGTGACGTCACCCATGACTTCAGTGCTTCCGTAAAAGTTACACAAAATTGGTTTTGGATGTCGAACACTTTTGAAAAATTCTTGAGCCAAAGAAACTGCCAATTGTTCGCCGGAACATACCCACAATCGCAAACTGGAGAGAAGGTTGTCATCCTTTTGAAGGGACAGGAAAAATAGCATTGATCGCAGAAGGGATGGTACTAGGACTAATCGTTCGATCTGTGGATAGAAAAATGTGATATATAAGGTATAAGTATATATATATATATATATATATATATATATATATATATATATATATATATAACTTGTACCTTATACTGTGTCAGCATTTTGACGAGACGCTCTGGATCTCTTGTTACATCCTTAGGCACTATTAAAATTGCCATACCTAAAAAGAATTGTTGCACAAAATCAGTTTCTATAACTATTTTTATATACTAAAAGTCTTAAACAACATTACAATAAATAATCAAACAACTATAGTAAAACTCCCAGCTAAATCATCATTGTAGAAATGTGTTTTTTTGCTGTTATTCAAAAATTTGTCAACTGGTCCTTTTTATAGGTCCAATGTCTTATTTTTAATTTCAAAGAAATTTTACGAAATAATAGCTACATTATTCAACCAATGCAAAATATAAATTTTATGGGGCCATCTTTTACACTGTATATAACCTTGATCTGGTATTTTAACAGAAATATTCATCAGCACACTTGGAATAACTATTTATTTACTTTAACTCAAGTAAAATTGCTGTTTTTAACTTATTTTCATCTATTTTTTATTTTTTACACCTTTGCCAGGGTAAAAGGTTCAGTTGGTTCTTTTTACCCCACACACGTGTAAGCTTTTGTAAAGGTTATATAAAAAAAACTGTTAAATCTAACTTAAAATCAACAATACATCTTATAAAACAATTAAATAACGTGTACTTAAAAATTATATTAAGTTTCGTAAACTAAACAACAGTGCTCACGATCAAAGACACTAACAACAAGAGAAAATACTTTTGTTATAGATTTTAAAACATTGACTTATTACAGGGCCGTAACCTTTCAGTATTTCTATAAGACTATGATATCTATCAAAATAAAAAGTTTGAATAAAAACTTTTGTTTCTACAGTTAATTACGAAGAAACGGCTTGACCGATCTTTGTACAAAATTAATCACCCGATTTGAAATCGAATCAGAATTGCGGGCTAAAACGTAGACATTTTTTTCACATTTTGCTATTTCCAAAGAAACGGCTCAGCCGATCGCCGCAAAAAGCTGACAAACGCTAATAGTTCATATTTTGAAATCGGTTCAGCAGTTTTTGAGAAAACATCGATGAAATTTCAATAATCTGTTCACACACGCATATTTTTCCAAGAAGACTTTTTTCTTTTATTTTAGATGTGCTAATTGACGTAAGTTCTATGGAAAGAGAAAGGGCGAACGGGACTTCGCTCAATTAAAAGATAAGTTTAAAATCAAGGTAAAAATTATAACATTCTAGATCCTTCTCCCACGAAGTAATGCCTGACGGCGGTTTCCAGAACAGAAGCAATTTATTTTAGTTTGAGACCAGAGGCAATTTAGGACATTTTAGTCGGTATTATACCCAGGCGGTGTGAGTCCGACATACCCAGACAAAAGACCTAGTCTGGGATGCGTAAAGACATTACCTTTTCTATACAGAAAAAAAAATCGAAAATTAGTCGCATTCGATTCAGAATGGCTTGAAATGTCGAGAAAACATAAAATTAGCAAATCGAATATTTTGACGAAAACAAACTTCTCCTTCGGAAAGGTAAAAATCGAAAAAATTAAAAAACTAATTTAAAATTCCAATAGCACTCTTATTGGAATACACTATTACCATGATTTAGTGTTTTCTTCACTCAACAGAAAATGTAGTATTTTATATTATAAAATTTTGAGAAAACATATTTGTGATTTAGTTGAAAATATTATAAAATTTTATACGCGTATATTTTGTTCTCATTTCATTTGTTCAATTTACTCAGGTTTATCTTTTCTATATTATATATTCATATAAATCTTATCGAAAACTAAATCTAGGGGTAAATTTACGTGCTACAGAGAGTAGCGCTCCTAATGAATAGGGACACAACTAAAATTGAGTGGCAGTGTTTGCGATCTATTTATACTTGTACAGCTAACTATACTTTTAAACATATTTCTGTTTTACTCATAAAAACATTTATATTTCGCTTGTCTCTCGTCCTTACCTACCGTTAAGAAGCGGTCCCCAAATTTCGCTGACAGAATCCACGAAAGTCAAAGCCGTTTTGAAGACTCCAATAGTTTCAGTTTTCGAGTAAGGAAAAACATTCCATTGCCATTGGAGACGATTTAATAATACTGCATGGGGCAATCTGACCCCTAAAAAAATGAAAATGAATGATATTTACTATTTTACATATATTATTACTATTTAACATTTGAGCTATAATCTGCTAGAAATATCAATTCACTTGAAATTTGAATTTAGCTGAAATTATGAGCCTAGATAATATTAGAGTATAATATACAAGAAAAATGTGATATCTATATTATTATTGCGGAAAAGCAGCTTAGATATGCCAGAAATTAGAATAATATAAGATACAGTCCGCAGTATATGTTGGCAGATGAAATTATATAATTCAGTTTAATAAATAACGCAATAAATTCAAATTTGCATAAACATTATTTTTTTAAACTTATGTATGTCGCATTTTGGTTTACTTCACGAAATTTTACTATTTATTTATTTACTATTTTACATATATTATTACTATTATTTAATTATCAATTATTATTACCTTTGGGTATCCCTGTACTTCCTGATGTGTACAAGACAATTGCTAAACTTGTTTCTGGACATTGATTCGTTTTGGGTTTTAATATTTGTTTGTTGTTTGTTCCTAAATTTAATACTTCATCAAATGACAAACTTCTTACACCGTGCAAATGGGTGCCATGTTCTGAAAATAATAGTAATTGGCAAATAATGGTGAAAATACAAACTACCTTAAAAATCAAAAAAGGTTAGATGTACTAGAAAAAAATATGTAATTTTATATATAAAATTCTCGTGTCGCAAAGATTGAAAACGGGTTACCAATTTTTATCAAATTATATATACATATTCAGTAGATCTGAGAATCGGTAAATATAAGATGGCCCACTTAAAAATTAGAATTTATCGATAGCAGCTCGCCTGTAGGCCACACCGTGCGGAATTCGAAGTTGCGATATATGGGGAAAAAACTAAGAATTTTGAGACCTTTCTAACGATGTATAATACTTTATATGTTTTCTTTACAGAAATATCGAATCGTGAGGAGTGTTGCTCTAATCAAACCGCACTTTGCATTTCAACAAGTTAACATCCACACAGATTGCTCTATACTATCTAAACCATTAAAGATACAAAAAAACTTTGTTCGTGCGAAAGATGCAAAATAAAATTACGAATAAAATGGTATATAAATGGTTAAGTGTGTTCATATAATTTTCTCGAGATTTTCCGATTTTCTTGAAATTTTTCGATAGCAACTTGCCTGTAGGCCACACCGTGCGGAATTCGAAGTTGCGATATATGGGAAAAAACTAAGAATTTTTAGACCTTTCTAACAATGTATAATACTTTATATGTTTTCTTTACAGAAACATCGAATCTTAAGGAGTGTTGCTCTAACCTAACCGCACTTTGCATTTCAACAAGTTAACATCCATTCAGATTGCTCTATACTATCTAAACCGTAAAAGATACGAAAAAACTTTATTCGTACGAAAGCAGCAGAATAAAATTACGAATGAAATGGTATATAAATGGCTAATTGTGTTCATATAATTTTCTCTAGGTTTTCCGATTTTCCTGAAATTTTACGATAGCAACTAGCCTGTAGGCCACACCGTTCGGAATTCGATGTTGCGATATATGGAAAAAAAACTAAAAATTTTGAGACCTTTCTAACGATGTATAATACTTTATATGCTTTCTTTACAGAAATATCTGAAACGTAAGATCACTAGATCACTAGGATTACTAGATGGACCACCCGTTATCTATTTTTCATACCCCTAAAAGTGATAAGGGTTGTTCTCCCATTTTCATTTAAATTTTTGGACGATTTTTTTTTGTTTTTATTTTTTTATAATGTGGCATTAAGAAATATATTTAACCTAAAATTTTTGCTTTTTTATCACCAACCCATATTTTTCTATAGCCTATAAATATGAAATATAATATTCACCTTTATCATTGTGTATGATTAAAGCCGGTTTTGCTTCGTTCAAAATATGTTGTACCCTAGTTTCAGGAAATTCTGGATCTAATGGTAAATAGGCAGCTCCTGATTTCCAAGCGGCCAATAATACTTCCACTAATCTAAAAAATAAAAATAATTTACACAATCCTGCAAAAAAATTATGAAAATTTATATTAGTATATATGTTTTCCATTTTACCTATCACTGGGTGTCATAGACACAGCAATTAAATAATCACCATCCTTGTTTGGAGAAATTTTTTCTTCGTCTATAGTTTTTAAAATTCCTTGGGATAATCTATCAGATATTGTATTCAATTCTGCATAGTTAGTTATGTGCGTCGTTTTGGAATCTGAAAAAAAAAATTTTCAGTAAATAATAATATATATAAATAATAATAGCTGGGCAAAAGGGTCTAACCAAACCAATTATCACAACCAACAATACGTATCAAACAAACATTCTGACTATATTCAGTAAAACTCCCAGCAAATTCACCATTGTAGAGTCTGTTGAAAAATTTAGTATTTTATATTATATATGTTTGTGAAAACATATTTGTGATTTAGTTGAAAATATTTTTTATGAGCGTATATTCTGTTCTCGTTTCATTTATTCAAATTAATCAAGTTTATCTTTTCTGTATCATATATTTATATAAATCGTATCTAGAATTAAACCCAGGGGTAAATTTACGTGCTACAGTTTGGTGGTGCACTCTATAAAGCGGGGAAACAACTAAAATTGAAGTAACGGCAATGTGGCAGTTTTTGCGATCTATTTATACTTCTTTTAGCAAGCAAAACATTACTAAGTATTAGAAATTATTGCCATTATTGCAACAAATATTGTTTATTACTATCATGTCGCACATGTTTATTATTTCAGTAAACAAGCAATTACTTCGTCCGTCTTGTTTCGAGAGTAAAAGTATACATTATTCCACTTGTCACTTTTTACTGAACGATGCAATAAACTACAAACTACAGAACACTTTCGACATTCGTTGCAGAAATGAAATCTCGTGTTTTGAAATTAAACTTAAGGCAATCATTACAAATTTAGATATAGAGTCAGTGGACAGTCGACATATACGTTGATCTAGAGAAAGAAATTCAAATTTTTTGGTGTAGTAAATTTTCATTACCGAAGGAGAAGTGAATGTTTTAGCCAGAAAATTCGATTTGCTAATTTTATGTTTTCTCGACGTTTCAAGCCATTCTGAATCGAATGAGACCAACATTTGGAAAAAGT
>NW_020536999.1:11423490-11439599 GCF_003426905.1 Ctenocephalides felis
ACAGTGCTCACGACCAAAAACACTAACAACGAAAGAAAATACTTTTGTTATAGATTTTGAAACATTGACTTATTACAGGGCCGTAATCTTTCAGTATGTTCTATAAGACTATGATATGTATCAAAATAAAAAGTTTGAATAAAAACTTTTGTTTCTACAGTTAATTACAAAGAAACGGCTTGACCGATCTTTGTACAAAATTATTCACCCGATTTGAAATCAAGTCAGAATTGATGCACAATTTTTTTTCACATTTTTTTACATTTAGTAGCGCCTCTATGGAATGGAAAAACAACTAAAATTGAAGTAACGGCAAAGTTGCTATGTTTGCAATATATATACAGTTCTAAAACATATAGTACTAATTTTTGTTTTACCTACAAAATAAATTATATTTCACTTGTCTCTCGTCCTTACCTACCGTTAAGTAGCGGTCCCCAAATTTCGCTGACAGAATCCACGAAAGTCAAAGCCGTTTTGAAGACTCCGATCGTTTCAGTTTTCGAATATGGAAAAACATTCCATTGCCATTGGAGACGATTTAATAATACTGCATGGGGCAATCTGACCCCTAAAAAAATGAAAATGAATGATATTTACTATTTTACATATATTATTACTATTTAACATTTGAGCTATAATCTGCTAGAAATATCAATTCACTTGAAATTTGAATTTAGCTGAAATTATGAGCCTAGATAATATTAGAATATAATATACAAGAAAAATGTGATATCTATATTATTATTGCGGAAAAGCAGCTTAGATATGCCAGAAATTAGAATAATATAAGATACAGTCCGCAGTATATGTTGGCAGATGAAATTATATAATTCAGTTTAATAAATAACGCAATAAATTCAAATTTGCATAAACATTATTTTTTTAAACTTATGTATGTCGCATTTTGGTTTACTTCACGAAATTTTACTATTTATTTATTTACTATTTTACATATATTATTACTATTATTTAATTATCAATTATTATTACCTTTGGGTATCCCTGTACTTCCTGATGTGTACAAGACAATTGCTAAACTTGTTTCTGGACATTGATTCGTTTTGGGTTTTAATATTTGTTTGTTGTTTGTTCCTAAATTTAATACTTCATCAAATGACAAACTTCTTACAACCGTGCAAATGGGTGCCATGTTCTGAAAATAATAGTAATTGGCAAATAATGGTGAAAATACAAACTACCTTAAAAATCAAAAAGGTTAGATGTAACTAGAAAAAAATATGTAATTTTATATATAAAATTCTCGTGTCGCAAAGATTGAAAACGGGTTACCAATTTTTATCAAATTATATATACATATTCAGTAGATCTGAGAATCGGTAAATATAAGATGGCCCACTTAAAAATTAGAATTTATCGATAGCAGCTCGCCTGTAGGCCACACCGTGCGGAATTCGAAGTTGCGATATATGGGGAAAAAACTAAGAATTTTGAGACCTTTCTAACGATGTATAATACTTTATATGTTTCTTTACAGAAATATCGAATCGTGAGGAGTGTTGCTCTAATCAAACCGCACTTTGCATTTCAACAAGTTAACATCCACACAGATTGCTCTATACTATCTAAACCATTAAAGATCAAAAAAAACTTTGTTCGTGCGAAAGATGCAAAATAAAATTACGAATAAAATGGTATATAAATGGTTAAGTGTGTTCATATAATTTTCTCGAGATTTTCCGATTTTCTTGAAATTTTTCGATAGCAACTTGCCTGTAGGCCACACCGTGCGGAATTCGAAGTTGCGATATATGGGAAAAAACTAAGAATTTTTAGACCTTTCTAACAATGTATAATACTTTATATGTTTTCTTTACAGAAACATCGAATCTTAAGGAGTGTTGCTCTAACCTAACCGCACTTTGCATTTCAACAAGTTAACATCCATTCAGATTGCTCTATACTATCTAAACCGTAAAAGATACGAAAAAACTTTATTCGTACGAAAGCAGCAGAATAAAATTACGAATGAAATGGTATATAAATGGCTAATTGTGTTCATATAATTTTCTCTAGGTTTTCCGATTTTCCTGAAATTTTACGATAGCAACTAGCCTGTAGGCCACACCGTTCGGAATTCGATGTTGCGATATATGGAAAAAAAACTAAAAATTTTGAGACCTTTCTAATGATGTATAATACTTTATATGTTTTCTTTACAGAAATATCTGGAACGTAAGTTTACTAGATCACTAGGACCACTAGATGCAGTTTAAAAGTTATCTACTTTTCATACCCCTAGAAGTGATAAGAGTTGTTCTCCCATTTTGTTTTAACTTTTTGGACAATTTTTTTCAATTTATCTGCTATAATGTGACATTGAAGAATACATACAACCCTACATTTTTGCCTTTTATCACCAATCTCTGTTTTTATAGCCATTTTAGCAATACAATCCTTTTTTTATCCCATTCAGTCATTATATTTTTAATATAATTTCAGTTCAGCTAGTGGATTTACAAAATATGAAATATAATATTTACCTTTATCATTGTGTATGATCAAAGCCGGTTTTGCCTCGTTCAAAATATGTTGTACCCTAGTTTCAGGAAATTCTGGGTCTAATGGTAAATAGGCAGCTCCTGATTTCCAAGCGGCCAATAATACTTCCACTAATCTAAAAAATAAAAATAATTTACACAATCCTGCAAAAAAATATGAAAATTTATATTAGTATATTGAGTTTTCCATTTCACCTATCACTGGGTGTCATAGACACAGCAATTAAATAATCACCATCCTTATTTGGAGAAATGTTTTCTTCGTCTATGGTTTTTAAAATTCCTTGGGATAATCTATCAGATATTGTATTCAATTCCGCATAGTTAGTTATGTGCGTCGTTTTGGAATCTGAAAAAAAAAATTTTCAGTAAATAATAATATATAAATAATAATAGCTGGGCAAAAGGGTCTAACCAAACCAATTATCACAACCAACAATACGTATCAAACAAACATTCTGACTATATTCAGTAAAACTCCCAGCAAATTCACCATTGTAGAGTCTGTTGAAAAATTTAGTATTTTATATTATATATGTTTGTGAAAACATATTTGTGATTTAGTTGAAAATATTTTTTATGAGCGTATATTCTGTTCTCGTTTCATTTATTCAAATTAATCAAGTTTATCTTTTCTGTATCATATATTTATATAAATCGTATCTAGAATTAAACCCAGGGGTAAATTTACGTGCTACAGTTTGGTGGTGCACTCTATAAAGCGGGGAAACAAATAAAATTGAAGTAACGGCAATGTGGCAGTTTTTGCGATCTATTTATACTTCTTTTAGCAAGCAAACATTACTAAGTATTAGAAATTATTGCCATTATTGCAACAAATATTGTTTATTACTATCATGTCGTACATGCTTATTATTTCAGTAAACAAGCAATTACTTCGTCCGTCTTGTTTCGAGAGTAAAAGTATACATTATTCCACTTGTCACTTTTTACTGAACGATGCAATAAACTACAAACTACAGAACACTTTCGACATTCGTTGCAGAAATGAAATCTCGTGTTTTGAAATTAAACTTAAGGCAATAATTACGAATTTAGATATAGAGTCAGTGGACAGTCGACATATACGTTGATCTAGAGAAAGAAATTCAAATTTTTTGGTGTAGTAAATTTTCACTACCGAAGGTTTTTGCCAAAAAATCCGAACCGCTAATTTTATGTTTTCTCGACGTTTCAAGCCATTCTGAATCGAATGAGACCAACATTTGGAAAAAGTATGTGTAAGTGTGTAAACAGATTTTTGACCATTCGTCGACGTTTAGTCAAAAACGGCTGAAACGATTTCAAAAATTTAAAAGCCATTCGATGTATTTCGATGAGGACTATCGTTTCTCAATTTTGTGCGACGATCTGCCCAACCGTTTCTTCGTAATATGGAAAAAATGTTAAACTTTTCGTCCACATTTAAGCTCATACTACCGAATCGATTTAAAAAGCAAAAACTGTTCGAAAGATATTAGTTTGGGATTGATACTGATTAGTTTTAGGGAAAAATCTGCCGAGCCGTTTTCTTGTATTTAACTGTTGAAAAAAAATTCAAGTTGATTTTCATGGAAATTTTTTGGCGATATATGTCATGGTCTTATAGAACTTACTGAAATATTACGGCCTTACGACAAGTTGTTTAATTTTAAAAATTCATCAAAGTTTGAGAAAATGAGTAGTTTTTTTGACATTTATTAATATTAAAATTAGACGATTTACTTGGTATAACGATTGAGTACTTGGTCTTATTGAACATACTAAACCACTAAAGTCCTACGAAAACTGGTTCAATTATAAAAATTATTGATTTGTGAAAATTTGCTTTCAGAAAATACTGCGAGTTAACGTGTTCGTTCCATTTCAATTATGTGTAATAAATCCACTCGGAATACTTTTAATCACTCATAAATGAATTTATTTTTTATAGATTAAGTCGATTATATACGCATATTGAGAAGTTCATGTAACTTGCCTCAAGGCAAAATACCAATACCGACTAGTTATAAAATATTATAACAAGCTCTTCTGTTAAACGTTCTAACAAAAATCATATACCTTTCATGTATAATTATTGTCCGAGGTAAAGTCCGTTAAAATATTGCATTATATATATATATATATATATATATATATATATATGTATACAAGTAATGTTTTTTGTGCTCATGCAATGTGGCAAATAAATAAAATATCTATGTTTGAAATCCGGCAGACATTTTACACATTTACATACATTATTGATAGAGTTGGTTTACATGAAACATTAGTAAAGAACATTTCTCCACATTAATCCAAACCAATCACATCACAACAAATAACACATATCAAACAAACAACTATCTGACTATGTTCAGTGAAAAGTGTTAAAATTAATATTAAAATTGGACTATCTGAAGAAGACAAACTTGTCTTTATAAATAAGGTAGAACGGCGATTAAAGGTCCGTGTGTAAAAAGGTCCACCACCGATATCAAGACAAAGTAGTCTTAATAATTTTTAACAACAATATTTGAAAGTAGAGGGCAAAAGATGTATAATCTGTCATCACTTTGATTCTTTCAACAAAACTGATAAAAGATTATCCTCAACGAGATATATCGAATGGCGTCTAAATGAGAAAAGGCCGATTTTAGGTGAAAAATCTCAAACTATTGATGTTCCAATTACTAATTTCCTAGCAAATTCAGTTTTTTATATGTTTTTAAAAATTGTAACAAAATTACTTACCTTCAAATATCAAAGCTGGTTTGTCGCCGAATTTCGTCGCAACTTTTTCAAATAACTTATTTAGTAATTCTGGCTGTAAATTTCGATGCTCTCCTTTCAAAATCGATAAATTTGGCAAGGAGCCCATTTTGTCACCTGGAAAATAAAAGAATCCGAGTATAAAGATTTGAATTAAAGTAATTATATAAATTTCTTGTATATAGCATATTCAACTTCCCGTAGAGCAAGTTATAATAATCGCAAAAAAATCGAAAATGAAAATTTGTATATATCTTGACGTTTCAGAGGTTTCTGAACATTTTGGCATACCTTAGAAAAAAATGATGTATGTGTGTGTATTGGATACAATTTTTCGTCGACGATTTCGCAAACACGGATCAACCGATTTAAATGATTCAAACAACATTCGATTTCTACTGATAAAAAGACGTGCTGATTAGTTTTTGGCAAAGGCGAGTCCAGTCGTTTCGGAAATACCGATCAAAATGTGCAAAAAATGGCAGTTTTCAAGAGAACTAAGCGGATTTTGAATGAATTTTCAAGAGAACTAAGCGGATTTTGAATGATTTTTCAAGAGAACTAACCGATTTTAATGATTCAGAAAATTTTCCTGCTTGTTTTGACAAAACGATTGCATTTGGATTTTTTTTTTGTAATTTCCAAAAAAATTTTTTTGAATATCGAAAATAATTCGGATTTTAATTTCAATTCTGTTTATGTTTTATATATTTCTTATAAATATTAAACAATATCTTTCATTCCAAATTTGAATGATTGAGTTTTGTTTATTTACTTTTCTGTGAACATATATAAGTTATAGTATTTATAATAATCCATTTGAAAACATTAAATATTTCTCGAATATTTCATTTTCGAATATTTAATTTAATTTTCCTCGCATTACGGGACGGGAAGTTCCAGCAATTTGCCTTAAGGCACCATGCTATGCACCACTAGTTTTTTTGTGTAAATGGCATTTCTGCTTTTGATATTTTTGATTGTTTTTCAAAAGTAGTAAAAAGTATGAAGATTTTTATAGACTATAATTTTTTTTAAAGTAAATTGGTTTAGTAGAAGTTGAGAAATCGTAGGAAGGTAGAAAACGCTGAAGAATTATCAAAATATCCTACATATTCTTGAATAGTTGAATTTTGAAAATATTTTTAAAAAATGGTTCCATTTTTTTCGTTCTAGACTAGAATACTCTTAAAGCGAATCTTCCTTTATCAAAATCTATGCACTGGCCAATTTTGGCTTATATACACGTACACTCATACACATATACACACACAATTTATTCTAAATTAGGTCTCATTCGATTCAGAATGACTTGACACGTCAAGAAAACTTAAAATTAGCAAATCAGATTTTCTGACCAAAACAAACTTCTCTTTATCAAAAATAACACAACAATTTTTAACTTATTTAGCACTTAAATACACTACGTACATTTTTTATTAATCTCCGTATACCTTCGACAAAACATGTCGAAAAACACCATTTTTAGCACTTCCCACATTTTATTAATTTTTTCACACAATTTTTAACTTTTGGAGATCCGTTCTAAATTACAGTACATTCTCAAATATCCAAATTATTTTTTGCCCCCCTTAGAACAGAACATATTGGAATCCCCTCCTGTAATTATGAAATATACTTTCGATATTGTGTTTGTTTTTAGATATGGATCATTAATTTTCGCGTTGTTGTAAATTTGAAGAGTGTACGTCATTTTTTTAAAATAATTCTTAGAAGAATTTAAAAATTCATTCTTGATTAATTAGCAAATTAATTCCGTTTCAATACTAAAACTGGCGCCTGAATAAATCAGTTGTGAAAAATTGATTTAAAAAATTATTTACTTTGCGTGGGGTAAATAATTGTAATCGTCCAAAAATAAACTAGTGGTGTATGGCATCGTGCCTTAAGGCAAATTGCTGGTACTTCCCGTACCAGAATTAAATATTCGAGGGAAAAAATCAGTAATCATTAAGTATTGATTAATGATTAATAACAATTGTTTTAAACATTTTCAAATAGATAAATTTAATCACTATATATTTCATCGTTCATAAAATATACAGTGACGATCTTATCGCTCAAAACACTTGAGAATGCTTACATTAGCAAGAGATGCCGAATGAATCCGTCTGAGGATATATTTCTTACGATTAGAATAACGCATTTGAAATATATACATTTTCAACCTAAATTGTAAATTTATAATTCACATTTAAAGTATAAAACTTTGTATATTATTGAAAATTTTGAAGTTTTTTTCTGGAAAATTTTGAAATTAGCTTGAACCGTATAAGCAAACTTTAAAAATTAACAATCTTGGTATGAAATAAAACGTTTAAGAGATTAATAACTACACGTTTCAGAGGTTTCTGAACATTTTGACGTATCTTAGAAAATATTGATGTATGTGTGTGTGTATGTGTGAGTATGTATGAACACAATTTTACGTTTATTTTTGAGAGCACGGATCAACCGATTTGAATGATTCAAAAAACATTCGATTTCTATTGATAGGGAGATGTGCTGATTAGTTTTTGGCAACGGCAGGTCCTTCCGTTTCGTAGATACAGAGCAAAGCGTGCAAAAAATTAAAAGAGTTTTTGAGAGAACGGAGTATCCGATTTTAATGATCTAAAAAACATTCAAATTGTAATGATTGGGAAAAGAGGTGATTAGTTTTTGGCAAAGGTAGGTCCAGCCATTGTGGAGATACCGAGCTAAATGTACAAAAAATAGCAGTTTTCGAGAAATCTAAGCTTCCGATTGGAATGATTCAAAAAACATTCAATTCGTAATTACAAAACAATCTCTTTTGGGGTAATTTTTTTTTGTTTCATGCTTTTTAATTTTAAAAAAAAATTTTTTTTTGACTAAACTTTATTCTTTGAATATTTCATTATGGTACGGAAAGTTCCAGCAATTTGTCTTAAGGCACGATGCCATACACCACTAGTTTGTATTTTTTGTCAGTTTTCTAATGACAATAAATCCATTGGATTTTATCTTGGAATTCTTTCCATATCATAAATTTACAACAGATATTTTTTATTCTAGAATTTTAGCTGGTAATTTTTTATACCGAATATTTCTTTTTTCTGGAACAGCTACTAACTTTTTCAGAATTTTTGCAAAACCACTCTTGTCTTAACAAAATATACACAAATTTATTTACATTTTTTATATCAAACTTTTATCTCTTTTTCTTACCCAGCTCGCTTATTAAATTTGTGTTAAATTTTTATGGACAATTGCATAATTGAAACTGAAGAACTAACAAGATTTTGTAAAGGTTTATAAAAAAATTGTCATATCGTGTTTAGAATTTATTTGAAATTTAGAAAGGATGTATAAAAAAATAATTTTGATTTGCATAAAGTGCATCAAAGGTTTGAGTCTTTGGGAATGTAGTTGAAATTTGAACCATAAAGCGCATCGAAAGATGCAATAAAGATTTTTGCATTGAAATTAAAATTTTGTTAGACGCTGAATAAAATAATATTTTAAAAGTATTATATAAAGTCAAAGAAAGTTTAGTTTCGGTTTGGTTCAGATAAATCCCAATTTTCTAGCAGGTGTGGATCATATTTCTATTTTTTATAAGCATTAATATATGTAATTTTTTAAAAATATTGTAATAATGATATTATTATTGTAATAATGATTTAATAAATATTAAAATAATGTATTATCAAATGATTATTCCAACGGCTTTTTTTGTTTTATTTTGAATATCACCAAGGTGGATGGGGTTCAAAAATCCTTAAAAAAATCGATCATGTGATTAATATTTGGTAAAAAAATGCTGCAAGATTTATTAAAAAAACGAAATTTTACTTGCTAATAGGAACTTCCCAAATAAAAGTGTTTGAATCTTTTGGTAAGAAAATGAAAATTGAAGTGTTCTTTACCCATGCTGAAAGCTGATATCAAAAAATTTAAACAAAATTGACTTTTACCCACGTCCTAAAATGCAGTTGCGATAACGCCACACAAAATTAATTCCATAAATAATGAAATTCACAATTTCGTAACTTCGAAACCTCGTTTCACACTCCGAAGGTCTTTCTGTCGTGATTTCGATCAATTATTAATCTCAGTCTCAAAATCTCAATTATTTTTTGTCCGTACATAATAATTAACACCATCCGATGTGATTTTTGCACGGATAGTCATTAGAAAACCGTTTTACGACTTTCAAATTGCGAATAAAAAAATCGATGGTCGAGATAAAATGGTTAACAAAATCATATTTTGTTTTATAGCATCGTAAAAATGAGAAATAATTACGTTTGAAAAATTAGTATGATTTAGTATGAAGTTAATAAATAATCATATTACCAAGTAAAATGTCGTTTTCTCAATAAATCTTGCGGCATTTTCTATATCAAATATATTTAAGATTAGAAACGCATAATCTTGTAAGTTTTTCTATCAAACAAGCTCATTAAGATATCAGAACACGTTCGTTTTAATTGCAAACTAACTGGTATTAGATATAATATATACTAATCGCCAGTTTAGTGATTTAAAGCCGTTGGAATAATCACTTTATAATAAATAAATAATTTAAATAAGTAACAAGTTATATATATATTCTTGCTTAGAGAAATAGAAAAATCAGGCACACCTACTAGAAAATTAGGATTTATATGGATCAAGCTGATATTAAACTTTCTTTGATTTGATATAACAATTTTATTACACTTTTATGAAATTATTTAACTTAGTGCCTAACAAAATTTCAATTCCAATGCAAAAATCTTCATTGCATCTTTCGATGCACCTTATGGTTCAAATTCCAAATACATTTCCAAAGACTCAAACCTTTGATGCACTTTATGCAAATCAAATTTTTTTTTATATATCCTTTCTAAATTTCAAATAAATTTTAAACATTATTTTACGGTTTTTCTTAACCTTTACAAAATCTTGTTAGTTTACAAGTTTCAATTTTGCAATTGTCCATAGAAATTCAACACAAAATTTAATGAGGGAGCTGGGTAAGAGTAAGAGATATAAGTTTGATACAAAAAATGTAAATAAATTAGTATCTATTACTTTAAGACAAGAGTCGTTTTGCAAAAATTATAGGAAAAATTAGTTGATGTTCCTAAAAAATAAACATTAAGTATAAAAAATTACTAGCAAAGATTTCAGAATAAAAAAATATCTTTTGTAAATTATGGTATGGAAAGGTTTCCAAGATAAAATCCAATGATTTTTTTATTCTCTATTTTATTTACAACTGTCCAGTTAAGGGCAGTTGTAAATAAAATACCCCCAAATTGGATTTCCCCAAATTTAATAAATTTGGGAAAATCCAATAAATTTATTAAGTCATTAGACAACTGACAAAAAATACCAAAAAATTGACCAATATTAGTAAGAACTTAAACGTGCAATATATAAAACGATATTGCTTAAAAAAATATACTTTACTTACATAGTTATGTGAAAAAAAATATTACTTCTTTACTTATACAACAAAACTAAATATTTATTTTATCTTATTAACTTCGTACAGGGTAAGGTATTTTAATCGTCCAAAAACCGAAAATAAATTGTTTGCATATCTTCATGTTTCAGAGGTTTCTGAACATTTTGGCATACCTTAGAAAAAATGGATGTGTGTGTGTATATGTGGATACTATTTTTCAACGACGATTTCGAGCGCACGGGTTAACTGATTTGAATGGTTCAAACAACATTTGATTCTTATTAATAATGAGTTGTGCTGATTAGTTTTTTGCAAAGGCAGGTCCAGCCATTTCATAGATACGGAGCTAAATGTGCAAAAAAAATAGTAGTTTTTGAAAAAATGAATGATTCAAAGAACCTTTTACTTGTATTAAATTAAAAAAATTTTTTTTTGTTTTAATTTCCAAAAATAAATATTTTTATATAATATTGAAAATAATTCGGATTTTAATTTTGATTCTAGCTGAAGTTCTAAAGCTCACTTATATACTTCATAGCAGATGCTTGATATTTTACAAAATTATTTCTTAAATTTAAAAAAAAAATGTTTCGATATGGCGATAAAGTTTATGAACTAAACAGTCCTATGAAAATTGGCTGAATTATATAAATTCATCAAAATTTGGAAAGAAAAGCTACAATTTTAGGTCATACAAGCACGTGTCTGTGCAATACAATTTATATAATTACAGTTAATTTAAATGTGTTTGAGAAAATTCAATTCAAAATTGCTTAGATTTATTTGAAAGCAAAAAATTAATTTTTGTAATAAACAGTTGAAAATTTCATCTAAATATCTGAATCTCAATTTTAGTTGATTAAGTCAATCATTACACATTTCATTAGAAGATCAAGCAACTTGTCTTAAGATAAAATGCCACTATCAACTAGCCATTAATTAATTAATTCCATTTGCTACAAAATAAATAAGAAACATTGACACGCCGATTAGAATGAATTTATTAAAAAAAAACATATTTCCATAACCATAAATAATCGATCTTCTAACCTAGAAACACAATAACGGTTAATTGGTGACTAATCGGATCCAATAGCCATTAATTATTGGTTATTCAATAGATCAATAGTAAATAAAAAAAATCTCAATACTTTTGTTTTCATTGAATCTTAAAAAAAAAACTATATTGCGAAGGTCGCGGCGACGGTTTGAGAATAATTGCACTTTCTATTTCACAATTCTTGACTCTCAAAGGGAAATCCGGGGAAATCGGGATAGAATTATAAATAACTAGTGGTGTATGGCATCGTGCCTTAAAGAAAATTGCTGGAACTTCAGGTACCGTAATAAAATATTCGAGAAATTTTAAACGTTATCAAATATATTATTACAAATACTGTAACTCTCATTATTTTTGCTATCATTTTACATCTGAGCAAATCAAATGTAAATCATAAATCAATTTATCTCCAGGACATTAACAATCGTCATTTCATTTCGAATTCATTTTCAAAAAAAAAAAAATAGTTGCCTAATTTACACAAAATTGAAAAAGTGCTCCCGTATAGTCACAGTCTAAACGCATTTGAAAATAATTCTGTGCGACGTTTTCACTTATACTGTGCTTAGCTTGGCGGCGTTTTCACATTTTTCAATAATTTTCGCAAAATTGAAAAATCACTTCCGAGAACATTTGGACCAGGTTGTCACTTAGACTGTGCTTAGCATGGGTGATTTTTGGAATTTTTAACTCAAAATTACATTTTTATAATTTATATAAAATTGGAAAAGTGCACCAGTACAGAAGCAGTCTAAACGCATTTGCAAATAGATTTGTACCGGGTCGTCGATTAGACTGTGCTTAGTCCGGGTAATTTTTGGAATTTTTAACCCAAAATGACATTTTTATAATTTATTAAAATGACATTTTTATAAATTAATATCCTAATCATTTTTTGGAAATTAAAAAAATGATATTTTGAAATAAAAAAATGCTTTTCCAAAAACGTTTCTTCTCACTGTCAACACAAGCAACATGTGTTTTGAATCATTCAAATCGGATGCTTCGTTCTATCAAAAACTACCATTTTGAATCTCCAAAACGGATAGACCTGCCCTTGCCAAACACTTTTTCCCATCATTACGAATTCAGTGTTTTTCGAATCATTCAAATCGGATGCTCCCTACTATCAAAAACTTGATTTCTATTTTCTGTACTCTTTGCTTCGCACCTCCGAAACGGCTGGACTTGCTTTTGCCTAAAACTAATCAACACGTCTTTCTATCCATAGGCATATTTTTTGAATTATTCAAATCGGTTGTACGGAAAGCCCGAAATTGTGGTCAAAAATTTGTATCCACACACGCACACATGTATTTTGAAACTTTGATGAATTTTCCTAATTCAACCGCTTATCGCAGCACTATAATATTTTAGTATGTTATTTAAGGCTACAAAATCTATCGTTGTACAGAGTTTTATCAAATTCAAATGCCTCTAACACATTTTACACAAGATTCCCCTAAACATGTCCCACATTTATCGCCTTTGTCCTCCTTCATGCACAATGGGCAAGAGGTACAAAAGATTTGATAATACAAATCGTGTTTTTCACAGACTTTTTTTTCACAAAAATAAAATTATTACAACACAGTTCACAAGCAATTATCGGATAAAACTTAGAATTTTAAAATTACTTAAATTAACTTTGAATGTGCAGATAATATGGCATACTGATGATTGGAGATTGGTTTCTGGATTTGAATAAGATCAATTGATAAGATTGAGGATTTTCACAAATTTTACAGGAACAACTTCAACAAAGTATATTTATTATTTATATAAGTATTTTATTATTTATATTTATATTTACCTATTTATATTTATATATTTCTATAATATTTGCAGCTAAACTAAATGAATTAAACAAATTGTTTCTGTAAATTCTCACCTTGGTAGGAGCTAGAAAATTGGTAGTTTTTTTCGTGGATTCTTTTATAAATCGAAATTAGAGAAATTATTTTGAGAAATTTTCATAAGTACATCTTATTTAAATAAATATTAATATGAAATTTCGATCTTTCTAAAAATAATATAAATTTTTTATAAGTTACTTGATTTAGATTTTATAAATGCAAAATAAGCTAAAATTTTACTCTAATAATTTTATGTATTTATAATTTTTATATTTTGAGTTCATTTCTTATATATAAAAATTTTAGATTTTATAATGATTAATTGAAGTATTAGGTACGTTTCGACGCTGTATGAGCGATATCAATCAAGAATTTTTTTTTTTGCATAATTTTACTGATTTACTTTTAGTAAATTAGTTTTTTCCTTAAACATTGTATTAAAATTTGTGTGTTTTTTCCAGATTTAAATTTGTTAATTTGCGGAATGATGACACACATATATTTTATGTATTTATGTATTTATAATTTTTATATTTTGAGTTCATTTCTTATATATAAAAATTTTAGATTACATAATGATTCAAGTATTAGATACGTTTCGACGCTGTATGTGCGTCATCAATCAAGAAATTTTGTTTTATGCATAATTTTACTGATTTACTTTTAGTAAATTAGTTTTTTCCTTGAACATTGTATTAAAATTTGTGTGGTTTTTCCAGATTTAAATTTGTTAATTTGCGGAATGATGACACACATACGGTATCGAAACGTA
This sequence comes from Ctenocephalides felis, assembly GCF_003426905.1. Lineage (NCBI taxonomy): Eukaryota > Metazoa > Arthropoda > Insecta > Siphonaptera > Pulicidae > Ctenocephalides > Ctenocephalides felis. The sequence goes on from NW_020536999.1 coordinate 11,437,892, forward strand.
CACAATGAATAATTAAATTATTTTTGCTCTTATTTCTAATATTTTGATGCATATAAACATTTCCAGAATATGTGTATATTATACACACACACACACACACACACACACATATATATATATATATATATATATATATATATATATATGTTTAATATGAGTTTAATATTCGGGCGTAACATCAAAATAGTATGAGAGTTTTTTTAAAAGTTTATTTATTTAAAATCCATACGTTTCGGCTAGCATCTTAGCCATCATTCAGTGGTAATCAAATTAAAATTTTGTATCCTAATATAACATATGAAACCATTATTAATCCATTGTATTAGTATGTGCACATTGATAAGATATATATTTTTTAACATCACAAATAGTAAAACACACTAATTTTATTGTAATAGTATAATAATAATAATTTTTATTGATGTTACGCCCGAATTTAAACTCAAATTAAACAAATATATCAACATCAAATTCAAGACTATTCAAATATATATATATATATATATATATATATATATATATATATAATATACATATGTCTAATTTAGCAATGAAAATAAGATCAACCTTGGATTATTATTAGAGTTCATAAATTATGAAATAGGGCTAAGGGCTTTATAAATCAATTTGATAAATGATTATCAGTGATATAATATTTTGTTTTTTATTACATAAATATATCATTAAGTAATCTACTATGGAGAATATAAGAAATTGTTAGTTTTAATAAAAATATTGGGCTGTGAAGTACAAATTTTGATGCAAGTATCACAATTAAATTAATTGAATTTTATTTTATTAACTTACCGTAGAGTAAGTTATTGTAATCGTCCAAAAATTGAAATTGAAACTAGTTTTGGATATCTTTACGTTTCAAAGGTTTCTGAACATTTTTATATACATTAGAAAAAAATAGTGGGTGCGGATACAATTTTTCGTCTACGATTTAAAGAGCACGGATCAACCGATTTTAATGAATCAAATAATGATCAATTCTTATTGATAGAAGACGTGCTAGTTAGTTTTTGGCAAAGACAGTTCCAGAGTACCCTTTAACAAACAATTCTTACAAATGAATTATATAAATCCAATTTAAATATATAACTTTTTTCTTGCTTACGCATAATGCAACAAGAAACAAGACAACATTTCCGTAATAGAAAAAATATTTAATGACCGCAATAAAACTTGTTCAACAATATATTTACAATACGCAAATAATAATTATATTAAATTGCTATTACATGTGCAACAAGTGCATTAAGGCAGGTCTAAATGTCAATAAAGTACATAACTTCCAAATTTATGCCTCGAATGAATTATTGATGGAAATTATAATTACGTAGGTTTGATGGAAATTATGTATTGGATGTAAGAATTTAGTAACTAGTAGTGCATAATTTATTATCTGATTAATTGATAATTATAAAAAGATTTAAACATTTTTATATTTTTATAACTTTTGTTTAAGGCCAAGGTTTCAACGAGCAATGTTTCATTCATAGTATAAATATACTAGCTAACCCGGCAAACGTTGTTTTGCTGGGAAATTATAACTGGGAAAGTGTTATTCGACAAAATGTTACTTTGATCGATACCAAATTTAGGTTCTAAATTTAAATAACATAAATAAAAAATAATATAACCTAGAAAATGTTTTATAAATACGAATGAGTATATAATTATACAAAATGAGATCTTTCAGAGC
>NW_020536999.1:11439699-11470896 GCF_003426905.1 Ctenocephalides felis
TTTTCAAAAAAATATTTGATTTAATAATTTGATATTTTCGGAGATATGAATTACATTTTTACGGATACTATTGACATTATTTTTTAATTATTTATCTAAGAAGTCACATTTTAAATTTGAATAATTGACTCAAAGTTTTGAGTTACAGATGTGCATTATTGCCTAAAGATTGATCTTTTGTGGTCCAACTTCTTTTCATAGCTCTACAATATTTGGACGTGCTTGTTAAATATCTTCAATATGTTATTTATGAATTTCTAAGAATTAATTTATGAAGGGCCAGGACGATCTCTTACAAAAACTAATTATCTCGATTTTGAACTGATTTTCAAAATCGCTGTCATATTATTTTTTTGAACTTGAAACATATTAGACATAATTAATCATATATGGTAAATTAATTGAACATAATGATGTATTCGTACTAGTTTCGACACTATATGCGTGCCATCAGTCAGCTAAAGTATAACACTTCAATAATATACACATATGTTTTATTTGTCTTTGCATTTACTGTGATTAATTTCTTCTCTTTCTAATGAACTATTTATCTTATCATAAAACACGTACTTTAAATGTGTAACTTTTTTTTATTATGTTTTTGTGAAAACATATTAGTGATTTAGTTGAAATTTATATTTTATACGCGTATAATTTATTATCATTTTATTTATTCAAATTATTCAGATTTATCTGTTCTCTCTTATATTTTTAATTCTCATCCAGAATTAAACCCAGGGGTAAATTTACGTGCTACAGTTGGTGGCGCTCCTATCGAGTGGGAAAACAATTAAAATTAAGATAATGAAAATGCAGTTACTTTTGCGATTAATTTATACTTATTTTATTTATGAATTTTATTAATAATGAATATGATACTTTTTTTTAATTATCGAAACTAATTCGGATTTTAATTTTAATTCTAGCTAAAGTTCTAAAGTTTACTTATATACTTAAAATAAATAATTTTAACTTTGCGATTTAGTTTATATAATTCTAACAAATATTAGATGATGTCCTTTATTTTAAATTTGGTTGATAAAGTTTTATTTATTTACTTTTCATGTAAACGTATATAAGCGTCGTCGTCCAATTTATAAGCTCTTATATTTTGTCTATAAAATACGAATATTGGAAGTTTCAGTGTTTATTATAATAATATATTTGAAATTATTTGATATTATTTGATATTCTTCGAATACTTTATTATGGTACGGAAAGATTCAGAAATTCACCTTAAGGCTCGATGCCATACACCACTGGTTATATACGAATAATATATATTCGTAATTATATAATTTTTGAAAAGAAATCGTCTAGTCCTTATCTATGGTCTAGTCTATTTGCCTAGTGTGCCAGTGGCTTTAGTTAAGTGAACGTAAGCGTCGCATCTTTATGAACACACTCTATGGTTCCATTAAAATGTCATTTACGAACTGTCAAAAATTGCATAAAAGTATAATACAATTTAAAACTATTTATATTACAGTATTTAGTATATAATTAAATAAACAATGATTGGTTGTTGTGTCTGTTGTTCGGCATTATTGCCTAGATACAAAAGATTAGTCGATAACATATTTCCAGTGGATCCCGATGAAGGTTTAGTAAAAGCCAATATGGACAAATTGATATTTTATTCTCTATCATCTCCAGAAAAATTGGACAGAATCGGAGACTATCTGTACCAAAAAGCTAGCAGGGACATAAATCGCAGAAGGTATGGTTTTGTTATTATTGCCATGGATGCTATGGATCGTCTCCTAAAAGCTTCACATGCCAAAACATTAAATGTATTTGGCCACAGTTTTTTAAAAATGATTCAAAGACTCTTAGAATCCTCAGAACCCCAGCTACAAATCCTAGCTACTCACTCGTTTGTTCATTTTGCTAACATTGAAGAAGACACTCCTTCTTATCATCGAAGTTACGACTTCTTTGTATCCAAATTTTCTTCGATGTGTCACAGCAGTCATAAAGATACCGATACAAGAAACCAGTTGCGTTTGGCTGGTGTTCAAGGTTTGCAGGGTGTTGTAAGGAAAACTGTCTCGGATGATCTTGTTGAAAACATTTGGAACAAACAGCACATGGATAAAATTGTACCATCATTACTATTCAATTTACAAAATTGTCAAACATGCGAGACTGATGTATGTATAGACTCTAGAAACCAGGAAGTGTTACCTCCGGTTTTAGCTGAAGAATGTTTACGGGAAGTTGTTGGTCGTGCTTCATTCGGACATATACATTGTGTACTTAAACCTGTTTTGAGGCATCTCGATAGTCATCAATTGTGGGTACCAAATACTTTTGCTATACGAACTTTCAGGACTATAATGTCTGCTATACAAGTACAATATTCATACACAGTTGTTGAAGCATTGATGACCCATTTAGATGAAAATTCTGAATCTAATCCTAAAATTCGCACAAGTATTGCTGATGTTTTATCTAAAATTATAGCTATAGCCGCAGGCGAGAGTGTAGGACCTTCAGTGTTGGAGATAATTAATTCTTTAATGTCTAATTTAAAAAAGAGTGTGTCAAGGAATGTTGAACCGACAGTAGTAGAGAATCAGTATCAGGAGAGTCTTATAAATGCTCTTGGAGAATTTGCTAATCATCTACCTGATTATCAGAAAATTGAAATTATGATGTTTATTATGAATAAAGTTCCGTATCCTTGCAGGGACTTGCAAAAGTCTGATGTTCTTTTACAAAGTATATTGTTAAAATCTTTGTTGAAGGTTGCTACAAAGTATCGCAGTGTACATCTTGATAAAACATTCCAATTGTCGTTTTTGGAGCCTTTGTTGAAAATGGCGTGTGCTCCAGATGCTAAAATGAGGGTTTTGGTACAAAATATTTTCCATACTTTGTTAGACAGACATAAAAATGGTTTGAAATTATCTGAACCGAGTATTGATATTACTACAAAGGATTTGAACTTGGAGCAGTCTTCACGTTCTGATATAATATTTATTAACAAACACGGTTCTGCAATTTACAGTAGTTTATATAACTCGCTTCAGTTGGACGATACTGATATAGAAAACGTGAAGGCTGTGTATACAACACTTGCTTTAATTTGTATTGAACTGGCTTCAAACGAGACTATAGTAGATTATTTACAACTCATACTTAGCATTCAGCAAATGGCTATAGCAAATCCACAATTAACTCCTGCTCAACGATACCACATAACATCTTTGACAATCGCTGTTTTCAACATGGTACCACAAGTACTATCAGTATCACCCTTACGTGAATACTCCGAAAAAATCATTGAAGCACGAAGAACAGAAGCACCTTACTTACTACCACCGCTTTTAAGCCACTACGATAGTTCCCAAACAAGACCTTTATCCAGCTTGCAGCATCTCATGATCGATCAAAACACTTTAATCGAAGGCTTGAAATTGGTTGGTGTCGATGGATCTTCATTAAAACAACTAGCTCACTTTGCACATTGCCCGATAACTATGAACATGGGTCACAGACATAGTTGGGTCGAGGCTGGCACTTCTTTAGGAAGTGCTACGGATTTGAGCTCTTTAAACAACGATGTGGATAGCGCAGCAAGTTCACCAGGATTATCCAGGAAAATTAACACCGAAGAATATTCTTTTGATGTCATGAAACGAGCAGTAAATGAACAAACTGAGTCTGAACAATTACTGCAAGAGGAACAATATAAACGACTTGCCAAAGCGTTTAGAAATGAACATTTGATGAATTGTTGACCCGAACAAAGCCACAGCATGAACTCTTACGTAACAAACTGAACGACATATTCAGTTCATTAAAATTTTCCAAAAACTTACGTGGTGTTAATGCTTTACCATCAAACGAGACTTTAGCAATGGAGCCTACGTATGAAACACACTTTCCCGAATTATTTATCCATTAATTGTTTAGTGAATTTCCTAGTCAAAGGACCAAATATTAATACACAATAAGATGTATTTGAATTTTTGTCATGACTTAGATGAAAATGCTTATTTTCAAATCGTACTATGAGATTAGATTCCATGTTGTGTAAATCTTATTGAAAAATGAGAATAGTTTTTTAAGAATAGTATTTATGATAGACTCAATAAATGTAAGAGATATAAATAATATAATACATATATGAATAGATGAAATATAAAATATGTAATGTTAAACAAAATAAAAATGTTGAAAGTAAATTAAATAATATTTATAATTTATTATATAGTACATATTTTGTTACACTCAAAAGTACTAGCTGAATCTGATTTATATTAAGTTTATGCCTCGGAAGTTAAATTATTTATTTAAAACAAGGGCGAGCAACCTTTTCAATCCACAGGCCAATTTAAATTTTAAAATTTTATGGCGGGCCGGCCGCACGTAATTTATATATATATATACTAGCTGACCCGGCGAACGTTGAGCCACTAATCAGATCGATTTCCAACTAATATTTTTCGAACAGTTTTTGAATTTTTAAAATCGATTTGCGCGCTAAAATGAGGACATTTTTTTTTCAATTTTTAGCATATTTCAAAAATTCGTCAAAGTTTGCAAAAATTAGTATCGTTTTTTTGACATTTGTCTAAAAACGCCTGAACCGATTTCAGAAATTTAAAAGCCATTTGTTGTATTTAAACGAAGATAATCGTTTGCCAGTTTTGTGCGACGATCTGCCGAGCCGTTTCTTTGTAATTTGAAAAAAAAGTATTAAGCTTTTCGTCCACATTTAAGCTCACACTACCGAATCGATTTTAAAAATTCAAAAAACCGTTCGAAAGATATTAGTTGGGAATTATACTGATTAGTTTTAGGTGAAAATCTACCGGGCCGTTTTCTTGTAATTAACTGTTGAAAAAAAATTTAAGACGATTTTTATGGAACTTTTTTTTGGCGATATATATCATGGTCTTATAGAACTTACATGGCATCATGACAAGTACTTTAATTTTAAAAATTCATCAAAGTTTGAGAAAATGAGTAGTTTTTTTGACGTTTGTTAAAATTAAAATTAGACGATTTACTTGGTATAACGATAGAGTACTTGGTCTTAATGAACATACTAAACCTAAGGTTCCCATACTTGTTTGTGTCGTGATCCCTTGAAGTGTAAATTTTCTTTTTTTTATGCAATATAGTTTCTTCGAAGACGATATAACGATTATAGCGAACTTCAAACTTTTCGAAAACATTTTTTTAATGCGATTTGTACTTTGTCATAAAATTCAGCTATCATTTCATCATTTTGTTAAAGTTCCTTCATAGAAAGCATCCTTTTAAGATCTGAGATTGGTATATGGTCGCTAGGGAACAGATCTAGAGAATATGGTAAAAGGGGAAGCAATTTGGAGCCTAATTCATATTTTTCTTCTTTTTATTTTTGTGACCAAAATTTAAAGTCGGGCCGTTCAATAGTTTTCGAGATATGCGTGGTCAATGGGTCGCTGGCTCCGCGCTCAATACTACTAGTTTAACAGATGGTATGTTCTCAAAAACACATATTGCGATTTTGATGAAACTTGGCACATATTGTTACTGTACCTTACTAAGAATGTGACAAAAATTTAAAGTTGGGACGTCCAATAGTTTTCGAGATATGCGTGGTCGATGGGTCGTTGGCTCCACGCTCAATACTAGTATTTAAATAGGTGCTATGTTCTCAGAAACACATATTGCGATTTTGATGAAACTTGGCACATATTGTTACTGTACCTTAATAAGAATGTGACAAAAATTTAAAGTTGGGACGTCCAATAGTTTTCGAGATATGCGTGGTCGATGGGTCGTTGGCTCCACGCTCAATACTAGTATTTAAATAGGTGCTATGTTCTCAGAAACACATATTGCGATTTTGATGAAACTTGGCACATATTGTTACTGTACCTTAATAAGAATGTGACAAAAATTTAAAGTTGGGACGTCCAATAGTTTTCGAGATATGCGTGGTCGATGGGTCGTTGGCTCCACGCTCAATACTAGTATTTAAATAGGTGCTATGTTCTCAGAAACACATATTGCGATTTTGATGAAACTTGGCACATATTGTTACTGTACCTTACTAAGAATGTGACAAAAATTTAAAGTTGGGACGTCCAATAGTTTTCGAGATATGCGTGGTCAATGGGTCGTTGGCTCCGCGCTTAATACTAAATTCATATGCAATGTTTTTCTTTACTTTTTGGTTCATTTCTAAATGTGCCGTGGGCCCCTATTTTTATTTTGTAGACCCCCAAATTTTGTTTTCCCTGCCGTGGACCCCTCGAAAGTTGCCATGGACCCCAGAGGGTCTATGTGGACCATTTTGGGAATCACTGATTTGACCTCCTGGTCAAAAAATAAAAAAAATCACTTTTGATTTTTAGACGTCCACCATAACTTACCTTACAAGAAGTTAATGTTGCTAATTATCTTCATTGACAAATGTTTAATACTAGAAAAATTTGCAATATTTAAAAAAGGCATAAGTGATACTTTGTTTTCAAGCCAATCGCGAAAACTTCTTCAAATGTTAATTTTGTAAATTAAGTTAATAATCTTAATCAATAATGAGGTTAAGCAACTTGAAAAATCTGAAAATTTGACAATTAATTATCATAATTAAGTTATTTGTAGGCCTGTAGTAAAACCATTAAAGTCTTACGGAAACTGGTTCAATTATAACAATTGTTGATTTTTGAAAATTTGCTTTTAGAAAATACTCCGAGTTAACCTGTTTGTTCGTTTTCAATTATGTGTAATAAATCTACTCGGAATACTTTTTTAATCACTATTCATTAATTCATTTTTTATTGATTAAGTCGGTTATTTACATATATCGGGAAGTTTATGCAACTTGCCTTAAGGCAAAATGACACTTTCAACTAGTTACTTTTATTTATTTATAAAATAAAAACAAATCGATTTAGTACAGAGTTTATTTAAATAATGTTTGATATGTACAAATTACTCTTATTATTATTTTACAATAATAGTTAATAAAATTATTTTTGCACAACATTTACTACATAGGCGAAGCAATATATTTTTAATACTATATATCGATTATAGACATTTAGTAATATGTTTATTAAAATTATATTCAATATTATAAAAAAATCTTACAATTTCCATCACGTACCAAAATTAAATTTTTAATATATTGTTATACTTCTATATAAAAATTATTTATTCAAATTCCAAAGTTTATCTTTATGTTTAAAAGTAAAGCAACGATACAATCATTTTTACTTATAGTAACACAAATATATATATATATATATATATATATATATATAATATATATATATATATATATATTATATTCATATAATAATAATTTCTACTATACATATTAAATAGTTTATACAAATGCTACTTAAATAAAAATATCGCATTTACAAAGCTTAATCTAATTAGTAACAAAAATATATTAAGAAATGTTAACTTTTAATTTACTGAGTAAAATTTAATTTACTAAGTAGACTTTTATTAGTTTACTAATTCTATAAAATAATTATAAATGAAGCAAATTTTGGTGTATCACATTTTATTGAAAAATTTCTTTTAATTTTTTTTTTGGTATTGTTATATTGTCTTAAAAATTTATATAACTATCGAATATTTTTTCATAGGCAGTGTAATTTTGAATTTTTTTTTATTGTGGCAGGCAGTATTTTTTTTAAATTTTATTTATAACTAGATAAAATTTAAGAAGTTTTTTTTTATTATGTATCTATATATTTTAATAATGGTTTTGGATACAAAGTTTCTTTGGATAATATTTATACTATATTTGGATGATATTTGAGATCAAAGTAAAAGCATAATTCAAGTTTATTTATGATTTTCAGATTTTTTGACTATATTATGTACGTTTCGATACTGTATGTGTGCCATCATTCAGTATGTTTAACAAATTCTAAAAAATATTTTACATAGTTTAGAGTAAAATACAAAATTACTAGAAAAGAGATTATTTAAGGGCCAACGAGCACTGTTTTAGACAGTAAAAAAATATATACATTTTAGTCACACTTTAAAAATAAAATAAAAAAAATATATATAAAAATAAAAAATAAAAGTATTTATATTTTATTCAACAAATTGTTCAAATAAAAAATTAAATTCATCAAAAATAAATTTAATACAATTCCAGTATAAAATAATATATAACAATAATATAAATCATTAACACATTAAGGATTTGACATTGTAACACTCATTTCGTTTATTTATACTTTTATTGTCAATTTATTTAGAAACCTTATATTTGACTAGACATCAATATATAAATCTAAATTTAATTCATGAATTCATTATTATTTATATTTACATACTGCTATATTTTGGAAATTATTCATACTAATATTCGAATTTGGTTTTTAAAGCCTTAAACTTTTTGGTATTATGTTGACGATGCATAAATAAAAAAAAGTAAAAATATTTGGACATATGAATTAATTAATAATATTTCACTAATGATTAAATGTATATTTATAGATTTTTTAGATTATATTATTTTATTTTGGTTATTTAAATTAAGATTCTAAATTTTGAATGGATATAAGAAGACATTTTGTCAAATAACTTTTATGTCGAAATTTTGAGTTATAGTTATAACTGACACAATTTAAAAAAGCCAGGACAGCTAGTATATACTACATTTATTACCAGCTTGATTTCCATCGTCAACAATATATTTTCAACTTCTTTATATATTTTATAATTTTAAAGCACTATGCAAATCTATTTAAGCTCACATTTACATTTAAGTATATAAAAAATTATATAACATTAATTATGTATAACATATACAGGTATTTGCATAATTTGAAATAACCGGTATGAGATCATTATTTAAAAAAAAACATTATTTAGTAAATGTCAATTTTATTTTAATTATTTCAAAGGAAAAGTTTGTTTTCATCAGAAAATCTTTGTATTATTGAAACTTTTGAAATTTTTGAAATCGGTTTTTAAGAGCATAAAATTAGAAAATTGAATTTTCTGTTTCTGAAACATTATATATATATAGATACTCCTTTTACAAAAATAAATTTAATTTCAATGATATTTTTTTCCTAAATGATCCCACACAAGTTCAAATCTATATACAAATTAAAGCTAATTTTTATTAATTAACATCTACTTAATCAGTCTATAAATTTACAGTTTTCTTAAGCTTTTTCTTATTTTAATTTGTCTACTTGATTAATGAACTAGATAAATTGTGATAAATATATTTATTATTAATGACAATATTTATTAAATTATATCTGAAATATAAAAAATTCTTTGAGAAATTCTTCAATTCTTCGTGAAATTGATTGAAAATATTTTAAAAAATTAAAAAGTTTGCTACTGGTAATGAAAATATTAATTAAAATTGAATGTTTGTTTTTAATTTTATTTAATATTTCTATTACCAAAGTTTTATTTAAATTATTTAAAGTATTTTATAACAATCAAATATTTAAATCTCAAAGTTTAATCAATAACAAGAATATTATATATTAGATCGTAAATACTAAAAATAATTACAAATCTGAAATTTGTACGTAGAAAATTTTAATAAAATTTTCTCATTAGTTACCCAAAACAATAGCGAGTAATTCTGCAAAAATTATAAACTAAATTTTATGTAATGTAATGTATGTATGTAATGTATGTGAACAAAATTGTGTAATAAATATTCTAAAAAATTATGTTCGATATATTACTTCTACATTAATATCTAATAACATCAGACCTAAGTTTATTATTTTTTAATTATTATCCAATACGTATTTCAAATTATATGCTTTGGTCCTTTTTGAAAATATTATAAAAGTATTAAAATATATTTGTCTCGAAATTATTGAAAATTGTAATTATTTACAAAGTCATTAGTAAAACGTTACTAAATTTGTTTTACAAGTTCTCAATAAAGATAATTTACAATAAAAAATATTATTTTTTTCAAAATGTTTTACCCAGATGGGCAGGATGGTTATGGAAAATTTACCATTTCAAGTTAACACATTCAAAAATAAATAAGATTTTTTCAAAGATAGAAAATTCAAAAGGCAATTTGTATGCCATTCTGCCAGCCCTCAAAAAAGAAGAATCAAAAAAGTTTCAAATGTGATTTTTCCAAAGATAACATATTCAAAAATAATGTTCCATAATGCTTTTTCTCATTTTTTTAGATAACATTTATTCAAAGTTGCGACCAATTGCGACTTCTTCACTTTTTCTAGGCCTCCAGAACAATTTTACCTTTTTTCTGCAACATTTATGTTTCCTCATTGATGATTAAGACTTCCTCAGCCTTGTTTTTGAATTGTCTAAATTTACGATTTAGACATTGTACAATTACGATTTTTCAATGCGAAATTTTTTCAGCATCATTTTCTTTTATGAAGATATAGGCCAAAAATCAAAATTTATGTAAAAAAATCAAACAATTTGTACCGAATCAACAGAAATTGTGCAACCCCAATACGTTTTTAAATTTTGGGGTCAATTTTCTTTATTTAAATTTTTGTTGTGTAGTGAAAAAATACATACAACTCTTTACTTCAAGATACTTTCGAAAACTTAAATTCTATTTGAATTCAAGAGTATTGAAACTTGTCCTTTATCCCTAGACAAAACTTTCTTTAGCAAACGACAACTCATGCACCAACTGCGATTCTTCCAAACTCCTCACATAATTTTGCTTATTATTATTCTTACTACTTCTGTCAGCACAACTTCTAATCTCATCAGGATCAGTATTACTAGGAGCTTCAACACTACTAATCGGTCTTGGTTCAGCATCATCCAAAGTTTCTTTCCGAAACAACAAAGTTGCAATTTTGCTCTTATGTTTAGGAGATCCTGCTTTTGCAGCTTTTTGGGTACTGTATCGTCTCCAAAAAGAATCAGTATTGCTGGATAAAGTACTAGAAGTAGTTCTGAAAGTACTTTTTCTACCATCACTCGAAGTGGTGAGTCGTCGTAATTTGTGACAACCAAGAAGTTTCATGAAACCTTCCCGGAACTTGGATGACATCAAGTTGTATAAAATCGGGTTGATGGCTGAGTTTATGTACAGCATAATTCTGCAAAAGTACAGCAGGATGTAGTATCCTTCCAAGCCCAAAGACATTATGGTTTCTGGTGGAACTACTATGATCCACAAAGTTAGGGCACGAAAGGGCATCAGACATACAAAGAAGGATAAAACCACAGCCCCTAACATCACCACGACTTGCCGCCTATATTTGTATATGTTGTTACCGTTTTTTCCGTGCGATACTGCAGTCATTGGATTTTCCATGAGGTTTTTGGCTATTATGGTATATAAAATCACCAAGATGGCAAGAGGGATGAGAAAAAATACGGAAATTGAAGATATGAAAAATAGAGCTGGCCAGAAGGAATCCGCTTGGGTCAGACAGACGGCGACGATTGATCCGTCGAAGTATTCCTCGTACTGGTAGGAAGCGACCACCAGGATTGGACTGAAACATAAAAAAAATCTATAAAAATACAGAAAAAAGTAGATTTATGGGGCAATTTTGCCTTCCCAACACTTATTTCAGTAATTAATTTCAAACATACAGAAGTCATGAACGTGAAATTAAATTTTTATTACATACAAACTAATTATTTTTTTTCGAAGGGTGATTTTGGTCCAATCTCCCCTAATCAATATTATATTATATACAAAGGGTCGAGAGGAAACAATATATGCTACGTGGTATAAAATTTCATAAAACGCCTAATTAGAACATACAGTTTCAAAACGAATTCTGAAGCAAATCTGATTAAGATTTATTATTTAACGAATTAAAATTGACTTTGAGAAATTATATTGTGAAAACCAAACCAATTATATCATAACAAGTAACACGTATCAAACGAACAACTATCTGACTATGTTTAGTAAAACTTCCAGCCAATTCATCATTGTAGAAATGTGTATTTTTTACTATTTTTCAAAAATTTGTTGTCTGTTCTTTTTTATCCCACAAGCGCGTTAGAGGTCGTCCATTAATCACGTAATTTTTTTAAGGATTTTTGTGAAAGTGTCTATTTCAAAAATAAAATTTTTGCTTTCACGGAAAAATAATCAATGTGTTTTGCTACAGATGTCTTTCAAACACTTATAATATCTGTTATTATATAAATTAAAATAATTTCTTTAATACATTTCATTTTATTTATTTCGGGTTTTAAAAACAATAGTCAATAGTGCATATTACAATTCTAATTTTTAATTCTATTTTTATTTGAAAATAAGGACTTTTGATTATTATAATAAATTTGTTCAAAGTTATTTTTTTTAACTTCACAAATAAATTAGCGTTTTTGGTTAAAAATACGTAGTGCTAATTTTAAGCAAATGTCCGCAAATGTAAATTATAAAAATATAAATTTAATGTAAATTTTAAAAATATATGAAAAATACATACAATTCTCGTAGAAGTTCGTTTTCATCAAAAAATCCGATTTGCTAATTTTATGTTTTCACGGCGTTTCAAGCCATTCGGAATCGAATGAGATCAAGTTTGGAAAAAGTTTGTGTGTGTGTAAACAGATTTTTTACCTTAAATCGACGTTTTCTCAAAAACTCCTGAATCGATTTCCAAAATTTAAAAGCCATTCGATGTATCTCGATGAGGTCTAGCGTTTTTTAGTTTTGTGCGACGAACGGCCGAGCCGTTTCTTCATAATTAAGTAAAAGTGAAATTTTTTTGCCAAATATTCTGACTCGATTTTAAAAATTCAAAAGATATTATTTGGGAATCGTGCGGATTAGTTTTGAACAAAGATCGGCTAAGCCGTTTCTTCCTAATTAATTGATTAAGGCAATTATTACACATATCACGAATTTCATGAAACTCGCCTTAAGGTAAAATGGCACTTTCAACTAATTTTCTATTATCACACGACTTTACCGGGCGATTCATTTCGAATTCACTAAACTCCTTCTCTCTCATAATAAATATAATAGTTGAAAAACTTTTCAATTTATATCCTGAACTTTCTTCTGAGAGACTTTAAATGCATCTTCAGACGACTCTTTCCCTCGAATCGTGTTTTGTCTTATCTTTTCTTTACACATGAAGCTGACAACATGGAAACGGTGATTTATGATGCAAAAGAATATGAAATCCGGGACCGGAATTTTGTTTTATCGAAGGTCCTCCTATGTACATCGACTTATTAACTTCCCGTAGGGTAAGTTATTGTAATCGTCGAAAAATGGAAAGTGAAAATTTTGCATATTTTCACGTTTTAGAGGTTTCTGAATATTTTGGCATACCTCAGAAAAAATTGATGTTTGTGTGTGTGTATGGATACAATTGTTTGTCCATGTTTTTAGGCGCACGGATCAACCGATTTCAATGGTTCAAAAACATTCAATTCCTATTGATAGGGAGATGTGCTGATTAGTTTTTGGCAAAGGCAGGTCCAGCCGTTACGGAGGGACGGAGCAAAGAGTGCAGAAATTAGAAATCGAGTTTTTGAGAGAACGGAGTATCGGATTTGAATGATCTAAAAAACATTCAATTTGTAATGATTGGGAGAAGTGATTAGTTTTTGGCAAAGACAGGTCCCGTCATTTCGAAGCCACATAGCTAAATGTGCAAAAAATGGCAGTTTTTGAGTGAACTAAGCGTCCGATTTGAATGAATTAAAAAAACTTTCTGCGTGTGTTAACAAAACAATTGCTTTCAGATTTTTTTTTATTTCCAATTTTTTTTTTAATATCGAAAATAATTCGGATTTTAATTTGAATTTTGGCTAAAGTTTTCAAGGTCACTCATATACTTCAAATAAATAATTTTAAGTTTGCAATTCAGTTTATATAATATTCAACTGCACAAATACGTATATCATCACGTACGTGGTCCTTGATATTATATAATGATTTAAATTAATGGTCATATTTTTACACAACTAGAGAAGTTTATGTTTTCATCAAAAAATCCGATTCGCTAATTTTATGTTCTCTCGACGTTTCAAGCCATTCTGAATCGAATGAGACCAATTTTGGAAAAAAGTATGTGTGTATGTGTGTGTGTGTGTGAACAGATTTTTTACCTTAAATCAACGTTTTCTCAAAAACGGCTTGACCGATTCAAAATTTAAAAGTCATTCAATGTATTTCTATGAGTGTTAAACTTTTCGTTTAATTTAAGCTCATACAAACGAATCAATTTTAAAAAATCAAAAACTGTTTGAAAGATATTAGTTGGGAATGATATCGATTAGTTTTAGGTGAAAATTTACCGAGCCGTTTTCTTGTAATTAACTGTTAAAACAAAAATTTAAGCCGATTTTTATAGAACTTTTTTTGAGGATATATATCATGGTCTCATAGAACTTACTGAAATATTACGGCCTTACGACAAGTAGTTTAATTTTAAAAATTCATCAAAGTTTGAGAAAATGAGTAGTTTTTTTGACGTTAGCTAGAATTAAAATTAGACGATTTACTTGGTATAACGATAGAGTACTTGGTCTTAATGAACATACTAAACCATTAAAATCCCACGGCAACTGGTTCAATTATAAAAATTATTGATATGTGAAAATTTGCTTTTAGAAAATACTACTAGTTAACGTTGTGTTCAATTATGTGTAATAAATCCACTCGGAATAATTTTAATCACTCATAAATTAATTATTTTTTAATAATTAAGTCGATTATTCACACATATCAGGAAGTTCATGCAACTTGTCTTACAGCTAATTTTATCTCATTTTACTCTAATTTCTTCTATACAAATTTTCGGCGCGCTATTCAAATTATTTCGGTGATTTATTTTCTCTCCTGTTTACCTGTGATGTATTAATAATATATTAAATTACGTTTCACCCAGTGAAGGCAAATCTGTTTTCTTAACACGTTAATTGCCACGATAATACCAGAACTTTTTTAAATAAGCCTAGACAACTTTATTAAAGAATTAGTTAAAAATTTATCAAAGAAACTTAATGTATGAAAGAAAAATTTCCTGGAGAACACTATATTTTATACCACACATTTTTTTCCTTTGTTTTTAATTAGAATATTTGTTACAACTGTTAAATAATTTAACATCTAGTAACAGTGATGAACAATAACATACATTTAAATAAAACAGTACAAAATAAAGGATAGTATTTATATTAAAATGATATTCGTAGTATGATGATTTAATATTTAATACGACACATGACATTATGATAAAACTAATTTTTTCTTAGTGTCAGACACATATGACTGACATGGTAACCAATGTGTTGAATACTCACCTGTTCAATTATTTAGTACGATAAAAATCATTGAATATAAATTATATTTTATTACCTACAAAAAACATGTTTTTTATATTTTATTTATTATAAATGCAAACACAAAACGAATATCATTTTATTAAATAACATTTTACAAATAAAAATTGAAGTAATATAATTTTAAAATAATATTCCTTAATTCCTTAACAAAATATAATATGATTATAATGAAATTTTACAATAAATATATAAATGCGTTTTGTTACATATAAATATATCATTACATAAAATAATGTTTATTCAAATAAATAAAATATATTAATTTTTTCTCGAATGACATATTTTGAATTGTTATTATATTTTTAATTATTAGTAGAAATGGTTTAAATATCTGTGTACCAAATATAAATTGTATTTTAATAGTATACAATTTAATGCAACATTTGTTTCTACACGATTGTTTGTTTTTATAAATAATGGAACTAAATTGAATTAGTACATTTTCAAAAATGACTTATAGTGACTATTCATTAAACCTTTTAGGTATTATACTGATCTTTGAACCTTAAAAAATAAATACTATACTGTATATAAAATCTTGTTAAATAAATTCATTATCTAAAAAAATGTCAATTTCAAGTTATTCTGCGATACTGACTGATTCTTAAAATAATCCATCTTTTCTAGAAATATCTTAGTTTTTTTGCTAATTATTTTTCTAGAAAATTTATTATAATTTCATAAACTAAAGTTTTTATTATTGAAAACTACTTAAAGCTATTATATTTCTTTTAACGTAATACTAAAAATATATATAAATTTAATAAATTTACTGACAAAAATATTTTAATACTGCTTACAAATACAATTAATAGACTTATTACAATTTTTCAAACATATTTTGTTAGTTCTTTGTAGTTTTTTGTTCTTTTTATTTTTATGAATTTATGTATTATATAATATAATATTTATTGAAAGATAGTACATCGTTTTTAAGAAAAATTAAATTTGTTACAGAATTATAAGAAGCTCAGCTAAAAAACATTTATATAAAAAATTAAAAGTATTGAATATATATATATATATATAAATTATATATATATATATATATATATATATATATATAGTTTTTAGTCTTTGGCATAAAATATATATTTTTTTTTATATATTATTACATACCTAACAAATGCGTATTTATACATTAACTTGAAAAGTTAATCTATCTTCATTAATATATTTTTTAATTATAAATACATTTTTTATGATTTTTAAAGCAATTATTTACTATTATTCAGTTGAAAGCAGAATGTTACATTCAGTTGTAAATGGAACACTTTTGTTTTTATACTTAAATATTTTTGAATTATTATCATAATTCTTAATTGATTTTAAAAATTCAAAAATTATTTGAAAGAAATTCTTCGACCGGGTAAAGATCGGCCACGCCGTTTTCTGTGATAAAGTTTAAAAAAATTTTTTGACTATTTTTATGATTTTTTTTGACGGTAGATACCATAGTCTTATAGATCATACTAAAATATCAAGATTCCACGACAAATCGTTTAATTTTAAAAAATCGTGTTAGTTTGCAAAAATTAGTATCGTTTTTTGGCGTTTGCCAAAATTTGAACTTTCATCGACGTTTGCTTAAAAACGCCTGAACCGATTTCAAAATTTTAAAAACCAATCGATGTATTTCGGTGTGGATTACCTTTTCTTTGTTTTGACGATCGACCTAAACGTTTCTTTGTAATTTGGAAAAAGTGTTAAACATTTCGTTCACATTTAAGCTCATACTACCGAATTGATTTTAAAAAATCAAAACCGTTTGAAAGATATTGGTTGAAAATGATACTGATTATTTTTAGGTAAAAATCTACCGGGCCGTTTTCTTGAAATTAACTGTTGGAAAAATTTTTTTTTTGCTTTTTTTATGAACCTTTATTTTGGCAATAGATATTACGATCTCATAAAACATATTACAATGTTACGGCCTTACGGCAAATAGTTTAATGTTAAAAATTTATCAAAGTTTGAGAAAATATTATAGTCAAAATCTGTGTCAAAAGTTGCTTTTGTGATGTGATGAGTCAAACATTATCAATTTATTAAAATATGGAATAATAAGCTACAATTTTAAGGCATACAAGTACGTGTATGTGCAACGTAATTAATATAATTACAAATAATTTAAATGTGTTTGAAAAAATTTTATTCGAAATCGCAATGTTTAGATTTAATTGAAAGCGAAAACTTTATTTTTAAAATAAACAGTTGAAAATTTTATCTAAATATCTAAATCTCAATATCGATTGATTAAGTCAATTCTTACACATTTCGGGAAGTACATACAACTTGCCTTAAGGCTAAATGCCACTTTCAGCTAGTTAAAATAATTCTTTTTCGCAAAAAAATAAAACAAAAAAGATTCCACGTGACCAATGATTAAGGAAGCACAATATTGACAAAAAAAATAAGTTTGAATTTGCTGTTTATATTCTCTATATTTATAGGCAAAAAATGTACATAGGCAAAAATGAGCAATTCTACTCTAGAATTTAAAAAACGATTTTAATTTTTTGGTATTTTCGAAACTTAACTATTAAATAATGTGTGTACGAGAGGATTTTTCAAAATTGACATTATTTTCGGAGATATAGCTGTTTGACTATCATAAACCCCTTTTCAGCAAAACTTTAAACTAGTTTTACTTAAAACTGTCGTTTTCGATACGATATTCATGAATTCTTAATTTTTACTGAACCGATATACTTGAATTTTTTTTATAAAGTCTTCTTCATAAACTTTTGTTTGCTCATATCAAATTTCCGATTTTTACTATTTTTAAAAAATTCGAGAATATCAAAAAATTTGTGAAAACAAATATTTTAATGTGTCCGAATTTCATACATCTGCGACATTAAATTAGTTTAATGATATATATTTTTTTCTTTGGATTATTTGGAGGGCTTCATTGGTATAGTTTATGATACCCACGATTTCTCAACTTTTACTCGACCGATTTTCTTGAAATTTTCACAGAGTGTCTTCCGATTTTTACTATTTTTTAAAAAAAATCGAGACTATAAAAACAATGTTGTGAATTTATTTTTCAGACAGTTGCAATTTTGTGAAAACAAGTATGTTAATGTGTCCGTATTTCACATATCTACGACATTAATCTAGATTAATAATACATATATATTTTTTTCTTCTGATTATTTGGAGGGCT
Source organism: Ctenocephalides felis (assembly GCF_003426905.1). Classification (NCBI taxonomy): domain Eukaryota; kingdom Metazoa; phylum Arthropoda; class Insecta; order Siphonaptera; family Pulicidae; genus Ctenocephalides; species Ctenocephalides felis. The sequence goes on from NW_020536999.1 coordinate 11,458,163, forward strand.
AAAATCATGGGCTAATTTTGTGACACACCCCCACTTTATTACTTTCTAGAACTGAACTTTTTGACTATTTTTGAAATTTTCTAAATTTATAAAACATAAATTTGTAACTGGTAAACATTGGATAGTAAAAATATTATTTAGGTAGGGCTAAAACTTAAGGCTAAATGCCACTTTCAACTAGCTGAAATAATTTTTTTTCGCAAAAAAAAAATAATAAAAAAGATTCCACGTGACCAATGATTAAGGAAGCACACATGTTGACAAAAAAGAGATCCGTTTGGGTTTGCTGTCCATATTCTCTAGATATATAGACAAAATATTGTACGCAAAAATTAGAATAATATTCGCAAAACAAAAACTTATTTTCATATTTCTACTACACATTGCAATCAGGCAACACAGACTCATCAGTATGTTGCCTCAAGAGCGCCTCTGCGCATCACTACCCGCTGGCAACACTACCGAAGTAGAACTAACAGGTGTTACATTTTTATGTTTCTTCAAAGACTGCTTGCTCCTTCCACTTGCACTCGTACTTGTCGTCAAAATAGTACCACTTCGTTTCCTCAAAGGCCTTCTTTCATAACACCAGCAAAAACATCCGCAGACACTGCTAAAACCATCCCTGAATTTCGACGACATCAAATTGTAGAGGACAGGATTCACAGCTGAATTCAAATAATGCATTGTGCGACAGAAGTATAAAATATTATAATATCTTTCCACCCCCAAATGCACCAGGGCTTCATCTGGTGAAATTATAATCCATAGAGTCAACAATCTGAATGGGAGTAGACATACAAAAAACGCCAACACCACTGTTCCCAACATAATAACCAAGTGTCTTCTGTTGCAACGTTCAGAGTGTTTGTTCGGTGCGTCTGCGATTAGTTCGCGGGCTATCCGCGCGTACAGCGCCAATAATATTATGAACGGAAGCAGGAAGAACACGGAAATGGTCATCAGGAAGAATAAAAATGGAAGTGTTTCCGTTGCTTGTGTTACGCAGGATGATGCTGTTGTGCCGTCTGCATAGGTTATGGTGCGGAAGTCTGCTACTGCTAAAATCGGGCTGGAAAAGTGAAAAATATATTTATATTGGGAAAATTTGTATTGAATTATTTAGAGATGGTGTACAATTATTGGTGTAAAATTTTGTTTGGTTGCATTTATAAAAAATTAGTGAAATAAAAAATATATGATGAATTAAAGTATTTGATGTTTTGTTAAGGAGAAATTCTATTCCAGAATTTTCAAAAACCAATTTTTAGTTTTTAGTTATTTCGAAGTTTATCTATTTAAAAATATGTGTATGTGAGGATTTTTTAAAATTGAAATTAATTTCGGGGATATAGCTATTTGACCGTGATAATCCTCTTTTCGTCAAAATTTTAAACGCGTTTTACTCGAAACTATAGTTTTCCCACGATTTCTCTACTTTTACTCAACCGATTTACTTGAAATTTTCACAGTGTTTTCTTTATAAACTTTTCGTTAAGGCTCATTCTAAAATTCTGATATTTACTATTTTTAAAAAATTTGAAAATATCAAAAAATTTTGTAAAAACAAATACTTTAATGTGTCCGTATTTAATACATCTGCGACATCAAGTTAGATTAATATTTTTTTTTTCTTTAGATTATTTGGTGGCCTAGAACCATTGGTATAATCTACGATACTCACGATTTCTCAACTTTTACTCGATCGATTAACTTGAAATTTTTACTGAGCCTTTTTTATAAACTTTTCTCCGCTAATTCCAAAATTCGATTTGATTTTTACTATTTTTAAAAAATTCGAGACAACAAAAAAAGTTGTAATTTTTTTCCTCGTACAGTCGTAATTTTTTGGAAACAATTATTTAAACTAGTTTTACTCAAAACTGCCGTTTTTGATACCCACGATTCTAAACATCTACTCGGCCAATTTACTCGAAGCCTGTAAACGCTTCTTAGGTCTTTTTTAGAAACTTTTTGTCAAGGCTCATTCCAAAATACCGATTTTTACAATTTTTTTTACACACAATCACAACTTTGTGCAAACAAAAATTATAACTTGCCGGTATTTCTTACATCTGCGTCATTATTCTAGATTAATGAAAATTTTTACTGTAGGCCTTTCAAAAATCGCATAAATCTCGCAAATAAAAAAATCTTAATGTCTATAAATTTTTTTCGTATTCGCTTTGTTTTATTTTTGAAAACTATACATTAAATAAATATACTCACCAAATAAATACACATAAAATTAATATGAAATAATAAATATGAGTAAAATAATAAAGAAAGCTTATTCAAGGGTTTATTAAGTTATTAGCAATTTTTCCAATTAAATAGAAATCAAAATTATTACTAAGACTGTGCTATCAACTATTTTTATGAAATATGTTTTGATTTTAAGATAATCAATTTAATTATTTGTATGCTAATAAATAAATACACTTTAGTTAAGATTTATCAACGAAAAAACGATTTTCTATTTGCAACAATCAAAATTAAAATTATATTTGTGTAAAGTGCAAAATATCTAATAAAATTTATTTTCGAATTGTTAAAATAAAGGAATTATATAAGGAACTGTATAGTATTAAATATTTAATTAAATAAACTAAATTTTATCATGATGTTTGAGTACAATACCTTAATTCTGAACTACTTCGAATTAGAAAAATTTAATTTTTTATATTAGTTACTATAATTTATTTGATTTAATTATTTTATTTAATTTTAACAATTTTATTTTAGTAAAAAATCGGGCTTATAATTAAAAAAAACTTTTCTAAAAACAAGTAACAATATCATCTAAAAATTTATCAAAAATTTATACTTTTATTTTATACAGCGTGTCCCAGAACTCAACGTCAAGCCGAAATGTGGTGGTAGTATTGATTGTAACTGTCATAGAAAAAAATTAGAAGTTTTCAAAGTTGACCATTTTGGAAAAATAGTTCTACAATAAATCTCATTTTTTAACAACTGGCATAAATTGTTTAATTATTTTCGACTGTGGTCCTTGAAATGTTATATTTACGATTACGAATTCAAAGATTGAATGAACTAAATAAATAAAAATTAATCACAATAACCAAAAAATGGTCACACTTTCACCAAAGCTCTAGGTTGAACTCGAAAGCTCATAATTTTCAAGCTAGAATTTTTTTCTAATTTATCTTATGACAGTTATGATCTTACTTGCATCCCGTTTTGGCTTGACGTTGAGTTCTGGGACACCGTGTATAAACACATATCTAGAGTATATTACATATTGTTTTCTATTTAATTATAATTACATAATTGTACACCATTCTTAATATAATTAGAAATAATTAAAGCTTACATTACTGTCTCAGCAGCTGTTTGCTTCCAAACCAAAAGCTAAAATGTTTCCTCCAAGAAAATCCAAGAAAGCTGCCAAAACTCCAATAGAACAACACACAAAAGCGTCGAACACATTTTTTTTGTTAATATTTAGAAAAAATGTTACACAGATAATTTAGATAGCAGAGGTTTTCAAATGTACATAATATTTGTAAAACTGGAGTAGCACAAGGCGGGGAACGAGGGTGATAAAAATAAGTTATGAATTTTAATTGGACAGGGTGGATGTAATGTAAAGATAATTTATCTTTGGCAAATCAGCCAAGGAATAATAAATATATGAAAAATAATATGAGCTAAAAATTTGATTATTCTCACTATACTTTAGTGCTTCGATATTTTAAAAAAAATAATTTTAGTTAAATTATTTTGCTACAAGTGATAAATAAATAAATTAAAAACTATCTAAGTGCAAACTGAAAAAACTACTCAAATAAATATCTACGTTTTACAAAAATACTATGCACATTTGTCTACAACCCTCTGATACCAAAAACCATCTGCAATTTAATTAAAGCTGTAAATGTTTTCCTTCGTCTTTGAGTCGGTTTAACATTTACTGAAATGTTAATTCATATATAAAACACCACATTTAAAAAAATCGTTACTATAACGTATTGAATTACGTTTTTCGTGTAACGATTGTTATTAATTTTATATTAATTAATATTTTTCACCAAGTACACCTAGAATTCAATTTTTGGAATATATTGAGAGATGCCAGTATTGATCTCTCATACAACATATAATATGTACACCAATATATTTAAAGCATATATGGTTATTAATATGGGTTAATGTGAACAATATATTTTAGATATACATATTATTATAATAATTATGATATGTATATATATATATACATATATATATATATACGAGTATATATATACGAGTATATATATATCGTATATATATATATATAAACTAGATGACCCGACACACGTTTCCTGTACCTACGCCTACAATTTTGTAATATCTTATACTAATATTCACCGTTTACCTAAAACTAATATTTATTGTTTTTTAAATTACTTTTCACACCAAAATGCATATACATCAATATGAGCGATGTTAAATGTATTAACTGTTTTAAATAAAATGACGAGTATCAATTCCCACACTATATTGGAAATTGAAGTCTTTTAAACGGTATAACAAACTCAGAAAAAAATCAATTTATAGTATTCGCGGTAAAAGTGCATTATCACCTTGGATTTTCCACCCAAAATGATTGCTCCGATAATGTTGCCTATAATTTTTATAATCTCGTATCATGTTTTAACTGTTTTTTTAGTAATTATAATGTCTAAATTACATTTTTTTTAGTAGTAATTTAATATAAATTATCACCAGGGACGCTCCTGGGGTCCTCGGCGCCCGCAAGCCATATTTTTTTTTCTAGCACCCCTTTCCTTATTATTTTACCTATTTTAACAGTTTATTACTAAAATTATTATCATTAATTAATATTTGGCTTTTGAAACATTTTACTTTTTTATTTTGAACATTTTATGCGATTTATTCTATTTGTTCTATTGAGCAAATCATAGAGAGTAAAAAAATCTAGCATTTCATTATTAAACATAACCATAATATAATATTAGTACTTCATGTTGGATTATTTAAATTTAATTTTTCAAAATTCCATTTTAAACTTCTCCTAATTGATATCGTAAAGGGCGAATTATGTATGTATTCATCTTTACTTTCCCATTTGTTGTTTTAGAATGAAAATTTTAACGCATTTCAAAAATATTATGCAAAGATTAGTAAAAGATGTAACGATATTATATATTTGTTGAATTATATTGAAAAAAAAACTCATATCCGAATCTCTATTGGCGCCCTCATTTTGCGCATTCAATATAGAACCGGCCCTGATTATTGCTTAATTTCATATTTTAAGTAAATTGATTTGTCAAATTTTGTTTGTATGTATATTATTCAATCTGCCATACATATACTGTATCTTTTATTATTCTAATTTCTGGCACATCTCAGCTGCCAATAATAAGATAGACATTTCATTTTTCTTATTCATAATCATGAATTTATTATACATATTCTAATATCGTCTAGGCTCATAAGTAAATTGAAATTTTTGGCAGAAGACAGTATTCATTTGTTTTCAATGACAAACAATGTTTCAAATATTAATTTATTAATTTTATTATTGGTTTTTTGCAACTTTTGCCATTAATTTCTACAATATTGGTATATTTTTATAATCACATACGTCATAAAAAAATCCTTAACAAACTTCAGAAAGATTTATCAAAATCTGAATAATCGATTAGGAGAAGTATCAAATAATTCACCCGTATAAAAAAATTTTATATATAAGATATATAAAATGAATTATCCTGATAATTTTTCTGAACTGAAAGTCTTGTATGTTTGCATCAAATGGAAGATTGATGGAAAATCGAGCAAAAATTATTGTCGTTTTGCGAAAATGACGTTGAGTTCTGGGAACCATTATATATATATGTGTGTGTGTGTGTCTGGGTTTGTATTTGTGTTTGTATATCAATTTCTAATTTTTCTACGTAGACAGACATGTTGGTAGACAATGGTGTATCTGTATCGTTCTATAGGTCTATGAGCGTCTGGCGATTTTATTCGCCGCATTAACCTTTCGCAATCGCAATCGCTCGGGTAGTAAATTGTTTCTAGTCCTCGCAGAGGTTTACAATCGCCTTTTTATTTGCCTTTGGTGCATAGAGAACATATACATACACACGCACACACATATATATATATATATATATATTGTACATATATATAATTTTTGTCATGTGTTCCACCCTTAAGATTGTTAACACCCGAAGGAGAAGTCGTTTCTTAAAAAAATCCAATTTGTTAATTTTATGTTTTCTCAACATTTCAAGCCAGTCGGAATCGAATGAGACCCAATTTGGAAAATGTATGTGTGTGTGTCAACAGATTTTTAAACATTCGTTGATGTTTTCTCTAAAACTGCTAAGCTATTTTATCAAAAATTTAATAGCAATGTAGCACGATGAGGATTTGCCAGAATTGCACGACCTCCAGGGGTCATCCAGCCGTTTCTTTGTTAATAGCAAAAAAGTGATTTTTTTCCACGTTTTAGCCAGCAATTCTGAATCAATTTTAGAAATCAAAATCCGTTGGAAAGATATTGGTTGGGAATTGACCTGGTTAGTTTTTGGTAAAAATTTGGTGGCACAATTTCTTGTAATTTACTGTCGAAAAAAAACTTGACGATTTTTTTGAAAATCTTTATTTAGATATCTAATTCTTCATTTCGCTGGATTAAGTCAATTATTACACATTTCAGGAAGTTAATGCTATTACCTTAACGCTAAATACCACTTTTATCTTGTTTCATTTATTTTATGAACCAATTTATTTTATTTTATAAATTTATAATTTGTAATTAAAAAACACATTCAGCCCTAAATTTTCACCCTTTCGGAATAGTCATTTTAATAATCTAGTTATTTATTATCCCATTCTTAGCGAAATAATGTTTTTCATTCAATCTCAATACAGATTTTCTTAAACTTATTGAAAAAACTTAAATTTAAATTTGAAAAACTATTAAACTTATTATTAAAATATTCAAAACTACTAAACTAAATTTATTTTTATTCAAGGGTTGTCGAGCCTTAATTTTTTTTTTTAATTTTGGGTTTAATTTTCTTTATTTTTTTAATGTAATTAAACATTGTAAATTTTCACCGCCATACCACAAATTCCTGTTTCATAATTGTCATTTTAGTAGTCCTATTATAAATCAATTATCAATTATCCAATAATTAATCAATTATCGTCTTTCATAGAATTTTGATCAAGATTTCTCTGAATTTAGTCAGAAATTGAAATTTATCCCTTCTATATACTGAAAAATGTTCGAAACAATTTTTAGATATTTGCGAAGAAAAGGTTATTATCGATAAAACTAAATACGTCAAATTATCGATTAATTTTTGCATAATCCGATTTGAAGGATTATCCCATTGTATAAATATTTTCCTATGTGAACACACCAGAAATCAGTATTAGATTAGGCTGGCACTTGCAATGTGATATGCTTTGCAGTGGATAAACCATCCATATAGTTTGTATTATAACTGCCCTCTTCACTTATATACTACATACTTCCACGTTCAAAATTAGTTAGTTATATTTTATACTACAAATTTTCTATAAATATTTTTTGTACCGAAACAATGTTTACTGACAAACGTTCTGGCTAAATTTTTCTCCTAGTTTCCTATCGCCACGTAACGGTTAGTATTTTTATTTGTTGGATGTCAATAACCTACGTAATATATATATATATATATATATATATATATATATATATATATATCCATTATATAAATCAAGATACGATTTGACAAAAGCGTAACTCATTGCATTCGTTGAAAGTTGAAAGGGAATCAGGCGTGCTTGTTGCAAGATATCAAGGGCTTTATATTTGCTGCGGTAAGTGCAGGCCATCAGAAAATATAATTTATATAATGCGAAGAAATAAAGAAAAGTGAGAAAAATGAGAAAATGAAAGAATGAAATGAAAAAATGCTCTATTGTGCAATTGACTTATGACCTGGAAAAGGCGACGATTTACACTGGTGCAGTCGCAGGAAAATATTGGCCGGGGGGAAAGAAAATACGGTGGAGACTTTTTTCTAGGATAGAAATAGAAAATCATTCAATAGAATTTTTAACTGCTTTGTTGATCAAGTTATCTTGATTATATAAAGTATACTTAAAAATTATATTGTGGTCTCGTAAATTAAACAGCAGTGCTCACGACCACAAAAACCTGCAACGAAAAAAATACATTTGTTGTTGATTTTTAAACCTTGCCGTTTATCTCCCGATAGCAACGTCGTAAGAACCAATTTTAAGGCTGGTTATACGTCTTTTGCCCTCTACTTTCAAATATCGTTGATAATTTTTTTTATCGTTACTTGTTTTTGAGATATCGATGGTGCACCTTTTTATCCTCGTTCTACCCTATTTATATATTATCGCAATCAATTTTATGGTGTAGTTTTTCCGTGACCCCAAAATAAACCAATAAAATTGTAAATCAGTTACATAAAACTGTTCCAGTATTGGCCAATAAAATACTAGAGAAAATAGTCAATATTTGTTATATTGAGATTGTATACATTTTTATGTAAGGGCTCATACTTCCAGAATTACTCCACAAAGTATTTCAATATTTAATTTATCAACTTTCCGTAGAGTAAGTTATAGTAATCGCAAAGAATTTTATTTTGTTACGATTTATTTTTGTTAATCGCAAAGATTTTTTTTTTGTTTTTAACTCGTTTTATTTAGCAATCAGAAATACATAAAGATTCCTATGAGCTAAAATGACAATGTAAGAGCGATGCCTAAGAAGAGCTCCAATGAGATCTTCTCAGGTTAACAATTGCAAAAAATGAAAATTTTTGTATGAATTACGTTTCAAAGGTTTCTGAACATTTTGGTACACCTTAAAATTAGAAAAAATGGATGTGTATATGGATACAAACTTTCGTTCACAATTTTGAGAGTATGGATCAACCGATTAGAATAATTTAAAATACATTCGATTCCTACTGATGAGGAGACGTGTTGATTAGTTTTTGGCAAAGGCAGGTCCAGGCGTTTCGTAGATACGGGACAAAACGTGCAAATAGTTGCAATTCAGTTTTTGAGATGAATGGTCCAACAATTTCGGAGATGAAATAAACAAAACGTTAAATAGTGATGTATGGCATCGTGCCTTAAGGTAAATCGCTAGAACTTCCTGTACCGAAAAGTTAATTAAAAAAAAAAAAAAAATCTTTGAAAACCAAAAAATGAGATGACTTTTTTGAAAAAAAATCATTTTTATTATATTAAATTTTTTTGGAAATTTTGAACTTTTTTAACTTCCTATTTGGTAAGTTATAGTAATCGCAAAAACATAAAAAATGAACATTTTCATATATCTTTACGTTTCAAAGGTTTCTGAACATTGTGCTATACTTTAGAAAAAATTTATGTAAGCGTGTGTGTGTGTGTGTGTGTGGATACTAATTTTTGTCGACGATTTTGGGAATACTGATCAACCGATTTGAATAATTCAGAAAAATTTGATTCGTATTGATAAGGAGACGTGCTAATTAGTTTTAGGCAAAGGCAGGTCTAGTCGTTTTAAAGATACGGGGCAAAAATAACCAAAAATATGATATGAAATGATTCAGTTTTTTCACACACACACACAACTATTTTTTCTAAGCTATGTCAAATGTCAAAATGTTCAGAAACCGCTTAAACGTAAAGATATGAATAAATTATCATTTTCCACTTTTTTGCGATTACTGTAACTTACTCCACGCAATAAGTTAATAAAAAAAATCGATTTCTAAGAATGTTGGTACGGAACCCTTGCTAAAATCCTCGATCTGATGCAATTACGATCATACGAAAGGGGGTTTCGAAAAGGAACAAAAAGAAATTGAGTACACAGCATGTGTTGCCGTCCAAGGCTAATCCTTAGCAACTGTAACAATGTTGACCCTGATTTTTATGACTCCATACTGATTCTGGTAACACTTTAATGCCCCGATACATTTAATCGGATCATACATATTATAGGAAGAAAGAGAAAAACCAGTAGGGAAAATGTAAGAAATATATCTGATTTATTTATTTAAATTAATTCTTTTTTTTAACTTTCCGTAGGGTAGTTATAGTAATGTGCCGAAAATCGAAAATAAATTTTTTTGCAATTCTCGACGTTTTGAAGGTTTCTGAACATTTTGGCATACCTCAGAAAAAATCGATGTGTGTGTGTGTGTGCGTTTTGTATGTCCGCATTTTTTCGTCCACGTTTTCGGGCGCACGGATCAACCGAATTGAATGCTTTAAAAAACATTCGATTCCTATTGATAGGGAGATGTGCTGACTAGTTTTTGGCAAAGGCAGGTCCAGCCGTTACGGATAAACGGAGCAAAAAGTGCAGAAAATACATATCGTGTTTTTGAGAGAACGGAGTATCCGATTTGAATGATCTAAAAAACATTCAATTTGTAATGATTGGGAGAAGATGTGATTTTTGGTAAAGACAGGTCCCGCCATTTCGAAAATACAGAGCTAAATGCGCAAAAAATGGCAGTTTTTAAGTGAACTAAGCGTCCGATTTGAATGATCTAAAAAACTTTCTGCTTGTATTGACAAAACAATTGCTTTTGGGATAAAAAATTATTTCATTTTTTTTTATTTTACATAAAATATTTTTTCCATAATTAAAATAAAAATTTTTGTAATTAAAAATTCAAAAAATTACCCAGGCTAAGCGCAGTCTAAGCGCCACTCTGGTACAAATGTTTACCCAGGTGCGTTTAGACTGTTTATGTCAGTGGAGCACTTTTCCAATTTTCCAAATTATTGAAAAATGTGAAAATGCCGCCCAGCTAAGCACAGTCTAAGTGAAAATGTCGCACAGAATTATTTACAAATGCGTTTAGACTGTGACTGTGCATTTTTTCAATTTTGTGCAATTAGGCAACAATTTTTTCTGAAATTGAATTCGAAATGAAATGACGATTGTTAATGTTCTGGAGATAAATTGATTTATGATTACATTTGATTTGCTCAGATATGACAAGATAGCAAAATAATGAAAGTTACAGTATTTGTGATAATTATTTGAAAACGTTTAAATTTCTCGAATATTTCATTACGGTACGGGAAGTTCCAGCAATTTGCCTTAAGGCACGATGCCATGCGCACTACTAGTTTTGTTTTATATTATTTCCATTTTTGTATCATTTCTCTGCACCAAAAATAGAATGACACCGGTACTTTCTTTCATAATACCATAAAGAAATGTCTCTTTCTGGTTGAGAAAATGTGACAGGCACCTCATTTCCTATTAATATCCATTTGATTTCCAATTTTATTCGTCGGCCCGTTCCAGTTCCAGTTGGCTATAGAAAACTTATAAATCTTTCACACTTGAATTTCGATAAGACACAAATAGAACGAACGCACTTTAATGGCCTGAGGGGAGCGACTTCGACTCGACTTCACTTGACTTGACTCTCGAATCATTTACGTCATATTGTATTTACGCCACGATCGCGAAAGTATTATATAATATAGTATTTAACCGAGATACATGTTTGCCTATCTACTTGCTCACTCGACACCAGAGTAAATACAACAATTTTTAACTTCCCATAGGATATATTGTTGTAATCGTTCAAAAATCGAAAATGAAATTTTATGCATATCTTTACGTTTTAGAGGTTTCTGAACATTTTGCCATACCTTAGAATAAATTGATGTGTGTATGTGTATGTGTATGTGTATGTGTGTGGGGTGTGCGAATACAAATTTTCGTCGACGATTTCGCGAACAACTTGAATAATTCAACTAGTGGGGACGCATGGCATCTTAAGGCAAATTGCTCTAACTTCCCGTAACTAAAAAAAAATTTTTTCAAAAAGATTAACAATTTGAAAAAAAAATTACTCTGAAAAAATTAGATTTTTGAGAAACTATAAATTTTTGACAAAAACTTACTTTTTTTTAAAAAAAAAGACTTTTTGAAAAAAAATATTTTGAAATATTTTGGAAGTTCTGAACTTTTTTTCAAAGCCATCGTACTGCTTTAACTGCATAGAGATGAAATATCGAAGCGCGTAGGCGCTGCGCCGCCGTCTAACGGATAAATATTGGTGCTGAACCCATTTGAATGTAAACAAAATTTATACTTATCGTTAAAATCTCTATAAAATATCTGATAATTTGATGTGCTAATGATCATTTTTGACCGCCAAATGGCATTTTTTTTTACTTTTTTTACTAGATCTCCGAAACCGCTAGACCTACCTCCATGAAAATTTGATAAGTTCTTTATCTTGTACAATAAGTAACAAGTAAAATGTTTTTTGAATTATTCAAATCGGACGCTCCGTTCTCTTAAAAACTGAGTTACCGTTTTTGGCACTTTTTGCCCCATATCTTCGGAACGGCGAGACCTGCCTTCGCCAAAAACTAATCAGCACGTCTCCTTTACAATACTTATCGAATGTTTTTTGAATTATTCAAATCGCTTCATCCCGTGTTCCGAAATCGTCGACGAAAATTTGTATCCGCACACACACACACGCGCACACCAAACATCCATTTTTTCTAAGGTATGCCAAAATATTCAGAAACCTTTGAAACGTCGAGAAATGCAAAAATTTTCATTTTCGATTTTTTTACGATTACTATAACTTGCCCTACAGGAAGTTAAAAACATTCGATTCCTACTATTTAAAAAAATTTAAAAGGAAGTAGATGTTATGCATATTGGTAGATATTTATCGTTTACG
>NW_020536999.1:11470996-11495972 GCF_003426905.1 Ctenocephalides felis
TTTTGGCAAAGACAGGTCCCGCCATTTCGAAGATACATAGCTAATGTGCAAAAAATGGCAGTTTTTGAGTGAACTAAGCGTCCGATTTGAATGATCTAAAAACTTTCTGCTTGTATTAACAAAACAATTGCTTTTGAGTATAAAAAATTATTACATCTTTTTTGATTTTCCATAAAATATTTTTGTAATTTTGGATTAAAAAATTCAAAAAATTTCCAGGCTAAGCACAGTCTAAGCGCCACTCTGGTACAAATTGTTCACCCGAGTGCGTTTAAACTGTTTATGTAGATACTAGAGCACTTTTCCAATTTTGTGAGAAACTATTGAAAATGTGAAAATGCCGCCAAGCTAAGCACAGTATAAGTGAAAATGTTGCACAGAATTATATGCAAATGCGTTTAGACTGTGACTATACGGGAGCACTTTTTTCAACTTTGTGTAAATTAGGCAACTATTTTTTTTTTAAATTGAATTCGAAATGAAATGACGATTGTTAATGTTCTGGAGATAATTTATTTATGATTTACATTTGATTTGTTCAGATATATCAAGATAGAAAAGTAATGAAAGTTACAGTATTTGTAATAATATATTTGAAAACGTTTAAAATTTATCGAATATTTAATCACGGTACGGGAAGTTCCAGCAATTAGCCTTAAGGCACGATGCCATACACCACTAGTTTGTTATGAATTTGATGTAACCACTTTCTTACCAAGAAGCTATAGGGTTGACCAGCTATAGTCAAAATTTGATTATTATCATTATTACCAAATCGACCATGTCTTCTAAAAACTTCATTCACCCATTACAATATTTTCCTCAATTTTTCTCGTATGCAAATCCTTCTCCATGACGAAACTGTTACGTGGGCAGTGTGTATATGTGGCAGTGTGTGCAGAAAGTGCAATTGTGCAAAATCCAAATGGGATTGCATTTGAATCGTAATGGCTCACTTGATGCAGAATATTCTGCAGTTGCAGTCGCAGAGACTAGAAACTTTATATTGTAATATTATTTTGCATGTTATATAACTACCCACGCGTTGTAAGAAAAATAGTTGGAAGGGGTTTTAAATAATTCTAATTCTATTGGCCTAAAAAATTTGTGTCAACACTCGCTCGTTGTTTAAATTTAACCTTTTCCACTCGGATGCCATATAAAAAAATCATATAAATCTCGAAATTAGCGAGTGGAAAAGGTTAAAATTGGGATATACTGGTTATACAAGGAGTCCCAGAAATAGCAAAAATCTTGTATTTATTTTTTACTCGATTTTTTTATTGCGAATCTTTCAAGCAATTCATCTTATTAAATGCATAAACTTTTTGACACAACATCAGCACATTTTTTTAAAAAGAGAGCTCCTCAAAATAGACTAATTTTAAAATTTGTAACAAGAAATGTTTTTTACGGTTACGGTTCCAATGTGTAAACGAACAACAATAATAAAATTTAACCACAATAACCGAAAAATTGTTATAGTTTTACCAAAGTTCTTGGTAGCACTTAAAGCTCACAGTTTTCAAACAAAAAAGGAATATTTTTTACTATTTTTTTTTTTATGGATTGACGTTGAGTTCTGGGACATCATGAATATATGTAACACAAATTTTATGAATAAACAAAAATATTTAAATATCTGTTGCCTACGTTGACGCCAAATCGAATCCGGTTTAACCAAAGTTTTCTGTTGCACATAGAAAACACATAATTTTCAAAAACATGGAATTTTTTTCAAAAAAAAATTTCAAATGCTTGGCGTTGAGTTCTGGGATACCATAAATAAATAGAACATAAATGTTATAAATAAACAAAAATGTTTAAATATTTCTTGTCTACTTGTTTAACCAAAGTTTTTGGTTGCACTTAAAGCTTACAGTTTTCAAACAAAAAAGGAATATTTTTTTACTATTTTTTTTCATGGCTTGACGTTGAATTCTGGGTAAAATTTCTAAATATTTTTGTCAAATTGAATCCGATTTATGAATGCATGAAAAACAAATAAAAACATCTTATTATCTTATGATAATTAAAATTTCCTAGCAAATGCGTAAAACTTGCGAAAGTTTTTCCATTAAAATGTTTGCACGGAAATCGAGCAAATTATACTAACAATGAGGAAACCATAGTAGGAGAGCTAGAAAAAATTCTAATTAACTTGATGGAATTCGATAAAGTTGATAAGTTTTATAAATGCTACATATTTTGTCCATATTTTAGCCAAAAATTGTAAACAAAATTTAAAAATTTAGAAATTGTTCCAAAGATACTAGTTGGGAATCGCACTGATCGGTAAAATGGTAAAAATTGGCTTTTGTAATTATTTGTTGAAATTTTTTCATAACAAACTCTTTTATATTTATAGACCTACAAATAGTAATTTTATTATAAAAATTCTCCAAAGTTTGAAAAAATGGACAGTGTCAAAGTTAAAAAGTTGTAAAAATGACACTTACATCTAGTTTCCTAATGAAATTCATTTTAAATTTTTATTATCAAAAATCCCAATGATCTCATAAATAGCCATTTGTAAACGCTAACATTAATATTATTATTATATTATTATTATTATTATTATTATTATCTTATTATTTCTGATATTGTTATTTTGTAATATTTTATTGTTTTTCCAGTATTATTTTATTATTCAGAAATTTCATTTTTATTATTATTTGCTTTTATTTTTAGTGCAGTAAACGGAGAGGAAAAATGGGTATAACCTCTGAATTTTTTTACTGTGCTCCGAATTGAATGAAATTTTGGGAATTAGGTTTATCTTACCCTCAAGTTCAAAAGTGAAAACAATTCGGGTTGCGCCATCACCCCCCGGGGGGATGACCCCCCTTCTAATTGTGTAATTACATTTTTCCAAAATAACATCGGAAATCGATAGAGAACTATTTATAAGAAAAAAATGTCTTCTATAATTTTTCAAAAAAACCAATACTTTTTTAGTTACTGGCCACTAAAGATTCATATATTTTTGGCGTTTTTTATTCGTTTTTTTGCAAATATCTTCTAAAATATACATTTTAAACAAAAATCATGTGATGAACAAAATAATGTCAATAAAATCTTAATAAATCGGTATTACACAAGGTGTTCTAGGAAAATATTAAGCAAGATTTGAAAGAGCAAAGTCGTTTTTTATTTCGTTCAAGATTTAATTGTTGTATTTAAAGCCATCTAGTGGCGAGGTTTTACATTTTATGCATTTCGGGAAATTGGGTTTTATAGTGCTGCTCAACATAAACTTTAAAATGAGTGCTGTTACAAGTTTTTTGCGTGTAAAATGAGTGAGCTATCATGCAAATAAGAAGCATATACGAAGTTTTTTCTTTTAAATCATATGGTTTAATGAGCGCCATTTCCACCAGAATTAAAGTAATTCACATTCCATCTAGAATTCACTTTATTATAGACATCTTGATGGATTCTAGTAGATTACTATTAGCACAACTATTTTCAGAAAACTCACGATTTTATAAAAACTTTTATTTTCAATTTTTTTAAAAATCGAAATTATTTTCATTAATCTCAAAAAGAATAAAAGATACGTATAAAAGTATATAGATAAAATTAAAGGGACCTTTCTGGCTTATTATTGTTTTTTATTATTTGTCTTTGGCACGAAAATTGACAGAGTTATGAATGTTTAAAGACTGCGCGACCGCGCAAATTGGAAAAAAAAAGTTTTTATAAAATCGTGAGTTTTCTGAAAATAATTTGTACTAAAGAAGTAAATCTACTAGAATCCATCAAGATGTCTATAATGAAGTGAATTCTAGATGGAATGTGAATTACTTTCATTCTAGTGGAAATGGCGCTCATTAAACCATATGATTTAAAAGAAAAAACTTCGTATATGCCTTCTTATTTGCATGATAGCTCACTCATTTTACACGCAAAAAACTTGTAACAGCACTCACTTTAAAGCTGATGTTGAGCACTATAAAACCCAATTTTCCCGAAATGCATAAAATGTAAAACCTCGCCACTAGATGGCTTTAAATACAACAATTAAATCTTGAACGAAATAAAAACGACTTTGCTCTTTCAAATCTTGCTTAATATTTTTCGTAGAACACTTTATCTAATACCGATTTATTAAGATTTTTATTGACATTATTTTGTTCATTACATGATTTATTGTTAAAATGTATATTTTAGGAGATATTGCAAAAAACGAAGAAAAACGCCAAAAATATATGAATCTTTAGTGGCCAGTAACTTAAAAAGTATTGTTTTTTTTGAAAAATTATAGAAGACATTTTTTTCTTATAATTAGTTCTTCTATCGATTTCCGATGTTATTTGGAAAAATGTAATTACACAATTTAGAAGGGAGTCATCCCCCGGGGGTGATGGCGCAACCCGAATTGTTTTCACTTTTGAACTTGAGGGTAAGATGAACCTAATTCAAAATTTCATTCAATTCGGAGCACAGTAAAAAAATTCAGACCCTAAACGCTCCGTTTACTGCACTATTTATATTAATCATCATACTACGGATATAATTTTAATGTAATCTATCCTTTGCACTCTTATTTATTTAAATTTATGTTTCTATTTATCATTATTGCTAG
This sequence comes from Ctenocephalides felis, assembly GCF_003426905.1. Classification (NCBI taxonomy): domain Eukaryota; kingdom Metazoa; phylum Arthropoda; class Insecta; order Siphonaptera; family Pulicidae; genus Ctenocephalides; species Ctenocephalides felis. Next base: position 11,475,585 of record NW_020536999.1, read on the forward strand.
ATGTTAATTATTCAACAGTTTGTAATAAATATTGTAATTAAAAAAAAAAATTATCAAATTAAACATTAACTATCTACAGTTATGTGAGAGATGCATCAATTCATAAATTGTTAAAATTAAAAAAAAAATAATAATGGTTTTGACTGATTCCTACTCGGAATTGTACAAATTAATTCTTATTGATGAATTATTAGCACGTTGATCGCCATGTCAGTCATATATGTCTGACACTAAAAAAATCTACGTAAATTCTATTAGATATGCCTATATGTCTGACGATAAAATGAATAAATCATAGAAGCCCATGTCACGCATATTATGTGTGATATTAAAAAATGTGTTTTTGCAGGAATTTGGTAAAAAAAAATAAAAAGTCAATTCTTACACATTTCGGGGAGTTCATGCAACTTGCCTTAAGGCAGAATGCCACTTTCAACTAGCTTTTACCCAAACCATGTTACATCACATGCAATAGTAAATCCATATTTATACATCGGTATACAAGTCTAAAAGTAAACAACACATGTAATATTTTACCCCAGCCCTGCCATTATTATCGTTTTACTATGAACAATGGGCACTTTGCCAAAATGCCCGCAAACATTTTATTAGGTTACGGAGTTATGCCCGATATTGTCTACGGCATTTATTTATATACGGAAAAATTCGAAGACGAAAAATAAAGTGGACCGATTTATTTCGAGAATTGCGGAAATTGATAAATAGTAAAAATGATTCATTTCAGGAAAAAACGGAACGGTCTTTCGTACGGCAGACTTTTTTATGGGACGATGAGATGGAATAATGGTCAACTATGAAATTTATTTTACATATATATATATATATATATATATATATATATATTATATATATATATATATAAGAGCGAGAGGTTTTTTTTCAGATGGTGAAATAATATGATAAAAATAATTGTTTTTCTGGCATCCATCCAATAATTAAAAAAACAGTTTTAATGCAAATGTTTTAATTAAAGAACATACGTTTCGGGTCCAGATTTGACCCACTTCAGTGCTACAAATAAATATATCAGGGTTACAAATTAAAACAATATAAAAAATAATATAAAAGATACATAATTACAGACAAAAATAAGTAGAAACAATGTATATGAAAAGTATATATGAAAAACAACATAAAATAAACATATGTAAAGAAACTCACCATACAAATAAATTTTTTAAAAAAAATATAACACAAAGAACAACATAAAAATGTAAACGAAAAAATAAGTATGAAATAAAAAATTGGAAAAAACATCAAGTTATGAAAAATTGTAACCCTGATATATTTATTTGTAGCACTGAAGATGGGTCAAATCTGGACCCGAAACGTATGTTCTCTTAATTAAAACATTTTGCATTAAAACTGTTTTTTTAATTATTGGATGGATGCCCAAGAAACAATTTTTATCATATATATATATATATATATATATATATATATATATATATCTTATATATAAAAATGGAGCTCTCTTTCAAATGTCTTAGTAAAACTCGAAAACGGCTAAACCGATTTGGCCAGTCTTAGTCTTGAAAAATTCGTGCTAATCAGTAGGTTGTCGGAATGGGTGAGATATTATTTTAAAATCGTGTAAAAACTTTACATTTTTAATTTGAAATTTTTTGTAGAAGCATAATTTAAATAAAACAATGGACGGTGGCTAATACGTGAAATGTCAAACGTTTTTGACAGATGATGTTCAATTACATTTGATAGGATGTCTTACGTGAATATTATTTAATAATGATTAAATTGTAGTAAGTAGTTTTGTTTGTAGTTTTATTTGTACACAAAAACGTTATTAAACGGGCCTCAAGTGTTACTATAAACTCAAAATATCAACTTTTTTGAAATGTTAATATGAAAATGCACTTTTGGGCATATTTTTCTCAAACACGGTGCTCTGAAAGATCTCATTTGTATAATTATATACTCATTGGTTTTTATGAAACATTTTCTAGGTTATATTATTTTTTATTTATGTTATTTAAATTCAGAACCTAAATTTTGTATCGATCAAGGAGACAATTTGTCGAATAATATTTTCCCAGTTATAATTTCCCAGAATTTATCGAAGAATTGATAGTAATATATGAAGGTCCGGGGTTAAAAAGGTCCACCACCGATGTGTCCAAAACCAGTAAAATTAAGCATTGTTTAACAACAATATTTGGAAGTAGAGGGAAAAATATGTATAGCTATAACCTAGATTCTCATGACTTTGCTATCGGGAGATAAACGATATTCTTTGAAAATCCATAATAAAAGTATTGTCTTCCGTTGGTAGTTTTTTAGCATTAGTTAAAAATGTAATTATTTTGTAAAATACCTTTAAAATTAAAATAAGTCATTAACTAACTTAACCCGCCTATAGGTCTAGATAACAAATTTTTAAAAGACGGCAAAAAAAGCACATTTTTACAATGATGAAGTAACTGGCAGTTTTACTGAATGTAGTCAGACAATTGTTCGTTTAATGTGTTATTTGTTGTGATATAGCTGGTTTGATTATTATTATATAATTAATATTTGCTCAAAATCAAATTGGGCTTTTGTGTCTCGCCCTGCTCTACATATATACTTTTTATTAAATTTACTTTAATTCGTCGAATGTTACTTGAAACTTTTCAAAGAGCAGGTCAAAGAAGAAATACTTAATTCATTTTCTATCTCTCCTCGCAGAAATTTGATTTTTTTTCTTAAGCTCAGTAGTATTATTTACAATTGTACACAAAATCCAGAATCCAAAAAGAATCTGAAAAACTTGAAACATAATCAATAAGTGTATTTACAAAATATAGACAAACTAATGGACTTTATTGTTTTTATAATACCCCATTGTATATAGCATTCAAACAACACATCATTATACACTAAAAGTATTAATATTTTTGATTCTCTAGAAATTGTTTAGAATATACCTTACTTAGCAAAACAACGTTTGCCGGGTCAGCTAGTATATATATTATTTCTTCCACCATTTAAAATATTTAAATAAATGCGTGTTTTATGATTAAAGCAACACTTATCTCATATGGTCATTTATTTCCAAGTGGGCAGTCGCCAGTCGTACAATTTGCATTGTAATTGTCGAATACGATAAAAGTCTATTTAAATTTGAATAATTACATTTTTTTAAAAAAAACTTTGTACAAAAGTTTTTTTAGACATAATTATATGTGGGAATCGACATATGTAAACGACGATGTTAATTGAATAAATTGTAGGAGTTATTTCACACGTTTTTGTTGTTGTTTTTTCAAGAAAACCTACTTCATTTAATTTATTTTGTGCTCTGAAAGTGGATTAAATTCAAGTGTAGACATCAACTGCAATCAGTAGCTACTTACGTACATGTGCTCGGCGTAGATTCTGATTAAAATCTGGCGAAATTTTTTATAATTCAATCGCTTATTCTAGGCCTATACTATTTTAATGTGTAATTTCAGACTACGAAAACTATGGATTGGCGATAAAAGTCTATTTAAATTTGAATAATGAAATATTTTTTTTAAATTTTTTTCACATTTTTTTCAGAAATATTTACATGCGGGAATGGATATATGTGAACGATAAGGTTAATTTATTAAATTACCAATGTAATGTAATTAGGAATATATTTGAAAAATCATATGTTACTTTCTTGGATTCGGCGATATTTGAAAAATGAAAATGTAGTTTTTAAATATTAGGTTGTCAAATATCTCCCTTCCGCCTTTTTGTATTATAAACCAATAGCAAAAAAGCGGAAGGGAGATATTTGACAACCTAATATACAACTTTTTCACAAAAATGTAATGGTTTTGTATATGTTATATATATTAAATTAACTGAAATTTATTTATATAAATTGCAACGTGAAGTAATACACTTTGATAAATGGAGATATATAGTCGCGGGACATTTTTTTACGTTTTGTCAAATAACTCAAAAAATGGGTTTGACGTGCTTTGATTAATTTAGCTTGGTAAAAACTAGATGAAATTTACTAATAATCTTTCTTAATTATTCGATATATTCTGATACAAATTTTTGATATAAAATAATTAAAAAATACACTACTTTGTTAATTGATATATGAATACAGGACATTTTTTAGGTTTTTTCATATAATTCAAAAAAAATGTTCCGGGTGCTCTGATTAATTTAGCTTAGTAAAAACTAGATAAAATTCACTAAAATTCTAACTGATCAATTCAACATTTTCTGATACAAAATTTTTGAGAAAAATTTATCGCAATGCGCAAGTTCGATAATTGGCGATATGTGGAACGGGACATTTTTTTACTATTTTTTAAATAACTCAAAAAAATTGTTCCGGGTGCTGTGATTAATTTACCTTTGTAGAAACTAGATAAAATTTACTAAAATTCTGTATTAAGTAGTTGACATACTCTCATACAACATATTTGAGAAAAATTTAACACAACGCACAAGTATGTACTTTGATAATTGGCGATATATGGATACGGGCCATTTTTCACGTTTTTTCATATAACCCAAAAAACTTGTTCTGGGCGCTATGATTAATTTAGCTTGATGGAAACCAGATACAATACACTAAAATTCTGTGTTAACTATTTAACATCCTCTCATACAAAATTTGAAAATAAAATTCATCACAACGCCAAGTATATAATTTGCGTAAGGGGCGATATGGGACACTTTTTTAGGTTTTTTAATATAACTTAAAAATATAGCTCTGAGCACTTTTTTATTTGTATATTAGCAGAAACCAGATTAAATTTATTATACCTTCACACAAATTGATAAGCTTTTGTGATTGATAATTATAAAATTTCCACTTCTATATCTTTTCAATTATTATAATATTAATATAATTTTTCGGAACGACTATATTTGGATATAATATAAAGTGTATAATCTTTTGCAGTCTTAATAACCCGAAATAAAAATAATTCTCCATTTTTCACAACGTAAATAAACTATACTATGATAAACTAGAAAAATTATAAATCAAATGATGGATATAATATAAAGTGTAATAAGTCGAATCAGCAACTACAAATAAGAATTATTGATATAGTTTTCTGAAATTTTATCTACGTGCTTCAAGTTTTGGTATACCAGTTCAAATATTTATCTATATCAATTTTCATTCATTTTAACAAGCACTAAACAGACATAACATTTAGTATATATATATGGGTTTGTTGTAGGAAATTTACGATTTTCGTCCAATAAAGCAAAGAAGAACATTAACTCCGGAGCCCTCTCGGCTCGTTATATGGACATAAAGCCAAAAGGACAAAGCGGCCCTTTTTATTATTACGTTCAAATAAGTTAACAACCTATAAATTTATATACACAAAAATATATATATATATATGTATATATATATATATATATATATATATATGAGTATTATCGTAGCAATTAATCAAGAACGATTAAGATTACGAAGTACTTCATTTTGATTGTTGTAGGCTTATAGCAATTACCAAGACTTGACTTAGCTATTTCTCTATTATTTCTTTACAAATCATAAAACCATTTGTTCATAAAGTATAAACTAGTAGTGTATGGCATCGTGTTTTAAGGCAAGTTGCTGGAACTTCCCGTACCGTAACAAAATATTCGAGGGATTTCAAATGTTTTCAAATATATTATTACAAATACTGCAACTTTCATTATTTTTGCTATCTTGTTATATCTGAGCAAATCAAATGTAAATCATAACTCTCCAGAATTTATCTCCAGAACATTAACAATCGTCATTTCATTTCGAATTCAATTTCAAAAAAATAGTTGCCTAATTTGCACAGAATTGAAAAAGTGCTAACAGGCTAAACGCATTTGCAAATAATTTTGTTCTACATTTTTACTTATACTGTGCTTTGCTTGGCGGCATTTTCACATTTTTCAATAGTTTTCACAAAATTGAAATTGAATTTCAAATTAAATTGAACCAGATTGTCACTTACAAGATTGACGAATTCACCGAAATTGCAAAAGTGCTTCTGTGTCGTCACAATCTAAACGCACTTCCGAAAACATTTGCACCAGGTTGCCACTTAGACTGTGCTTAGTCTGGGTAATGTTTTGAATTTTTAACCCAAAATCAAATTTCTATTATTTACTAATCCAAAATTAAAATTGATATACTCGTATGACTGTCAATACAAGACAAGCAAAATGTTTTTTGAATCATTCAAATCGGATGCATCGTTCTTTCAAAAACTTTTTTGCACATTTAGGTCCGTATCTCCAAAACGACTGGACCTGCCTTTGCCAAAAACTAATCAGCAAGTCTTCTTAGAAATGCGAATCAAACATTTATTGAATTATTCAAATCGGTGCGCTCGAAATCGTTGACAAAAAATTGTATTCACACACACACATATCCATTTTTTCTAAGATGTGCTAAAATGTTCAGAAACTTCTTAAAGCAAAAATTTTCATTTTCGATATTTGGACGATTTCTATAACTTGACCCTACGGGAAGTTAAAAATAAATTTTGATTTACCTCGAGGATTTTCATATAAAAAATTTATTTTTGAGTGAAATTTTCTTAGGGATAATAAAATATTAAAATTTGTTTTTTATAAATCAAATATTTTTTCCTTGGTCATCTGTTTGCATGAGACATTGAATTAATTTTCCATAAAGTGTGAAACATAAAATTTTTATGCAGGTACTTTTTGAATAAGCATATTAGTTGGAATTTTGATTCGATATAAACTGACGTCTAAATTTTCGACGATAATAATACCGATATTTACATTAAAAATATCCAATAAATTTCAATAAAGTTACCATAAAGTATCCAATAAAACTTTAAGTCTTATAATCGTCTCTTTAGGTCGTTCTACTGTATAAACAAGTGTCAAATATTATTTAGACTCGTCAATAAACTGAATTTTTATTGCTTTCCAAAGGGCTTCATATCTATTTCTTAATAAATAAAATCGGACTGATAGATAATGATTTTTAATTTCTCTTCTAATTCAAAATCGTACTTTCCTTACAAAAACTATTCTTTTGTTTAAATATGTTTGAATTGCAAAAATTGTAGGTGGATGTGGACGACAACATTAGGTATTCAAATATCAAATTTCACAATCGCTTTAAATTAGGTCTTTCTTTTGTATAAACATGTGTCAAAATATTATCTCAACTCGTCAGTAAATTTAATTTTTATTTATTTTATTTAATTAGAAAATTATTTTTGTTTCTTCTTTCGGTTATCATACTGACATCATACTCAAAAACGGACTTTCCTACCAAAAACCCTACTTTTGTCTATATGCGTTCGATTTGCAAAGATATTAGTAGATGAATGTGGCACTTGTGGTCACACATTACTACATTATATATATATATATATATATATATATATATATATATGTATATATCATCCAAGAATATGACAAATGACTATACTGTATTCGTAATAAATCAGTCTAAATTTATACACGTTATACTTTTTGACCTGTGCGTTTTTTTCCGTCACAAGAGCAATAAAGACTATTTGTCTATCGCATTGTTCCTTTGACATGCACTCTTTGAAAAGTAATATATTTCAATAAAGACATTTATATATATATATATATATATATATATATATATAAATAGATGAACTATGTCTATGAAATATGTACGTGGAAATATTTCAGTTGAATATCTTTACGCGTCGTGTATTTTCAAGAGCCATCCGCTGCCACCAGATTTATTTATAAGATGAATTATAAGTTGGCAGACGAAATATGTTTTTATTATAGATTTAATAACAATTAGTTTTATTTAAATAATATTGGTTAGTTTATTTTTAGCTCTTGCCAGCGGATTTATTTACGAGTTGAGTTATAAATTAACTGTCGGATGTAGTCACGTTTTAGATTTTTGAGGAGCTAATAATTTTTGACAGCCACAAAATATTTATAAAAGACTTAAAAAATATATATTATTAAAATTTGTTAAGTTACTGTCACTTTTACTAGATAAGTGATAATTCAACAGAGCATCTTAATTTTTGTCTTGAATTATTGATATTGTCTAAATTATTTTTAGTGAAACCAAGATTTTTTAACTTCCCGTAGGATAAGTTATAGTTATCGCAAAAAAATAGAAAATGATTTTTTTTTATATATCTTTACGTTTCAAAGGTTACCGAACATTTTGGCATACCTTGGGAAAAATGGGTGTATGTGCTTGTGTATATGTATATGTAGCGGATACAAATTTTCGTCGACGGTTTTGGGAACATGAATCAACCGATTTGAGTAATTCAAAAAACATTCGATTCGTATTGATAAGGAGACGTGCTGATTAGTTTTTGGCAAAGAAATTTGGAAAAAGTACGTGTTTACGTGTTCTACTCTCGACTTTTGTAACAAGAAAGCAGGAAAATCTCATCTTTGAAACTCATTTTTAACTTCATTTTTTTCTATTCTCATTTATATTTAAACACAAGACAACTTAAAATTTGCTTCATGAAATAACTATTTTTTAACTTCCCGTAGGGTAAGTTATTGTAATCGTCCAAAAATCGAAATCGAAAATATTTGCATTTCTCGATGTTTTAAAGGTTTCTGAACATTTTGGCATACGTCAGAAAAAATGGATGTGTGTGTGTGTTTTGTATGTCCGCATTTTTTCGTCGACGTTTTCGGGCGCACGGATCAACCGCTTTGAATGGTTAAAAACATTCGATTTCTATTGATAGGGAAAAGAGCTGATTAGTTTTTGGCGAAGGCAGGTCCAGCCGTTACGGAAATACGGAGCAAAGAGTGCAGAAAATACAAATTGAGTTTTTGAGAGAACGGAGTATCGGATTTGAATGATCTAAAAAGCATTTAATTTAAAATGATTTGGAGAAGAAGTGATTAGTTTTTGGCGAAGGCAGGTCCAGCCATTTCAAAGACACAGAGCTAAATGTGCAATATTTTTTTTTTTTTAATTTTGACTAAAGTTCTAATATACTTCAAACAAATAATTTCAACTTTGCAATTCAGTTTATATAGATCTTATAAATATTAGACAATGTTACAATATTAATAATAATCTATTTGAAAACATTCAGTATTCCTCGAACATTTCGTTATGGTACGGGAAGTTCCAGCAATTAGTCTTAAGACATGACGCCATACACCACTAGTTCCATTTTGCATCACAAATTCTTTTACCCAAGAACAACCCCCAGATTGACTTTACGACATCTAGCTTCATTTAGGATCAGATATTATTACCCTCCAGTAGCATGTGCAAAAGTGAGCCTATTTTCCTAAAAATTCCGTCCTTATGCCTCGAATGAGGAAAATCCCACTTCTGATTTTCATCCCCCAATGTAGACTTAGAGAAAAACGGAGTGAAATTTAATAGATTTGTAAAAGTCAATTCTGAATTGAAAACAACTCTTTATTTGGATTATATAACTATGACTGTATGTATTAGGGAATGCAATACCGGTATACCGGTATACCGAATTACCGGCAAACTGTCCGATTTTGTGGCGGTATTTTTACTGGTATTTACTCCAAAAATACCGGTACTTTTGGTATTTTTACATAAGCACTATTTGATACATAATACCCTAAAGTTTAAATTTCTCGGAACAAATTTATCTTTAAATTTCAAAATCGCATAAACAGCAATCTTCAAGTGAGGATAAACAAATATCAAATATTATCTCAACTCGTCATTAAACTGAATATTTATTGCTTTCCAACGGGCTTCATATCGTGTTACAATAAATAGAATTAGACTGATAGATAATGATGTTTGTTTCATCTTATGTAAAAATGTAACAGTTTTTTAAGTGATATTTGCGCCAAAATATTTTATATCATACAGATTACCCCTGCGTAATCTTTATTTTTTTCTAACTTTATACATAATAATCATGATAATTACTAAATATTTTTGCTTCTTATTACAATTATAAAATATTACTTTTCGAAAACGTTTCGAAGTTTGAAAATACTATAGAAGCATCACATTGTTTTAGATAACAATACTCAACAATTATATTAACTTATTATTTATCTCGACAGAGTATCCGATCTTAAATTAGTGTAGAAAAATTATTTTTTTTAAATATTGGAGATTATGCTAATTTAACACATCTGATACAGACAATTTCAATTTATTATAATAATGTAATGTGATCTTTTAGTTTTTGGTCTTTCTTACTCATAAGTTTGTTTTAATGAAAAGTACTCAATATACTCGATAGTGATAATAAATTAATTAAATTGGATATAATTTTGTTAAATTATTATTTGAAAATTTTATTGTGTTATTTTATCGTTTTTATTGTTTAGTTGAATATAATTGTAATTGTATATACATTTTTTTATATTTTTACTAGTAACTTTCAATTTTGTTTATGTTTGTTTAAGATAATAAAAATACCGGTAATTCACCAGTATTGCGGTTTTAAAATGAAAAATTACGGAAATACCGGTATTAAAATTTTCCATCGGTATTGCATTCCCTAGTATGTATTATCTATATGTTATGGTAAATGTTTTTGTCTGTATAAAATAATATATTTGATTTTCATATGATTGTTAAAAATTACACATAATTTGTATTATCATCTTGCCTAAATATTCTTGTACTTGTAGTATTATAAATTCAAGTTCCATACATTATTTGGTCGATATTTTTGTTAAAAAAATGAAATACAGAACTTGTATATGCTCGGCACAAATGGATTCTTATTAGAATCGCTGAAGCGCGCGTCAAAATTTGGATTACAGAGCTTTAAATTTGAGTTGTCCTTTAATTTCCCGGTTTCCCCTAAATCTGTTTGTGTTTAGAATATACTCGGAACTTGGAACATATACTTGAAGAAGGAGCATACGTGCTGAATATGTAATTCTATATCTTTTGCTGTGCATTCACCCTTTTTCACACTTCCGCGAATATGCACATCCCAATTTGTAGTCAGTTATACGATCTCTAATATTGTGCTTGTCAAACTTTGAAATAAATCCAACTAGTTGTAAGTGGTATTTTGTCTTAAGGCAAGTTGCATGAACTACCCTCCCGATAGGTATATATAATCAACTAAATCAATGAGAATTGAGATTCACCTATTCAGGTAAAATGTTCTACTGTTTATTTGCATACAGTTTTCGAATTCACTAAAAGATGTTTGATGCGACTTTCAATTGAAGTCTTTCAAACATGCCTATAATATCTGTAATTGTATCAGTTTAGGACATATCATTTCATCTATTTCTTGTTCTAAATGTATTTTTTTAAACGTCAACTGCAATCAGTAGTTACATACAAAACACGAAAAGTACATTTTCTCGGCTTAAATTCTGATTAGAATCCTTAAGCGCTCGGCGAAGTTCTAAACTTTGATGAATTTTTAAAATTCAACCGCTTATCGTAGGCCTGTAATATTTTAGTATGTTATTTGAGATTGCGATATCTATAGTCATACAAAGTTTTATCAAAATTATCAATTTTTTTTAACAAATAATTACGAGCAAATGGCTCGGCAGATCTTTAATCAGAACTGATTTAAAATTTTTGAAATCCCTTCAACTGTTTTTATTAAATAAAATAAATTTTCAAATTTGGTCTCATTTAATTCAGAATGGCTTAAAATGTTTAGAAATCATAAAATTAGCAGATCTGTTTTTCTAGTTTTCTGATCTGATCACATTTAAATTAATCAATAATTTTGTAACGTTGTTACTGTTAAAAATGAGAAAAATTGAATTATATTGAATTGAATATCGAAATTTAAAAAATTGGAATTATGAAAATTTAATGATATAAAAATATGTCATTTTAAAGATATGAAAAATTGAAAATGTGTACCCTTGAAACTTAAAAAAATTCACATTTAAACATTGAAAATTAATAAAATGTAAAAATGAAATCTTGAACGTTTGTAAGTTTGAATTTTCAAAAAAATTAAAAATTTATATGTTCAAAATTTTAAAAATAAGTTAATTCAAAACTTTACGTATGCTTGTAGCTATATTATAAAAACCCTGAAAAATTAACCAGTTATAAATTATTAAATTAAATAAATTATACTCCTTGTAATTTTAGAAATTTATAAATTCTTTGCTTTGAAATTAAACTTTGAAAATTCAAAAATATGTATGTCGAAAATTTAAAAATTTGAAAGATTGATAAAAAAAAATGAAAAAGTTTGAATATTTAAAACTTTAAGAATTTAGTATAGAAACGTTTGCCTTTGAAATTTCTAAAATTTAAGTTTTAAAGTTTAAAACAATATTAAGGGAAAGTATGTGAATCTGAAAATTTAAATAATACAAGGATAAGAAAAAAAATTTTGCACTTTTCGAAAATAAGAATATTTTAAAAATATGATTTTTGGAGAATATCTTTTGCAGCCATAATAACCAGAAATTAAAATAATTCTCTAATTTTTACAAGGTAAATAAATTATTCTATGGCAAGCTATAAAAATCATAAATCACATGACAAACAAATAAATTGCAATAATTGGAAATAACAATTACAAATAAGGATCTTGAATATTTCCATTTTTAATATCTTAATAGACTTTTATCTAAAAAATTAATTTGTTGAATTAGGATCTATAAAAAAATGATATGCAAAATTGTACAACATTTATTATTCATATATGTATATTTCAAATCCAAATTGTGGGAATGAATCTACAGATATTTTCATTTTTTCTATAAAATATGAATTCACATGCTAAATCGCTTTTATTTTCCCTTTCCTTTTGCATTTTTAAAACAACTGTTTCCAATTGCGAAAAAAATCTGCTTTATCATATGGGAACAACCCTTACCGAGTCGTCGAGTATCGGAAAATTCTCGGGAAAATGCAAGAAAAGCGCATTCAGCTATATGATGATACACATTTTTCCGGTTCGGCGGCAATTTTACAAATTACCTTTATATTTTACGATCGTAAAATGTATCAGAAAAAATAAATATAAAATAACGACTGTACTTTATTTTATTTTGGAACCAGGGGAGAGAAAAAGTCTTTGAAAAATCGAGTTATGTATAGAAAGGGAAATAAATTTTAAAATATTTACCAGTTGAGGGTGAGAAAAATATCAAATAAAATAAAATTACTTGTTTTTTTTGCAATTTAATTTTAGTTCAAAACCGTACTTTATCAATCTGTTTTCAAATTTACCTTGAATTTTAATTTTTGTATAACCTGTTAGAATTAGTATTTATATTACAAAATTATTTATTCATAAAATTAAAAAGTATGCTATCACAGATGGCGCGAAAATTTACTTAATGACAAATGTTAATAATAAATACACGAAACTTTTCATTGAATTGCGGACTATCTAAATGTTAATATTAAGAGCAAACACTTTTATAGATTTTTTTTATTAATTTGGAAGCGTTTTAGCCCTTGGAAGCAAAGAAATTCAAAAATGTCCATATTAAGGACCACCCTAATATATATATATATATATATATATATATATATATATATATATATTATACTTGATAAATGTAAATTTTCGTGTAATTAATTGAACCCAAAATATCTGGAAATTGAAAATATTCTCTGTTCACGTGCAATACATTTATCAATAGTCAGGGAGCCAGTGACAGCATAAAATAGTTGATAAAATAGTAAATTACATTTAGTAAAATATAATATTAAAATTTTTATTTTAATTATATACCCTTGATTCATAATTGGAAAATCAAGTGCCCTCAATTTCAATAAAACAAGTTCTAAAATGTAAACCAAAAGAAATTTATTTATCATATTTTTAAAATTAAATAAAAAGGTTAAAAATGTATTGGATAAATTAAAAAAATCACTTAACTGAGCCACCTCCAGTGGGAATTATCAATAATACACCAATGAGGTATAAATTGTTAAGTTATACTAGTTAAAAAAAACTTACACGATTAAAACGAACTTTAAAAATTTACTAAACCGATTGCTTGAAAAATATCCCCAGTTGGGGTCACCAATAAAGCTCAAATAATATACAAGAATTTAATTTGTACTAGTTAAAAAAATACTTACACGATTTAAACGGACTTTGAAAAATATGCTAAACTGGCTGTTTGAAAAAATACTCTTAGTTGGGGTCACCAATGATGCTCCAATATTGAACAAAAATGTAATTTGTAATAACTAAAAAATCTTACACGATTTAAAATAAATGCTCAAAGGAAATAATGATGCTCCATATTGAACAAAAATTTAATTTGTACTAAGTAAAAAATCTTGCATGATTTAAAATAAATGCTCGAAGGAAATAATGCAAAGATTTCAAATACTTAAAATAATTAAGTTCTTTAAGAGCTCTAAGTAAATTGGAGCATAGTAAAAAAATTCACGGCGCACACGCTTTTTTCCTCTCCATTTACTGCAATAATTTTGTGATCGTAGGTTGAATAGAGCACATTTTAACAGGATTTTACAAATTAATTCATTTCAAATATGAACTTAAGTAATAATGTATTTTGAATTATTAGTGAGAAAAATGTAAGCTAGATATTAAAAATACTAAAAGCCTGTTAAAATATGGCACGAGATTATAAAATTATAGGCAATTTTAATAATTACTTCAATAATGTTAAAATTATTGAAGTAATTATTTTGAGTAGAAAAATTCAAGGTGATATTGTACCTTTACCGAGAATGCTATATATTAATTTTTTCTGATATAGTTATACTTTTTAAAAGATTTCAATTTTCAACACGTGTATCTATGCTATGATAATAAATACATCACAAAGGCAGATGATGATTTTTGTGTGATAAATTTGGAAAATCAATGTTTTAGTCATGAATTAACTTTTAACACATTATCACCTTTTATCATTTATGGTATTTATTATATAATGATATCACATTTCGATTGTAATGTATTTTTTAGTAGTATTTTATTGCCGAATTTTCGACTAGCTCTCCCTCTATTCCATCTTGACATGGAGAAGAAAGTTTTGAAAATGATTCATCCGGCCTAACTTTAACTTTAACTCTATTATAAAGTTTCGTTGAAACTTCTTGACATTAATTGCACAAAACGTCTTAGATATATGTTTGAGAAAATATCCGATGATAGACTGTATATTGTATTTTGCGAACGTTTTCAACTTTACGGCGAATACAAATTTGAAATTGGGGTGATATTTAGGAAAAGTTCTATACTAATTGATATTCAGAAAATTTGATTAGTTTTTAGTACCACTTAAATTCAATTCAAATTTCAATTATTCAAATAAAATTTCTTTATAGAATCTAAAAATAAATTCCCAAGTCAAACTCCTAAAATTACAGTAATCATCACCCTCCAACTTTGAATCGTGTCATCGAATTGCGTGAAAAGTCTAAAAAAAAATTTCCATAGGGGGCAAAGGTTGACAGAAAAAGGAAAACCATATATCAATCCGGAGAGAAGAAAGTCACTTGGGGATCGCATTTCGAATATTGAGGGGGGGCATTGAATTTCAATTGCATTCCTCTGATTTTTCATGTAGCCTTCAGCCTTCATCCACCTTTTTGAATTGGGGAAAGGGTAGTTGGATAATATATATATATATATATATATATATATATATATATATTCTTCATTACTTTTTTACTCTATTTACATTCCAAATTTATGATTTATCTATAGAGAATTTTTTTGTATAAATATAGTAAATAGCACAAACCAAGTAGCTATTTCATCCACAATATTATTTCATTGTACATGGCAAAATCGATTTGTTCTGATTTTTTTGAAAAAAGGAGCATTAACTCCAGGAGATTGATCACCCTCATAAACCAAAGATTGATACCTAAAAATCACATACAACCAATATAGATTACATCCGAAGGGGCTGTAAAAAGAAACTTCATTTAGTAAGAGAGTTTGGGACCAGATTTACTCAAAAAGAGATTAAATGTAGAACGTGGTGCATCTAAAATATTAAAATTAAAAGAATTTTTCTGTCAACCTTATTTCATTATAAAATATGAGTGAGTTACAAAAGTATGTAAAGCATCGATTAGATTTGAACAAATTATAGAAATTAGATGAACTTAAACTCCTCTATAATTATACAAACGTTTAGTACAATTGTAAAAAAGTACAAACAAATCCAGAAATCTGGAAAATCTGGAAAACATCCTGAAACGTTTTTGAAACAATTCTCCCATTCACTTTGTATTTTCAATATAATTTCTGAACAAGTGGCAATATTAATATTTTGAGATGAAATCATTTTCTGAATAAAAAGTAGTAGAAACAAAATTAAAAGACAATTGCATTTAATATTTTTTATGAGAAACAGATCTATCACAAGAAAACTTACAATTAATATTAAGGGTACTTAATTTCTGATCCCAATCCTTAAATAACTCCTGTTCCATTTGCTGCTGTTCCATCAGCTCTCACACTAATAATATAGATAACATCGAATCGGCCATAAAGAAGACTCTTCCAATACATTTTTGCCTTTTTCTTATATTTCCAAACTTTTTTTTTTCATAATATTAAAGATACCAAAATTTACGTACTCGCAACATGTACGATCGTACATATTTAGAGGAAAGCGGGGTGAAATGAGCTTATATTTAGTCTTATTTTTAACAACCACGATTTTTTTTTAATTTCTGGGCTTTAGATAAAAATTATTTTGAAAGTTTATATATGGAAAAAACATTTTGCTGACTCGAAATTTGCTATTGATCTTTTCAAGTAAAATGAACCATAGGTAAAGAATTTTAATAGATATCCTTACGTTTCGACTCTCAGTTTGACTTTAATTCAGTGAAAAAATCACATTTTATCTAAAAAAAAATATGTATAAAAATCATATTCAATACTTGATTACCGGTCATATTTTATTTAAGAAAAAAAAATCTTAAAGTTAAATTCAGAATTTTCTTATAAAATTTTTATATATAGGTTTCATCTTAATATTAACTTTAAGATAATGCGCACTCCAACCAAAGTTTCTTGGTTTTTCTTCCTCAGTAAATACTTATTTATGAAATATATAAAATTTTTGTTGTATTTTTTTTATTATTCTAAGTAATAAAACAAATGGATTTTTACCCATGTTATTTCCATAGAAACTTTGGTTGGGGTGCGGAGTATCTTAAAGTTAATATTAAGAGCTAAAACTCCCAGAGAATTATTTTTTATCAATGTAGAAGCATTTGAGCCCCTGGGAGCAAGAAAATTCGAAACATTCATATTAAGGACCACCTTACTCCATAGTATATTTATATACCTTATAACCTTAATAATTTTTATTGTTTTATTAAGGTATATCATAAAATAAAATATTATGAACAAAATAAAATTTTTAAAACATCCTGAATATTTTGGCATACCTTTAGGCAGAAAATTATGTGTGTACGTGTGTGTGGATACAAATTTTCTTTTATTTTATTTAAATATTTAGAAAAATCTTTTTTATTCAATTTTTTTTACAATATGGAAAGTACCAGCAATTTACCATACCACAAGTTTATATAAACAAGTTTGAATTGTTGTTTTTTGCATTTTCCTACATTTGTTTACTAATATTTCAACCCTTATACAGTTTTACCCCAAATTTCCTCAGACTTTCGTTACTATATATACAATCCTCCGAGGTCCATATAATGTATTAAAATATTTCAGATTTTATACAAGGTAATTTTATTATCTACATATAAATTAAATCATGACATGATGTAAATTGATGGGTTTTTGATATGCAAACGACAAGATGTCAAGAAATCTACAAACAGTGAAGAGTTTTTGTGCACAACAAAATTCATTGAAACAAAACAATAGTACCTATATTTATAAAAAAAAAATATGTTGCACTTGGACATAACCTACTTTTATTCTCGATCGCAGTCATCGAATCAAATTTTTTGACAAAATCTTCTGTACCAATTTTATTACTTGTATGTAATGACTTAAGTAATAAATGTAAAATATGAATAGATATATACATAACTTTTTTTGCTAATAAGACCCTAGTCATATTTGTGTACATTAAGTAATGCATTTTATAATGTTTATTCTCCAAATTAAATCTGACTCAGACTTCTGTTCCTAAAAAAAATTTATAACAATTTTTTTTCCTCCATTCAATAACTTCTGTATATTACTATATTACTATATTACTATTTCTTTTTCCATTTTTGAGTCCGTCAATCGAAAAAAATAAATTAAAATCCGTCAAATGTCAGAAAAGTTGCCTTCGCAAAATATCTGCTCATAATTTAAATAGTTGGCAACGTGTTGTCAGAAGGAATTCAAACAAGTCGTAAAGAAAATAAAACACGATTTATTTAGAAATTCGTTTTATGAATTGGCAGTTTACGAAAAATAGTTTTAACTCATGAATATGAATGAAGGAATAAAATAAAATATAAATAAATTTTGACGAGATGATTTTTATGTAGGAGTTTTTAATTATTAGAAGACGTCTGAGATGTCTTGGTTTAGGGATGTCTTAGTTTTGGATTTTTTAGTCTTGGTCTATCATGTCTTGGTCCAGGATGTTTTTCTTTAGGGAATCATCATTCAAGAACTCTTAGTTTTGACAGTTTTTTGGAAGTCTTAGATAAATACGTTCATATTTATTATCTCTATTAGAAAAATGCTTCTTAGATTTCCTCTTCTAATAAAAAATATACCAACTAGAAATTAGACAATAATTGAGTCATCTTCTAAAATTTTACGTAGTTGAGAAGAATTTTTACAATAGAACTCTTAGTTTTGATTGCTCTCCAAAAGAATTCAAAATTATTAAATATATTTGTGGAAAATCTCATGTTTGTCTTATAAATGTATCATTTGGCCCACATAACACTTTCAAGAATATAAGAATATAGTCCTGATTTGTTTTTCATGAGAAATTACAAATGAGTGTCTGTCAAAGATGACGCAGCGCCAAATAAATGTCTATTTATAAACGATAAAAACAATTTATAAAACATATATGCAAATACTAATATATATATATATATAAATATATATATATATATATATATATATATATATATATATATGATCAAAACAATCGTAAAATGAAGAGACATGCGAAATGTACACATGTCACTTCCTACGCAAGAAATTGCTCAGAATCTTCCAATTTTTATTTTTATTTCATACAATCATGTTTATATTTACAAATCGAACTTATATACTGAGGGATGTGACATTTAGTTATATCAAAGAGCTTTTAAAATTTTTAAATTGGTTCAGCCGTATAATATTTAATACCCTCATAATATTAAAAGTTTTATATTATAATTAACTTAAATAAAAACGTCGGTGTTCTCTGTTACACTATTTTGTAACAACTGAATATTGTACCTAATATCTTTACGTTTCAAAGCCTTCTGAACATTTTGGCATACCTTAGAAAAAATGGATGCATGTGTGTGTGTGTGTGTGCGGATACTAATTTTTGTCGACAATTTTGAGAACATGGATCAACCGATTTGAATAATTAAATAAACATTCGATTCGTATTGATAAGGAGACGTTCTGATTAGTTTTTGGCAAAGGCAGGTTCAGTCGTTACGGAGATTCGGTGCAAAAAGGGCCAAATATGATATTTCAGTTTCAGAGATAACTAAACATCCGATTTAAATAATTCAAAAAACATTTTATTTGTATTGACAAAATAAATAACTGGCAAAACTTTTGTAAAAGCAGGTCCAGCGTCTTCGGAGATCGGGTTAAAAAAAGTAAAAAATAATGCCATTTGGCGGTCAAAAATGAACATTAAACATATGTAGATCGTATTATCAGATATTTAACAAAAAAAATTTCTAAAAGTTTTTTTTAATAATTTAGTTTTCGGTTCGGGAAGTTCCACTAGTTTCTAACCATATTCCTGCCCGATACGCTGACTACCCATACTATATTATACCCATAGTATAACCTACATTTTTTAAAAAATAAATTACGTGTCACAAGTTCTTAAATTTAATAAACCTCTGAGTTTATAAAAATAAGAGAGAGAATCGAGAATAGCATTCTAGATCCTACCCCCATGAAGTGTTTTACTTCATAAGCCAGAATTTAAGATTAGCAAATCGGATTTTCTCGCGAAAACATAATTTTTTCCTGTGGAAAGTAAAACATAGAAAAAACTACACACTACTGGACTAATTTTAAGAATTTTTGATGAATAAGTAAATATATATACAAGAATATAATAAGAGTAACTATAACGACTTTTTTCCTAAAATACTCTCAATTTATCAACATCAGAGCCTACAGAATTAAGTAATTTGCATCACAAGTGATGGTAATATT
This sequence comes from Ctenocephalides felis, assembly GCF_003426905.1. NCBI lineage: Eukaryota > Metazoa > Arthropoda > Insecta > Siphonaptera > Pulicidae > Ctenocephalides > Ctenocephalides felis. The sequence goes on from NW_020536999.1 coordinate 11,495,849, forward strand.
ACATACTGATTTATATACTGATTTATATTTATATATATATCGTATATATATATATATATATATATATATATATATATATATATATATCCTATATATATATTTCTCACGCTGCGTGATATGAATA
>NW_020536999.1:11496972-11514551 GCF_003426905.1 Ctenocephalides felis
AGATGTATGTATGTATATAAATTTATATATGTATAATAGATCCATCCTAATCTGAATCCTTGTTTGTCCAGTGTGTCCTAATAATAGGAAATGTACAAACAAGGAAGAGAACATATTCCTTCGGCTTTTGTATTGGCCGATCCGATGTCCGCCAACTTACTAAGTGGCGCGAACAAACCCACCATAATAATAATATCAATGGAATAAGAGAAAGAGAGCATAGTGCGAAGGCTAGTGGTATATTAACTTCCCAAAGGAGAAAAAAATCCGAATTGCTAATATTATATTTTTCCAACGTTTTAAGTCATTCTGAATCGAATGAGACCAAATTTGGAAAATAAATGTGTTCCGATTTAGGACACTTTGTCGACGTTACTTGCAAACGAGTGGTTTGCTTTTGAAAATTTACAAGATAATCAATGTAGCTCGATGAGAACTAAAATTTTTCGTCTATGTTTTAGCAAGCAAACCAAAATCGATTTCAAAAATTCATCGTTTCATAAAGTATCGGTTATCGGTGTTTAGTTCGAGTTTAAAATCTGTCGTTTCTTCGTAATCTGTCGTTTCTTCGCAAATATAGAAAATTGACGGTTTTGATGGAAGTTTGTTCGAAATATTAGGTTGTCAAATATCTCCCTTCCGCTTTTTTGCTCTTGGTTTATAATACAAAAAGGCGGAAGGGAGATATTTGACAACCTATTAATTTCTACATTTCACACAACAACTCGGTATACACATGTATAAAATTTCATTTTCATTTTCATCTAATTCAAATCATCTAATTCAAATACACTTTAACAAATTTGTACAAATTAAATAGTTTATATCGTTTTTTTTAACTACCCTTTTTATTTTAATTAGATTTGAATTGGAGATAATGTAATTTGCCAAGCAATGAAATGTCGATTTCAGAAACATACTTTAAACACTTTCCGTAGGGTAAGTTTAGTAATGGCCAAAAATCAAAAAAATTTTTTGCAGATCTTCACGTTTCCAATGGTTTCTGAACATTCTGGCATACTTTACACAAATTTAATGTGTGTGTGTGTGTGTTTTGTGCGGATGAAATTTCTCGTCCACGATTTGGAGTGCACAGATCATCCGATTTCAAATATTAACTAGTATGGTGCATGGCATCGTGCCTTAAGACAAATTGCTAGAACTTCCCGTACCGTAATTAAAAATCTTGGTACGGAAACCAAAAAAAGTTACAAAAAATGTGTACACATTATTAAAATCTCTATGAAATATCTGATAATTTGATGTGCATATGTCAAATAAACATTTTTGACCGCCAAATGACATTGACAAATTGACATTTAACTTATTTTCATTGAGAGTCCATAACTACTGGACCTGCCTTCCCAAAAATTTCATCAGTTCTTCATCTTGTCAATACAAGTAAATGTCTTTTGAATTATTAAAATCGGGCGCTCCGTTCTTTTAAAAACTGAGTTTACCGTTTTTGTCCCTTTTTGTCCCGTATCTTTGGAACGGCTAGACCTGTCTTCGCCAAAAACTAATCAGCACGTCTCCTTATCAATACGAATCGAATGTTTTTTGTATTATTCAAATCGGTTGATCCGTGTTCGCGAAATCGTCGACGAAAATTTGTATCCTCACACACACATATTCACACATCCATTTTTTCTAAGATGCCAAAATGTTCAGAAACTTTTGAAACGTAAAGATATATAAAAATTCTCATTTTCGATTTTTTGCGAGTACTATAACTTACCCTACGGGGAAAAAATTCGACTTCCACCGATAGGGATACGTGCTGATTAGTTTTCAAAAATCTAATAAATTAAATTTCAAGCTAAGATGTGATGAAAATTCTTACCCCTCCGCGCTTCTACTAATAGTTCCCGGAACAGTTTTCCATATGAGAGCACCCTTGAAAAGGGCAATGGGGCTCGGAGAAGGAGCCCTAAGCGTTTTATATCTCTTTCAGATCACTGACCTCGGAACAAGAAAAAGTTTTTGCGTCACTAGATAAGAATTATTTGCTCAAGTAGGTAGAGGGTGTTGTATAAGCCTATGAATAGTTTTGTATGGAAAGTATTATAGAGCCTCTTTTGAGACTCTTTAGTTCGAGGATGCCGTGAAAAGTCACTTAGCATAGGGCGGAAAATATTCAAGAAGGAAATTCTATGTACACTATTTTTTTAGTATGGACCGGATTTGTTTTTTGTGTAACTGTTTTTGTTTTTGTAATCATAAAAATAGTGGTATATGTTATATATAAAATTCTTCTATACTGGTGTATGATTTGATACTTCTCCTAAACGGTTATTTGGATTTTGACAATTATTTTTAGAGTTTGTCAAAGGAAATTTCTAAGATATAATGAGCGATAAAAACTATAGTAACATTGTAGAAATAAATGATAAAAATTACAAAAAAACACTTATCATTGTTTGACATTGAATAAACATTTGAATTGTCATATGCTAGAAATGTCAATTCACTTGAATTTGAATTTAGCTGAAATTATGAGCCTAGATAATATCACAATATAATATACAAAAAAATGTAAAGTCTACATTATTATTTTCGAACGCAGCTGAGATGTGCCAGAAATTAAAATAATATAAAATACAGTCAACAGTATATGCTTGGCAGATGAAATTATATAATTCAGTTTAATAAATAACGCAATAAAACCAAAATTGGATATACATATTTTTTTTAAACTTATGCATGTCGCATTTTGGTTTGAACATAAACAGTAATATTTATTAAATTATTAGTAAGAAAATTGTACTTTAGAAATTATAATTGCCAAAAAGCAACAAATATATCGTACGAGATTATGAAAATTGTAGACTAAATTATTGAAGCAATTTATGTTGTGTGGTAAAATCAAGTGTGATATTGTTATTTTATCGCGGATACTATATTATTTTTATCTGAATTTCTTATACTTCTTAAGCTAAGACCATAAATAAATCACAGAGGCAAGACATCAAATAGGAGTATAAAAAGTATAAGATAGGATATTCAAAAATTTGGAACTTTTGAATTGTAGACGTGGGTACAGGACAAGGTCTGTCGGGTCATCTAGTATATATATATATATATATATATATATATATCATTTATCATTTATTTTCGCCGAATTTTTATTCTAATTTCCGAAAACTCTTGAATTTGCGTCAATCCTTTCAAATGTAGCAAAAAACCAGACGCGAAAATGATATAAAATCAATGTCTGTATTTATATTTCTCAAATATATTTCATTAATTGATCTGACATAATTCGCGAAAAATAAAAACAGTTACGTTTCGATTTACATTATACGAGCGAAAATAGTATTTATTGGCGAACACGAATAAATATTTACTTTCCGTTTGAACTTTATAAGAACGTTGAACTGGGATTTTTGTAAATGACGCTTTTGAGAAAAAATCAACTATGAATACCTAACCAGATTTTCAAAATTATGAAAATATCTTAGCTCTGAAATTAAAAAAAAGAGTGCGCTTAAGGTTCATTCGCGATTGAAGTAAAACTTATTTGCTATTGGACAAGATGGCATTTAAGTAAAAATAAATACATCATATAACAATTTTATAACAATGTTTATTAGTAATATGGTAACACTCGTGATGCCATTAGTGTCAACAATTTTACACATTTATATAATGACAAATTATAAATTATATATTTATAATGGCATTAAAATTTGTGTATAATATTTACAAACAATAATGTAATAAAAGTCATACTTTAAATGTGACATGATCGGTTTGTCATTGTAATTAGCATTTAGGAGTTGAATCTTCATTAGAGAAAGGGAGTAATTGCTGATTAATAAATTCTATAATATTCGTTCACACAGTGGTTAAATAATGCTATATAACGTCTAAACAAATATTGTTTTTGCAACTTCATTCATCGTGTAATAATTGTGTTTGAAGAACTTCATGTAATTAAAATTGACATACATTCATTGACTGCTTGTATTTTTTTTTACTTTTTCGCTGGCGATATAATGTCATTTTTTGAAAAGATGAAATATCTGTCTTGCCTAAAAAATATTTTCCATTTTAATAACTTCAAAAATTTATAGAAACTACGAATAACATAGAAATAATTTCTAATCAATAAACTTACGTTTAGTACACGGCACAAATGTTTAATTTAATTTATTATTTTCAAGAAACAAGGTAAAATATTTTTCTGATTCAGGCATTCTTCATTAAATCAAAATTACTACGATGTAACTTTAAAATGTTTATTTATCAATGTCGATTTCCTTGTTGATATCGGTATGCGTACAACGATAAATTTCTATTCACAAACACGACGACTAATCACAATCGACCCGTATAGAAATGACATCATCGAGAGCGAATGACGAGTCATTGGCACTCGACTCTTATCTTACCTGCCGTAACGCACTTCCGTTGCATTTGTGTAACCCTAGTCGCGCCTAAAGAAGTTTTACTTTTCAATTTTCAAAAAAAAAAAACGATTTTCTATATTTTGAAAATTCAACTCTTCAAGAAACTATGTGCAAGAATTTATCTACTGCGAAAATGTGATGCGGTTGGGCAATAATAAATCTAATTTAATTGAAAATTGAGTTTAGTTGGGTTAAGTATATATATATATATATATATATATATATATATATATATATATAATATATATATATATATACATATATTCAATTACGATCACACCAGCGATTGGATACATTATTTGCATCTTCCGCAAACGCGAACACAAAGCAATCAAGTGCGTGGGAGGCCCCCAGTCATCCCTCCGATATCGTGCTCCTACGCCCATGCCCCAATTTTTGGGGCCCATATGATAATACGTCTCCGCAAATAAACCGAATTAAGATTTTCCACACTTTCTTTCCTTTATAAGATATTTGTTAGCTGATAACGCGCGACTGATTGGAACATGGAAAATTCCCAAAGAGTGAGATGTTTCTATTATGAGGAGGGTATTGTGACAAAAAATGAATAAGGAATTGAGAATCCTTATTAGGATATGAATTTTATTTTGTATTTCATGAAATTGAAAATGGATAGCTTTCATTTGGTTTACTATTATAAGTAGAGGAGCAAGGCGAATTGCTGGTACTTCCGATGCTGAAAAAAAACTAGTGGTGTACGGCATCGTGCCTTAAGGCAAAAATTGCTGGAACTTCCCGTACCATTTTCAAATACATTATTACAAATACTGTAACTTGTATTATTTTTGCTATCTTGTTATATCTGAGCAAATCAAATGTAAATCATGAATCAATTTATCTCCAGAACATTAAGAATCGTCATTTCATTTCGAATTCAATTTCAAAAAAATAGTTACACAAAACTGAAAAAGTGCTCCCGTATAGTCACAGTCCAAACGCATTTGCAAATAATTATGTGCGGCATTTTCACTTATACTGTGCTTAGCTTGGCATGATGCGCCCGAAGCGTTCTTCAGAAATTTTTATTGCGAAAATATTTATTTTTTAGTTATATGTATAAACTCACGGAGTTTGAAATTTTTAAACATTATTAGTTTTACTATATTAATACAAATGTCATCGTCCAATTCATATGCTCTTAGATTTCGTCTATAAAATACGAATAATAAAAATTACAGTATTTATAATAATCTATTTGAAATATTCCTCGAATATTTCATTACGGTACGGAAAGTTCCAACTATTTACTTTAACCCGCGATGCCATACACCACTAGTTTTCTTTCAACTATGTCGTTGGCCCCCTGTCTAAGTATATCCATAATATCCGGCATGCGATGAATGGCTCGTTATTTTTTTCGCTAAAACAATAAACTAGTTTTATGTGTTTATGCGTCGAAAGCATAAAAAATTTCTGCAAAACTTTGCTATTTATAATCAAATCAAACGATCATCACATGGACTGAAGAAATCATATTTTGGCAGAAATAGGAAAAATAAATAATTAACTTCCCGAAGGAGAAGTTTATGTTTTCAGCAAAAAATCCGATTCGCTAATTTTATGTTTTCTCGAAGTTTCAAGACGTTCTGAATCGAATGACACTAAATTTGGCAAAAAGTGTGTGCGTGTGTGTGTACAGATTTTTTACCTTAAATCGAGGTTTTCTCAAAAAACGCCTGAACCGATTTCAAAAATTTAAAAGTCATTCCATGTATCTCGATGAGGACTGAGAAACGATTCTCAGTTTTGTTCGATGACCAGTCGAGTAGTTTCTTGGTAATTGAGACAAGTGAAAAATTTTTGACCACGTTTTAGCCAAAAATTTTGACTCGATTTTCAATATTCAAAAACTGTTCGAAAGATAGTATTTGGTAATCGTGCTGATTAGTTTTTGGACAAAGATCGGCCGAGCCGTTTCTTCGTAATTAACAGTTGAAATTTATAGACTTCATTTTACGGTCCTACAACAAGTAGTTTGGTTTTAAAAATTCATAAAAGTTTGTAAACAAAAACTAGTGGTGAAATATTAAAACAAATTCAATATTTTTTTAAACACTGAAAAAATAATCAATTTTGAGATTTTTTAAAATTCTTCATAAATATGTACCTTCTATTTATAATAATTTTATTCTTTATTTTTCAAATTTAAAACTTTTTTTTCAACGCAATTGAAATACGTTAAATGCTTAGAAACAAAATATAGAAGCGCGTGGGCGTCGCGTCGCAGTATAACGGATAAACATTGTTACGGAACTCATAAAAATGTAAAAAAAAAATTGTTTTTATTTTCAAAATATCTACAAAATATGTGATAATTTGATGTGCATATATCTAATGATCATTTTTATCCGCCAAATGGCATTTCTGCACAATAGATACAATAAAAAAATATCTCTGAAACTGCTAGACCTGCCTTCCCAAAAATTTCCTCAGTTCTTCATTTCGTAAATAGAAATAAAACGTTTTTTGAATCATTCAAATAGGTCGATCCATGTTCTTGAAAAATTGAATCCGCACATACATACACACACGCACGCACACACATACATCCATTGTTTCTAAGGTATGCCAAATTATTCAGAAGCTTTCGAAACGTAAAAAATATATATGAATTTTCATTTTTGATTTTTTGGAATTTACCCTACGGGAAGTTAATAATAGTCAAAATTTGTGTCAGAAATCGCTTTTGTGATGTGATGGGCCAAAATTTGAATATTACAAATTTAAAAGCCATTTTTTTAGAATCAGCGTAAAAGTAAGCCTACAAAACTTCTCTAGTTGTGTAAAAAATATTACTATTAATTTAAATTATTAAATAATATCAAGGACTACGTACATGATATAAGTAATCGTGCAGTTGACTAAATTCAATCTAAATATCTCAATTTCAGTTAATCAAGTCAATTATTACTCATTTCGGAAAGTTCATGCAACTTGCCTTAAGGCAAAATGCCACTTTTTAACTAGTTTCTATTACATCAGGGCTAATAATGACTACCTCTTCTTCAAAGTTCTGCAAATAGCCTCTCGACGTTTTTATAGCTCCGTTTTAAAAGTCTTTATTCTCTAAATTGTAAAGTAATTGTCTTGCTGCGGCAATTAGTTACTAAAATAGAGCAACATTTTCCGTGGATAAAAATAGCTATAGTGGTAGTCGTAGTATTTTTCCGAGCAAAAAGGACTTATCTTTTAGCTAGAGTCGTATTCATGGCCCGTTTTTCATTCGCTCTCTGACAGATTTAGGTCTCTTATTATTATGCACTTTTGCACACAAAGGGCTAAAGGGTAAAGGGTAAAGGATAGTCGGTACGTGTATTTTTGCATTTACTAAACTCCATTTATTTGACTGTGCGAGTTTTTGATGTAAATTCAAACTAGTTGGTATTGGTATTTTGCCTTGAGGCAAGTTGCATGAACTTCTCGAAATGTGTAATCATAATATTTAGAAGAAATTAGTCAAATGCACGATTACGTATATCATGTACCTAGTTACTGATATTATTTAATGATTTAAATTAATGATAACATTTTTTACACAACTATTTTTGACCCATTACATTACAAAAGCGCGACTTTTGATACAAATTTTGTCATCATTTTTTTTCAAACTTTAATGAATTTTTATAATTATAAACTACTTACCGTAAGTACGTGAAATTTTAGTATGTTCTTCAGGACCGTGATGTCTATCGACATGAAAAAATTAACCGAAAAAAATTTCAGTTAATCACGAAGAAACAGCTCGGCCGATCTTTGTCCAAATTTAATCAGCACGATTCCCAAATAATATCTTTTAAATAGTTTTTAAATTTGTAAGATCGATTCAAAATTTTTGGCTAAAACATGGACGAAAATTTTTTCACTTTTCTCTTAATTACCAAGAAATGGCTCGGCTGATCGTCGCACAAAACTGAGAAACGATAGTTCTCATCGTGATACATCGAATAACTTATGAATTTTTGAATCGGTCCAGGCGTTTTTGAGAAAACGACAAAGAAAAGCCTAAATTTGACAAACGTCGAAAAAACGTCACTATTTCTTTCTAACTTTGACGAATATTTAAAATCAAACAACTTGTCGTAGGGCCGTAATATTTTAGTATGATCTATAAGACTATGGTGTCTACCGTCAAAACAAATCATAAAAATGGTCGAAAAAAATAATAATAAATCTAATAAGAAATCCAAAAATATCAGAATCCAATTAGAACTTATTAGAATATAGTAAATCCGAAGTGAAATCCAAGAATATCAGAATCCAATTAGTACTTATCAAAGTAAAATAAATCCAATATGTAAAAAATATCAGGATCTAATTAGAACTTATTAGAATATCAAAAAATCCATTGTGAAATCCAAAAATATCAGAATCCGATTAAAACTTATTTGAATATAATCAATCCAATTAGAAATCCAAAAAAAAATTAGAATCCAATTAAAATAATAGAACAAATAATTATTTTAGAATAAAAAGATATTATATTAGAATATTACAAATCCAATATGGTTTTTCTACTACTAATATTTGTCTCTTCTATTTCAGATACGATGACCTAACTACAAACGCCTAGTCTTCACAAAAAACATTTTGCATGCAGTTTTTAAAATGTAAGCAGATTCAAAAATAAACTCACCATCAGACGTTTTGAATCATGAACGGCGCCCTCTTCAGGGCTGATCGATGATTTCAACGGTTGCCTCGGTCCTACAGACAGGTAAGGAAAAATATTAGTAAATTAGATAATTATAAATAAATAAATATTAGTAATATAATGAAATGGATATATATTTTGTAAATAAATGTGTTGTGTGTCAGGTTTACCGGATGCGTTCGAACGTTTTCTCAATGGCAGCGCGCAAGCCAATTTTTCTTCTGGTTTTGCGACAGGTAAAAAATTGGTGAAAATTTGTTCGATTGATCTATTGTCTATATTCTTAAGCTTTTCACACACACTGCTTTATTTAGACATAAAATTGATAAAGCCACGATAGTTTTTTGCACCAACACACAATCCTTCGTAAGTTTTAATACTGAAGAAATAAATCTTGGTCGCCCACCGAATGCTTCCATGACGCCCTAATTTAAAAAATTATGTATAATTTGTAAAAATATAAAATTAGATGTGTAAATCAGATAGAAAACATGTTTTTTATTTGTAACTAACAAACCGGGCAAACTCCGTTTCACCACCAGATGGTTTCACTTTATGTAACATTTCGTTTGGTGATTAAAAGATGAAAATTGTCTGCTGTTAAACTTGAATAAAAATTTGCACAATACACGTGATTTGATTTGATGGTTTCCAATTGAAATGTTAGGAAACGAATAACTTATGTTTTTTACATTTTTTGCACAATTTCACAGTGAACACAATGCCGGTTTGTCACGTGAAATTAACTGAGCAGAGAACAATGAGTAGCTGTCAAACAAATGAGTAGCGATCAAACAAAAAATATTAGTTTGTAGTACATGCTAAGTATCGGATATGGGGCTGTATGTGAAAAAAGAAAAAGTGTTTTTCGCTTTTCTGTTGAAATCTTTTTCCAAATTTCTTTGCTATAAACCTAACGGAGTCCGAGACCTTTCCAACGAATGCAAAATTGTCGAAATCGGTTCGTGCGTTCTGGAGTTAATCGTCAGGAAGGAAAACCCGACTTATTTTTATATAATAGATAATACATATAAAACTGTTCTCCTAAGAATTTTCCATAATATTGAGAAACAAATATTGTCCGGTTCATCTAAAAACAAGATTTGAATATTACGCCACGATTTTTTACCACAATTCAATTCTACTGGGACACTGCTTTACCAAAACTTTTCATTTTAATTGATTAAGCCAATTTGAAGCAAAAGCATTATAAAACAAATTCCGAAACAAGCACCAACACATTTCTAGCTTTCTGCTTTCTCAGACTTCTATTCTACTTTTCAGGATAAATCCAGTTGGGACTTGGAAATCAAAAATTAGACTCAAATTACTGGTATCTACTAAGAAAATTAAAAAACTAGGTCAAAAAGTAGTAGTTTATGATCACCAAAAAATCCAATTAAAACATCAATATTTGACCAAAATTTGTATTATTTATTTTACTTTATTGATAAGTTAACCAGTAATTTGAGTCACCAAATCTACCAAAGCTTTCCTACATTTTTATGCTTCCAAATTACATTCAAGAGGCAATTCTGCCGTAACAGAGCTCATAACATAAAGTTGTCATGGCAACTTATCTATTTATTTGCTGTGCGATCAGGCGTATTTTACATATAAACAATGCAAGGAAAAATGCCATGATAACCGGTTTTAAAAACCGGTTTTCTGGCGAAAATTATTGAATTCAAAAACCGATTTGTTAGTGAAAAAATTCGGTTTTCACTGTATAAATGGAAAATGACAAATATAGCCAAATATAAAAGATAGATGAAAGCGTTTTGATTCTTGAAATATTATCGGTTCAATAGTATTTGATATCTTATCAGTAGTCTGCAATGGTTCCCAGAAAGGTTTTGTATATATTAATTTAGATTTTTATACCAGTGTATATATTAATTTAGATTTTTATACCAGTGTATATATTAATTTAAATCTGTGTGACTTCTTGTAACTTCCTCTACTCAATTTTTCACTTTAAAACTCAAAAGAGTTTTAAACCATAGAAGCCACAAATTAAAGAACAAAAAACTTAGAATTATTATATCAAACTTCAAAAGCATATTAAGCATAATTTAGTCGCAAGTATGAGAGTATTTTCTATTTCAGAATTTCGATCATTCGATTTGAAATCATATTTCAATAAACAGAAAAACAATTAAAATGTTTAGTTAAAATTGCTCGGAACAGACAATACCATATTTTAGCTTAATTGTTTTTAAAACTAAAATTGATATTAACAAGTATGTATCAACATGTATCTAATATTTTTTTATTTATTTTTTTCAATTTAATGAATTTTGTTTTTATTTAAAAATGTAACATTGTAGTAATTTTACATCCATTGTAGTATTGTTTACAAACATTGTAGTAATTTCACACCCATTGTAGTATTTTTACAAACATTGTAGTAATTTTACACCCATTGTAGTATTGTTTACAAATATTGTAGTAATTTTACACCCATTGTAGTATTGTTTACAAACATTGTAGTAATTTCACACCCATTGTAGTATTTTTACAAACATTGTAGTATTTTTACTCCCATTGTAGTATTTTTACAAACATTGTAGTAATTTCACACCCATTGTAGTATTTTTACAAACATTGTAGTAATTTTACACCCATTGTAGTATTGTTTACAAACATCATAGTAATTTCACACCCATTGTAGTATTGTTTACAAACATTGTAGTAATTTCACACACATTGTAGTATTTTTGCAAACATTGTAGTATTTTTACACCCATTGTAGTATTTTTACAAACATTGTAGTAATTTTACACCCATTGTAGTATTGTTGACAAACATTGTAGTAATTTCACACCCATTGTAGTATTTTTACAAACATTGTAGTAATTTTATACCCATTGTAGTATTTTTACAAACATTGTAGTATTTTTACACCCATTGTAGTATTTTTACAAACATTGTAGTATTTTTACACCCATTGTAGTATTTATACAAACATTGTAGTAATTTTACACCCATTGTAGTATTGTTTACAAACAATGTAGTAATTTTACTCCCATTGTAGTATTTTTACAAACATGTAGTAATTTTACATCCATTGTAGTATTTTTACAAACTTGTTTACAAACTTTATTGTAGTATTGTTTACAAACATTGTAGTAATTTTACACCCATTGTAGTATTTTTACACCCATTGTAGTAGTGTTTACAAACATTGTAGTAATTTTACATCCATTGTAGTATTTTTGCAAACATTGTAGTAATTTTACACCTGAGGTTTGTATAAACTCTGAACAGAATCTTCGATGTTGCAGTTTCTTATATGTATTATACGCCTGATCGCACAGCAACTACATAGACATTTTCACACTTCCCATGACAACGCTATCTTATAAGCTCTGTTATGGCAGAATTACCTTATCAATCTAACTTTTACTTCAAAATATTATTTTTTTCTCCCAGCAGGTAACATCAGTGGCAACTTATCCGGAACAAATGGAATCGGCGAGTTTTATCCGGAAATTCCGGCCTACATCAGAACGACCTCCATGGTCTTCTGTGTGGCCATCATGTGTCTAGGTGTAGTCGGTAATGTGATGGTGCCGATTGTCATTTTGAAAAGTAAGGATATGAGAAATTCGACAAATATCTTCCTGACCAATTTGAGTATCGCCGATTTGTTGGTGCTTTTGGTGTGCACGCCGACCGTTTTGGTGGAAGTCAATACCAGGCCGGAAACATGGGTGCTTGGAGAGGAGATGTGTAAGTAATAATAAAGGAAAAAGAGAAGTTTGTTTTTGTCAAAAAAAATCTGATTTGCTATTTATTTGTTTTCTCGACGTTTTAAGCCATTCTGAATCGAATGAGAGCCAATTTGGGAAAAGTATGCGTGTGTGCGAACATATTTTCATTATTGTCATTCGATGTATCACAATGAGGTCTATTGTTTTCAGTTTTGCGCGACGATCGGCCAAGCCGTTTCTTTGTAAATCGCAGAAAAGTAAAAAAAAAATCGTTCACGTTTTAGCCCGCAATTCTAAATCAATTTTGAAAATACAAAAACCGTTTAAAAGATATTGGTGGGGAATCGTGCTGATTAGAAATATCGGCCGGGCCATTTTCTTGCAATAAAGTGTTAAATTTTTTTTTTTCGGCGATTTTTATGATTTTTTTTACGGTAGAGACCTTAGTCTTATAGATCATACAAAAATAGTACGGCCCTACGACAACTCGTTTAGCTTTAAAAATTCGTCAAAGTTTGCAAAAATTAGTATGATCTTTTTGGCATTTGTCAAAATTAGACCTTTCATCGACGTTTGCTCAAAAACGCCTGAACCGATTTCAAAAATTTAAAAACCATTTGATGTATCTCGATGAGGATTATCGTTTCTCAGCTATGTGCAAAGATCGGCTAAGCCGTTCCTTTGTATTTTGCGAAAAAGTGTAAAACTTTACGTCCACGTGTTAGCCCTCAATTCTGAGTCGATTTTAAAAATTCAAAAACTGTTCGAAAGATACTAGTTGGGAATCGTGCTGATTAGTTTTTGATAAAGATCAGCCGAGCCGTTTTCTTGTAATAAAGTCGTAAAAACTTTTTTTCAACGATTTTTATGATTTTTTTTGACGGTAGATTAGATACCATGGTATTAGAGAACATACTGAAAGTCGTTTAATTATAATAATTCGTCAAAGTTTGAAAAAATATTATAGTCAAAATATGTGTCAAAAGATATGATGATGCAAACATTTCTATTATTTTTATATTAATTTTATTATTTTGTTATTAGTTGTCAATTATTGTTTCAATTCTACTTTATTGTTTTTCTAGTATAATTTTTATTATTTACAAATTTTATTTATTTTATTTATTAATTTTATCATTATTAGATTTGATTTTAAATAAAATCATCATAATACGGATATCATTTCAATGAAAATACTATCCTTTATTTTGTACTCTTATTTATATTTATGTTACTATCCACTTACTTTACTAAATGTTATATTATTTAGCAGTTGTGACAGATATTGAAATTAAAAAAATGAGTCTAACATTGCCGAATCATTAAAATGTAGAATAATAAACTACAATTTTAAGGCATACAAACACGTGCCTGTGCAATATAATTAATATAATTACAGAAAATTTAAACGTGTTTGAGAAAATTCAATTGAAAATTCAGTTGAAATTTGATTGATAGCAAAAACTTTTATTTGCGAAATAAACAGTTCAAAATTTTATCTAAATATCTAAATCTCAATTTTGGTTGATTAAGTCAATTATTACACCTATCTGGAAGTTCATGCAACTTGCCTTAAGGCAGAATGCCGCTTTTACCTTGTTTTAAGATATTACTGGCTCACGTAGACAAATTTGTTCTCATTCATTTCAAAAATTATCAAATCGGATTTTCTGTTAAAATCATAAACCACTCCTTCGGGAAGTTAAAAATCTTTCACCAATATCTGTAAATATATTCTTAACCTCAAAACGTGACTTAGTTGCTCTAACTCTAAGCAACCATACATCACCAAGCCATGTGTGTTACGTTATTTAGTAGTATTCCATCCCGACAGCCTTAATGTGTCGGGTAAACGCAAAATGAGACTATATCCACACATATGTACACATATACACACATACACACACATAAATAAGCAAGTCTCTGCAAGTCTTTAAAGTGATTTAACGTCTAACTACAATTCGCAATTAAAATACCGACGCCCCCTGATTGACGTGCAGAAACCGCCGACGACGATCCTCCTCTATTTTAATGAATTTCACAACGGAAGGATATTGTATTGAGGATCATGGAAGGATATTATAAATAACTAGTGGTGCATGGTATCGTGCCTTAAGGCAAATTGCTGGAACATCCCGTACCGCAATGAAATATTCGAGAAATTTTAAACGTTTTCAAATAAATTATTGCAAATACTGTAACTTTCATTATTTTTGCTGTTTTGTTATATCTGGGCAAATCAAATGTAAATCATAAATCAATTTATCTCGAACATTAACAACCGTCATTTCATTTCGAATTCAATTCCAAAAAAAAATTGCGTATAATTTACCAATTTAAAGTGCTCCAGTATAGTCACAGTGTAAACGCATTTGCAAATAGTTTTGTGCGACATTTTGACTTATACTGTGCTTTGCCAGGCGGCATTTTTACATTTTTCAATAGTTTTCACAAAATTGAAAAAGTGCTCCATGCAAAAACATTCTAAACGCACTTGCAGATATATTTGCACCAGGTTGTCACTTAGACTGTGCTTGGTCTGGGTAGTTTTTAGAATTTTTAACCCGAAATTTCATTTTTATAAAATTTACATAAAATTGGAAAACGCCAATGCAGAAACATTCTAAACGCATTTGCAAATATATTTGCATTGCACCAGGTTGTCACTTAAACTGTGCTTAGCCTGGGTGATTTTTTGAATTTTTACCCAAAATTACATTTCTATAAATTTATTTATCTAAAACTAAAATTAATATCTGAATCATTTTCTGTATTCAAACAAAATTTTGTTTTGGAAATTAAAAAAAATAATTTTAAATAAAAAATATTTTTTTCCAAAAACTAGTAGAACAAACAATATCAATAGAAGCAAAATGTTTCGTGAATCATTTAAATCGGATGATTCGTCCTCTCAAAAAATGTCATATTTTGTACATTTAGCTCCGAATCTTCGAAACGGCCTGCCTTTGCCAAAAACTAATCAGCACGTCTCCTTATCAAATAGGAATCGAATGTTTTTTGAATCATTCAAATCGGTTACATTCAAATCATTCAAATTCATACGCCCGAAAACGTAGACGAAAAATTGTATCCGCACATACATACACACACACATGCACCAATTTTTTCTAAGGTATTTCAAAATGTTCAGAAACCTTCAAAAACGTCGAAGAATGCAAAAATTTTAAATTTCGATTTTTTGCGATTATTATAACTTACCCTACGGGAAGTTAATTATTATTGACCAATACAATTTGTTCAATTATACATTTTCGTTAAATTTTTGAAAAATGGACTGCGTCAAAAAATATTAGAAATTTCTAGTCAATTTTTTTAAAGTTAAAGGCAAAATGTCACAGATCTGGTTTTTTGTGAAGATTCTTCAGTATTTGACAGGGTGTAAAACCAAAGCAAATTATATCATCTTATGTAAAGATAAGAAAAAAGTTTATTCAAAGATATGGTGAAAGCATTAAACTAGACTGATATTAGCTTAAAACAAGTATTTATTTGTAATCGTATCTCAATTGTTTTGAAAAAAAGTTCAAAATATTCAAAATATTTCAAAGGTCATTTTTTTTAAAAAAAAAAATCAAAATTATATTATTTTTTCTAAGTTTTAAAAAAGTTTTGAATCTTTTTAAAAAAAAAATATTTTTGGCACGGAAAGATCTAGCGAATTGCCTTAAGGCACGATGCCACCACTAGTTTATTCAAATTATACCCAATTACCAAAATGATTTCGATTAATATTATCGTTCCAATTTTTTATCATGTCTTTTTTATTTCCATTAATAAACGGACGCCACAATTCATTACGGAAAGATTTGTTTTCATTTTGAGGAAAAAGATAAGTAGCAGAAGTGCCCGCTAAAATATTGCCCACGATTTATCAAAGTCGCCGAACAAATAAATGCGAGGAAAAACACTGAAAAGTTGGGAAAATATAAATTTATCCGGAAATATTCCAAAACTTATGGAGGATGAATTTTTTCTTAGTAATGAATAATTTTATTCGTCGTTTGGCAGAAAAAAATTATATAAATAAATATATATATATAATATATATAATATATATATATATTTGTGTGTGTTTGTGTATCATGTTGTATTTACATAATATCCTGTATATTATGTGTCGTGTTTGTGCAAAATGCCAATGATATTTGCTTGTCGAGTTCTTTAAATGAGGATCACATCCCCATTGGAATATAAATAGGGAAAATTTGGATAGAGAGTAGATTTTCTACTTGATAAGCACGTGCCTCATCTCAGATAAATGTTTTTAGTTTTCTTTCACAAAATAAAAACGCTTACATTTTTAATTTAACAATTATGTTTTAAAGAAATTTTAACAACCAAAGCTTTGCACGTAGAACTATTTAAAACTAGCAAGTTGCACGAACTTCCCGAAATGTGTAATAATTGACCTAATCAACCGAAATTGAGATTTATATAAAATCTCAAGTGCGGCCAACTCATACTACTTAGGGAATTGAAATATAGATGTTGTCCGATTCTCGAGAATTATTTTATATCATATTCCTTACAAATATCTAATACCAAATATATAACAAAATCCGTTTATCTATTCCAAAAACCTCATTTCCCATATCGCCTCCGAACCTACGAAACCAAAAATCATCTTAACCCAGGAAAACATATGAAGAAAAACACTTCCATTGAAAATTCCCCAGAGCATGATTCCGGCATGTGCATTAGCATGTTATTATCGCTCAAAAGCCCTGATATGATTTTCTATCTAGGAAAATTCGGAAT
>NW_020536999.1:11515551-11554602 GCF_003426905.1 Ctenocephalides felis
TGATTACAAAAACAAAACAGTGTACACAAAAAACAAATTCGGTCCAAAATAAAAAAATAGTGTGCATAAAATTTCCTCCTTGAATATTTTCTTCCCTATGCTAAGTGACTTTTCACGGCACCCTCGAACTAAGAGTCTCAAAAGAGGCTCTATAATACTTTCCATACAAAACTATTCATAGGCTTATACACACCTCTACCTACTTGAGCAAATAATTCTTATCTAGTGACGCAAAAACTTTTTCTTGTTCCGAGGTCAGTGATCTGAAAGAGATATAAAACGCTTAGGGCTCCTTCTCCGAGCCCCATTGCCCTTTTCAAGGGTGCTCTCATATGGAAAACTGTTCCGGGAACTATTAGTAGAAGCGCGGAGGGGTAAGAATTTTCATCACATCTTAGCTTGAAATTTAATTTATTAGATTTTTGAAAACTAATCAGCACGTATCCCTATCGGTGGAAGTCGAATTTTTTCCCCGTAGGGTAAGTTATAGTACTCGCAAAAAATCGAAAATGAGAATTTTTATATATCTTTACGTTTCAAAAGTTTCTGAACATTTTGGCATCTTAGAAAAAATGGATGTGTGAATATGTGTGTGTGAGGATACAAATTTTCGTCGACGATTTCGCGAACACGGATCAACCGATTTGAATAATACAAAAAACATTCGATTCGTATTGATAAGGAGACGTGCTGATTAGTTTTTGGCGAAGACAGGTCTAGTCGTTCCGAAGATACGAGGCAAAAATTGCCGAAAACGGTAACTTTACTTGCATTGACAAGATAAAAGTCTGATTGAATTTTTGGAATGGCAGGTCCAGTGGTTATGAACTCTCAATGAAAATAAATTAAAAGAATGTCATTTGGCGGTCAAAAATGTTTATTTGACATATGTACATCAAATTATGAGATATTTTATAGAGATTTTAACAATGTGTACACATTTTTTATAACCTTTTTTGGGTTCCGTTCCAAGATTTTTAATTACGGTACGAGAAGTTCCAGAAATTTGTCTTAAGGCACGATGCCATGCACCCCACTAGTTAATATTTCAAATCGTATGATCTGCGCACCCCAAATCGTGGACGAACAATTGTATCCGCACAAAACACACACACATATTAAATTTTTCTAAAGTATGCCAAAATGTTCAGAAACCTTTGAAACGTGAAGATCTGCAAAAATTTTCATTTTCGATTTTTGGCCATTACTATAACTTACCCTACAGAAAATGTTTAAAGTATTTTTTTTGAAATCTGACATTCTTTTTTATGCAAAATTGCAGCAAAACATTATTTTGCAATAAATTCTATTTAAAATCTTATTAAAATAATAAGATTAAAATAATATAGACTATTTAATTTTGTACAACTTTGCTAAAAGTGTATTTGTATTAGATGAAATGAGAATGAAATTATATACAAGTGTATAACAACAAATTTGAAATGCTATTTTGTTTTCAATGGCAAATTTGAAGTACATATACCGAGTTGTTGTATTTTATTTTATATGTAGGAATGTATTTTTATCTTTCAACAAATCATTACAAAGAAACGGCCCGATAGATCTTTACCAAAAACTAATCAGCACGATATTCTATGGAACAATGAATTTTTGAAATCGAATTAGGAATGTGTGGCAAAACGTGGACGAAAAAATTCAGTTCTCATCGAGTTACATTGAATATCTTGTAAATTTTCAAAAGCCAAACCACTTGTTTGCAAGTAACGTCGACAAAGTGTCCTAAATCGGAACACATTTATTTTCCAAATTTGGTCTCATTCGATTCAGAATGACTTGAAACGTGGGGAAAACATAATATTAGCAATTCGGATTTTTTTCTCCTTTAGAGAGCTAATATTCTACTAGCTCTCGCATTATGCTCTCTTTCTCTTTTCCATTGATATTATTATTATTGTGGGTTTGTTCGCGCCACTTAGTGAGTTGGCGGACATCACTTCGGCCAATACAAAGCCGAAGGAATATGTTCTCCTCCTTGTTTGTACATTTCCTATTATTAGGACACACTGGACAAACAAGGATTCAGATTAGGATGGATCTATTATACATATATAAATATATATACATACATACATCTTATATATAAAATTATTCTGCACGGGTGTATGATTTGATACTTCTCCTAAACGGTTATTCGGATCTTGATAATTCTTTTTAGAGTTTGTCAAAGGAAATTTTTAAAATTTAATGAACGATAAAACTATAGTAATATTGTACAAATACATGGCAAACATTCAAAAAACCACTTATCATTGTTATACATAGATAATATTTGAACTGCCATCTGCTAGAAATTTCAATTGACTTGAAATTTCAATTCAGCTGAAATTATGAGTCTAGATAATATTAGAATATAATATACAAGAAAAATGTAACGTCTACATTATTATTGCCAAAAAGCAGCTGAGATGTGCCAGAAATCAAAATAATACAACATACAGTCAACTGTATATATTTGGCAGATAAAATTATATAATTCAGTCTAATAAGTAACGCAATAAGTCCAAAATTCTAGGCCTGCACTTAGATTCCAAGCTCACCTGGAGATTCCATAAAAACAATAAAATACAACAAATGAAACTAAAAATGCAACAGTTAAATTGGCTTTTAAGTAGAAAGTCAAAACTTTCACTGTATAACAAAGTTTTAATCTACAATGCAGTGCTGAAACCGGCGTGGACCTACGGCATAGAGCTGTGGGGATGCGCTAGCAAATCACATATAGCCAAGATGCAGAGAATGCAAAATAAAATTCTCAGAACTCATGGTTTATAGGTAATTATATAAAAGACGTTACCAAGGAAAAAAGGTATGCACACATCTTGACAAAATCGAAACACATACCAATAAATTACTAAAACCACTTGTGAGACAAAATACAAAACGAAGACTTAAAAGAAAATGACCTGCCGATCTGACCATGTAAACTCTGTCTGACTTTCTCTACTTAGGATTAACTCAATAGAGGCATCCTAACGTACTGTTTTTTCTAATTTGCTTAAAATTATATTAGGTGTATTTATTTATAATCTTTGTTTTTGTATCTTTATTATTTGTTGATTTTAATTACTTTATTTAATTTTTATTTTGTGATTACGACACACATTAGCTTATAGGACATGTATTCTAATTGCTAGTTATAAATAAATTAAAAAAAGTCCAAAATTGCATATACATTATATTAACATTAAATTTATATTATGCATGTCGCATTTTTGGTTTTATTACTTTACTAAATTATATAACAATACAAAAACATGTTTCTACTTATTAAAAAAAATGATTTAGAATTTTGTATCATGTGTCAAAAATGTATTTGTTTAGCATTGGATATGGAATATTTAGCAAGTTGATCTTAGATTGAAGAGTACTCATATAAACTAGATATTACAAATTAATCCACCTAAGATTTGAACATAAACAATAATGTTTATAAAATTATTAGTAAGCAAAATGTGCTTTCGAAATTATAAATGCCAAAAAGCAACTAATATATCGTACGAGATTATGAAAATTATAGACTAATTTATTGAAGCCATTATGTTGTGTGGTTAAATCAAGTGTGATATTGTTCTTTTACTGCAGATAATATATTATTTTTTTCTGAATTTCTCATACTGCTTAAGCTAAGATCATAAATGAATCACAAAGGCAGGACATCAAATAGGATATTAAAAAGTATTAGATAGGATATTCAGAAAATAGGCACTTTTTAATTGTAGGTGCGGGAACAGAACGTCAGTCAATATATATATATATATATATATATAGATATATATATATATATTTAAATTTGTTATATTAAACGTCGTCGTAGGTTATTATCGCTATAAATTGATGTCTTCCGCAATCAAAATTTGGCAGAGTACCATCTTCATAATTTCACAGCCATTAATTTCATAACGAGTTATATGTTATATGGGTTCGTTAACGACATTTATCACATGTGTAATGCCATCTAATAAATGTCTCTTCTTTCAAATTACCCGGTCATATGTGAAATTGGCGAAAATTGGTTCCGGATCAAGGAAAAACGAATTAGTTTCTGCAATTAGCAGTGGCGGAAAATCGAAGATCAATTAGAGGGATTAATTGGTATCATGATATGCATGATGGGAAAGATGAAATTTATGTCATGATTGTTTGTATATCAAAGATAATTCAGATTTAAATTTTAATTCTGACTAAAGTTCTAATATACATCAAACAAATTAATTTCAACTTTGCATTTCAGTTTATATAATTCTTATGAATATTAGACAATGTTACAATATTTATAAAAAATATTTGAAAACATTTAATATTCCTCTAACATTTCATTACAGTACGGGAAGTTCCAGCAATTTGCCTTAAGGCATGATGCCATACACATCTAGTTTTAATTAATTAACTTCCCGTAGAGTAGTTATAGTAATGAGCCCAAAATCGAAAATGAAAATTTTTGCATTTCTCGACGTTTTGAAGGGTTCTGAATATTTTGGCATACCTCAGAAAAAATGGATGGTGTGTGTGTTTTTTTGTCTGTCCGCATGTTTTCGTCCACGTTTTCAGGCGCACGGATCAATTGTTTTGATTGGTTTAAAAAACATTCGATCCCTTCTGATAGGGAGATGTGCTGATTTGTGTTTGGCAAAGGCAGGTCCAGCCGTTACGAAGATACGGAGCAAAGAGTGCAGAAAATACAAATCGAGTTTTTGAGAGAACGGAGTATCAAAAGATTTGAATTTTAGATTTGAATTATCTAAAAAACATTCAATTTGTAATGATTGGGAGAAGAGGTGATTAGTTTTTGGCAAAGACAGGTCCCGCCATTTCGAAGATACATAGCTAAATGTGCAAAAAATGGCAGTTTTTGAGTGAACTAAGCGTCCGATTTGAATGATCTAAAAAACTTTCTGCTTGTATTAAACAAAACAATTGCTTTTGAGTATAAAAAATTATTACATCTTTTTTGATTTTCCATAAAATATTTTTGTAATTTTGGATTAAAAATTCAAAAAATTTTCCAGGCTAAGCACAGTCTAAGCGCCACTCTGGTACAAATGTTCACCCGAGTGCGTTTAGACTGTTTATGTAGATACTAGAGCACTTTTCCAATTTTGTGAGAAAACTATTGAAAAATGTGAAAATGCCGCCAAGCTAAGCACAGTATAAGTGAAAATGTTGCACAGAATTATATGCAAATGCGTTTAGACTGTGACTATACGGGAGCACTTTTTCAACTTTGTGTAAATTAGGCAACTATTTTTTTTTTAAATTGAATTCGAAATGAAATGACGATTGTTAATGTTCTGGAGATAAATTGATTTATGATTTACATTTGATTTGTTCAGATATATCAAGATAGCAAAAGTAATGAAAGTTACAGTATTTGTAATAATATATTTGAAAACGTTTAAAATTTATCGAATATTTAATCACGGTACGGGAAGTTCCAGCAATTAGCCTTAAGGCACGATGCCATACACCACTAGTTTGTTATGAATTTGATGTAACCACTTTCTTACCAAGAAGCTATAGGGTTGACCAGCTATAGTCAAAATTTGATTATTATCATTATTACCAAATCGACCATGTCTTCTAAAACTAGTCCATTACCATTACAATATTTTCCTCAATTTTTCTCGTATGCAAATCCTTCTCCATGACGAAACTGTTACGTGGGCAGTGTGTATATGTGGCAGTGTGTGCAGAAAGTGCAATTGTGCAAAATCCAAATGGGATTGCATTTGAATCGTAATGGCTCACTTGATGCAGAATATTCTGCAGTTGCAGTCGCAGAGACTAAAACTTTATATTGTAATATTATTTTGCATGTTATATAACTACCCACGCGTTGTAAGAAAATAGTGGGAAGGGGTTTTACAAATAATTCTAATTCTATTGGCCTAAAAAATTTGTGTCAACACTCGCTCGTTGTTTAATTTAACCTTTTCCACTCGGATGCCAATAAAAAATCATATAAATCTCGAAATTAGCGAGTGGAAAAGGTTAAAATTGGGATATACTGGTTATACAAGGAGTCCCAGAAATAGCAAAAATCTTGTATTTATTTTTTACTCGATTTTTTTATTGCGAATCTTTCAAGCAATTCATCTTATTAAATGCAATAAACTTTTTGACACAACATCAGCACATTTTTTTTAAAAAGAGAGCTCCTCAAATAGACTAATTTTAAATTTGTAACAAGAAATGTTTTTTTACGGTTACGGTTCCAATGTGTAAACGAACAACAATAATAAAATTAACCACAATAACCGAAAAATTGTTATAGTTTTACCAAAGTTCTTGGTAGCACTTAAGCTCACAGTTTTCAAACAAAAAAGGAATATTTTTTACTATTTTTTTTTATGGATTGACCGTTGAGTTCTGGGACATCATGAATATATGTAACACAAATTTTATGAATAAACAAAAAATATTAAATATCTGTTGCCTACGTTGACCGCCAAATCGAATCCGGTTAACCAAAGTTTTCTGTTGCACATAGAAAACACATAATTTTCAAAAACATGGAATTTTTTTCAAAAAAAATTTCAAATGCTTGGCGTTGAGTCTGGGATACCATAAATAAATAGAACATAAATGTTATAAATAAAAAAAAATGTTTAAATATTTCTTGTCTACTTGGTTTTAACCAAAGTTTTTGGTTGCACTTAAAGCTCTTACAGTTTTCAAACAAAAAAGGAATATTTTTTTACTTTTTTTTTTCATGGCTTGACGTTGAATTCTGGGTAAAATTCTAATATTTTTGTCAAATTGAATCCGATTTATGAATTCATGAAAAACCAAAAAAACACATCTTATTATCTTATGATAATTAAAAATCCTAGCAAATGCGTAAAACTTGCGAAAGTTTTTCCCATTAAATGTTTGCACGGAAATCGAGCAAATTATACTAACAATGAGGAAACCATAGTAGGAGAGCTAGAAAAAATTCTAATTAACTTGATGGAATTCGATAAAGTTGATAAGTTTTATAAATGCTACATATTTTGTCCATATTTTAGCCAAAAATTGTAAACAAAATTTAAAAATTTAGAAAATGTTCCAAAGATACTAGTTGGGAATCGCACTGATCGGTAAAATGGTAAAAATTGGCTTTTGTAATTATTTGTTGAAATTTTTTCATAACAAACTCTTTTATATTTATAGACCTACAAATAGTAATTTTATTATAAAAATTCTCCAAAGTTTGAAAAAATGGACAGTGTCAAAGTAAAAAGTTGTAAAAATGACACTAGTTTTCCTAATGAAATTCATTTTAAATTTTATTATCAAAAATCCCAATGATCTCATAAATAGCCATTTGTAAACGCTAACATTAATATTATTATTATTATTATTATTATATTATTATATTATTATTATCTTATTATTTCTGATATTGTTATTTTGTAATATTTTATTGTTTTTCCAGTATTATTTTATTATTCAGAAATTTCATTTTTATTATTATTTGCTTTTATTTTTAGTGCAGTAAACGGAGAGGAAAAATGGGTATAACCTCTGAATTTTTTTACTGTGCTCCGAATTGAATGAAATTTTGGAATTAGGTTTATCTTACCCTCAAGTTCAAAAGTGAAAACAATTCGGGTTGCGCCATCACCCCCCGGGGGGATGACCCCCCTTCTAAATTGTGTAATTACATTTTTCCAAAATAACATCGGAAATCGATAGAAGAACTATTTATAGAAAAAAATGTCTTCTATAATTTTTCAAAAAACCAATACTTTTCAAGTTACTGGCCACTAAAGATTCATATATTTTTGGCGTTTTATTCGTTTTTTTGCAAATATCTTCTACTAAATATACATTTTAAACAAAATCATGTGATGAACAAAATAATGTCAATAAAATCTTAATAAATCGGTATTACACAAGGTGTTCTAGGATAAATATTAAGCAAGATTTGAAAGAGCAAAGTCGTTTTTATTTCGTTCAAGATTTAATTGTTGTATTTAAAGCCATCTAGTGGCGAGGTTTTACATTTTATGCATTTCGGGAAATTGGGTTTTATAGTGCTCAACATAAACTTTAAAATGAGTGCTGTTACAAGTTTTTTGCGTGTAAAATGAGTGAGCTATCATGCAAATAAGAAGCATATACGAAGTTTTTTTCTTTTAAATCATATGGTTTAATGAGCGCCATTTCCACCAGAATTAAAGTAATTCACATTCCATCTAGAATCACTTTATTATAGACATCTTGATGGATTCTAGTAGATTCACTATTTCAGCACAACTATTTTCAGAAAACTCACGATTTTATAAAACTTTTATTTTCAATTTTTTTAAAAATCGAATATTTTTTTATTAAATCTCAAAAAGAATAAAAGATACGTATAAAAGTATATAGATAAAAATTAAAGGACCTTTCTGGCTTATTATTTTTTTTTATTATTTTTCTTTGCACGAAAATTGACAGAGTTATGAATGTTTAAAGACTGCGCGCCCGCGCAAATTGGAAAAAAAAGTTTTTATAAATCGTGAGTTTTCTGAAAATAGTTTGTACTAAAGAAGTAAATCTACTAGAATCCATCAAGATGTCTATAATGAAGTGAATTCTAGATGGAATGTGAATTACTTTTCATTCTGGTGGAATGGCGCTCATTAAACCATATGATTTAAAAAAAAAACTTCGTATATGCCTTCTTATTTGCATGATAGCTCACTCATTTTACACGCAAAAAACTTGTAACAGCACTCACTTTAAAGCTGATGTTGAGCACTATAAACCCAATTTCCCGAAATGCATAAAATGTAAAACCTCGCCACTAGATGGCTTTAAATACAACAATTAAATCTTGAACGAAATAAAAAACGACTTTGCTCTTTCAAATCTTGCTTAATATTTTTCGTAGAACACTTTATCTAATACCGATTTATTAAGATTTTTATTGACATTATTTTGTTCATTACATGATTATTGTTAAAATGTATATTTTAGGAGATATTTGCAAAAAAACGAAGAAAACGCCAAAAATATGAATCTTTAGTGGCCAGTAACTTAAAAGTATTGTTTTTTTTGAAAAATTATAGAAGACATTTTTTTCTTATAATTAGTTCTTCTATCGATTTCGATGTTATTTTGAAAAAATGTAATTACACAATTAGAAGGGGAGTCATCTCCCGGGGGGTGATGGCGCAACCCGAATTGTTTTCACTTTTGAACTTGAGGGTAAGATGAACCTAATTCCAAAATTTCATTCAATTCGGAGCACAGTAAAAAAATTCAGACCCCTAAACGCTCCGTTTACTGCACTATTTATATTAAATCATCATACTACGGATATAATTTTAATGTAAATTCTATTCTTTGCACTCTTATTTATTTAAATTTATGTTATTATTTATCATTATTGCTAGATGTTAAATTATTCAACAGTTGTAATAAATATTGTAATTAAAAAAAAATTATCAAAATTAAACATTAACTATCTATCAGTTATGTGAGAGATGCATCAATTCATAAATTGTTAAAAATTAAAAAAAAAATAATAATGGTTTTTGACTGATTCCTACTCGGAATTGTACAAATTAATTCTTATTGATGAATTATTAGCACGTTGATCGCCATGTCAGTCATATATGTCTGACACTAAAAAAATCTACGTAAATTCTATTAGATATGCCTATATGTCTGACGATAAAATGAAATAAATTCTATAGAAGCCCATGTCACGCATATTATGTGTGATATTAAAAAATGTGTTTTTGCAGGAATTTGGTAAAAAAAATAAAAAGTCAATTCTTACACATTTCGGGGAGTTCATGCAACTTGCCTTAAGGCAGAATGCCACTTTCAACTAGCTTTTACCCAAACCATGTTACATCACATGCAATAGTAAATCCATATTTATACATCGGTATACAAGTCATAAAAGTAAACAACACATGTAATATTTTACCCCAGCCCTGCCATTATTATCGTTTTACTATGAAACAATGGGCACTTTGCCAAAATGCCCGCAAACATTTTATTAGTTACGGAGTTTATGCCCGATTTGTCTACGGCATTTATTTTATACGGAAAAAATTCGAAGATGAAAAAAATACAAGTGGACAAGTTATTTCGAGAATTGCGGAAATTGATAAATAGTAAAAATGATTCATTTCAGGAAAAAAACGAAACGGTCTTGTACGGCAGACTTTTTTATGGACGATGAGATGGAATAATGGTCAACTATGAAATTTATTGTGTATATATATATATATATATATATATCTATATATAATTTTATGTGACCATTTAAATATTTAAATAAATGCGTGTTTCATGATTATAGCAACACTTATCTCATATGGTCATTTATTTCCAAGTGGGTAGGCGACAGAGTTGTACAATTTGCATTGTAATTGTCGAATACGATAAAAGTCTATTTAAATTTGAATAATTACATCTTTTTTCATTTTTTTTACATTTTTTTTTCATATTTACATGCGGGAATGGATATATGTGAACGATGAGTTAATTTAATAAATTACCAATGTAATGTAATTAGGAATATTTTGAAAAATCATATGTTACTACTTTCTTGATTCGGCTATATTTGAAAATGAAAATATAGTTTTTAAATATACAACTTTTGTCACAAAATAAAATGGTTTATATATGTTATATGTATATATAATATATCTATATATATAATTTAACTTATATTATTATATATGATATATCTATATATTCATTATATATTAATTTAACTAAAATTTATCTATATAAAATGCAACGTGAAGTAATATACTTTGATAATTGGTGATATATGAATACGGGACACTTTTTTACGTTTTTCATATAACTTGAAAAGTTTGTTCTAGATGCTCTAAGTAATTTATTTTACTAGAAACTAGATAAAATATACTAAAATTCAATCTAAACTGTTAGATTTACTCTGATACAAGTTTTTTTTATAAAATAATTACGACGTACAATACTTTGTTAATTGTTATATGAATACAGACATTTTTTGCGTTTTTTTCATATAACTTGAAAAAAATGTTCCGAGTATTAAATAATAATTTAATTTTAGAAACTAGATAAAATTTACTAAAATTCTGGCTGAACAATTCGACATACTCTCATAAACATTTTTGAAAGAAAATTATCACAACGACCAAGTATTTACTTTAATGGATTTGTGACATTTTTTTACGTTTTTGTTATATATCTCAAAAAAATTGTTCCAGGTGCTAAGAATAATATAGCTTGGTAGAAACTGAATAAAATTTACTAAAATTCTGTCTAAACTATTTGACATACTCTTATACAACATTTTTGAAAAATTTTATGTACTTTGTATGTAATATATGTAAGTATGTACTTTGATAATTGATATATGAATACAAGAATTTGTTTTTACATTTTTTTCATATAACTTAAAAAAATTGCTTCGGTGCTCTGACTAATTTAGCTTAGTAGAAACTAGATAAAGTGTACTAAATTCTGTATTACCTATTCGACATACTTTGATACAACATTTGAAAATAAAATTCATCACAACGCAGAAGCATATAATTTGCGTAAGGGGCGATATGGGACACTTTTTTAGTTTTTTAATATAACTTAAAATATAGCTCTGGACACTCTTTTTTTTTTGTATATTAGCAGAAACCAGATTAAATTTATTATACCTTTACACAAATTGATAAGCATTTGTAATTGATAATTAAAAATTTCCACTTCTATATCTTTTCAATTATTATTAATATAATTTTTCGGAACGACTATATTTGGATATAATATAAAGTGTATAATCTTTTGCAGTCTTAATAACCAGAAATAAAAATAATTCTCCATTTTTCACAACGTAAATAAACTATACTACTAATAAACTGGAAAAATTATAAACAAATGATGGATATAATATAAAGTGTAATAGTTTGAATCAGCAATTACAAATAGAATTTTGCTCCAACTTTTGGCATACCAGTTCAAATATTTATTTATATAAATTTCTATTTATTTCAACAAGCACTAAACAGACATAACATTTAGTATATATATATATGGGTTGTTGTAGGAAATTTACGATTTTCGTCCAATAAAGCAAAGAAGAACATTAACTCCGGAGCCCTCTCGGCTCGTTATATGGACATAAAGCCAAAAGGACAAAGCGGCCCTTTTAATTATACGTTCAAATAAGTTAACAACCTATAATTTATATACACAAAATATATATATATATATGTATATATATATATATATATATATATATATATATATGAGTATTATCGTAGCAATTAATCAAGAACGATTAAGATTACGAAGTACTTCATTTTGATTGTTGTAGGCTTATAGCATTACCAAGACTTGACTTAGCTATTTCTCTATTATTTCTTTACAAATCATAAAACCATTTGTTCATAAATATAAACTAATAGTGTATGGCATCGTGTTTTAAGGCAAGTTGCTGGAACTTCCCGTACCGTAACAAAATATTCGAGGGATTTCAAATGTTTTCAAATATATTATTACAAATACTGCAACTTTCATTATTTTTGCTATCTTGTTATATCTGAGCAAATCAAATGTAAATCATAACTCTCCAGAATTATCTCCAGAACATTAACATCGTCATTTCATTTCGAATTCAATTTCAAAAAAATAGTTGCCTAATTTGCACAGAATTGAAAAAGTGCTAACAGGCTAAACGCATTTGCAAATAATTTTGTTCTACATTTTCACTTATACTGTGCTTTGCTTGGCGGCATTTTCACATTTTTCAATAGTTTTCACAAAATTGAAATGAATTTCAAATTAAATTGAACCAGATTGTCACTTACAAGATTGACGAATTCACCGAAATTGCAAAAGTGCTTCTGTGTCGTCACAATCTAAACGCACTTCCGAAAACATTTGCACCAGGTTGCCACTTAGACTGTGCTTAGTCTGGGTAATGTTTGAAATTTTTAACCCAAAATCAAATTTCTATTATTTACTAATCCAAAATTAAAATTGATATACTCGTATGACTGTCAATACAAGACAAGCAAAATGTTTTTTGAATCATTCAAATCGGATGCATCGTTCTTTCAAAAACTTTTTTTGCACATTTAGGTCCGTATCTCCAAAACGACTGGACCTGCCTTTGCCAAAAACTAATCAGCAAGTCTTCTTAGAAATGCGAATCAAACATTTATTGAATTATTCAAATCGGTGCGCTCGAAATCGTTGACAAAAATTTGTATTCACACACACACATATCCATTTTTCTAAGATGTGCTAAAATGTTCAGAACTTCTTAAAGCAAAAATTTTCATTTTCGATATTTGGACGATTTCTATAACTTGAACCCTACGGGAAGTTAAAAATAAATTTTGATTTACCTCGAGGATTTCATATAAAAATTTATTTTTGAGTGAAATTTTTCTTAGGGATAATAAAATATTAAAATTTGTTTTTTATAAATCAATTATTTTTTGCCTGGTCATCTGTTTGCATGAGACTTGAATTAAATTTTCCATAAAGTGTGAAACATAAAATTTTTATGCAGGTACTTTTTGAATAAGCATATTAGTTGGAATTGATTCGATATAAACTGACGTCAAATTTTCGACGATATAATAATACGATATTTACATTAAAAATATCCAATAAATTTCAATAAAGTCCATAAAGTATCCAATAAAACTTTAAGTCTTATAATCGTCTCTTTAGGTCGTTCTACTGTATAAACAAGTGTCAAATATTATTTAGACTCGTCAATAAACTGAATTTTTATTGCTTTCCAAAGGGCTTCATATCTATTTCTTAATAAATAAAATCGGACTGATAGATAATGATTTTTAATTTCTCTTCTAATTCAAAATCGTACTTTCCTTACAAACAACTATTCTTTGTTTAAATATGTTGAATTGCAAAAATTGTAGGTGGATGTGGACGACAACATTAGGTATTCAATATCAAATTTCACAATCGCTTTAAATTAGGTCTTTCTTTTTATAAAACATGTGTCAAAATATTATCTCAAACTCGTCAGTAAATTTAATTTTTATTTATTTTATTTAATAGAAAATTATTTTGTTTCTTCTTTCGGTTATCATACTGACATCATACTCAAAAACGGACTTTCCTACCAAAAACCCTACTTTTGTCTATATGCGTTCGATTTGCAAAGATATTAGTAGATGAATGTGGCACTTGTGGTCACACATTACTACATTATATATATATATATATATATATATATATATATATGTATATATCATCCAAGAATATGACAAATGACTATACTGTATTCGTAATAAATCAGTCTAAATTTATACACGTTATACTTTTGACCTGTGCGTTTTTTTCCGTCACAAGAGCAATAAAGACTATTGTCTATCGCATTGTTCCTTTGACATGCACTCTTTGAAAAGTAATATATTTCAATAAAGACATTTATATATATATATATATATATATATATATAAATAGATGAACTATGTCTATGAAATATGTACGTGGAAATATTTCAGTTGAATATCTTTACGCGTCGTGTATTTTCAAGAGCCATCCGCTGCCACCAGATTTATTTATAAGATGAATTATAAGTTGGCAGACGAAATATGTTTTTATTATAGATTTAATAACAATTAGTTTTATTTAAATAATATTGGTTAGTTTATTTTTAGCTCTTGCCAGCGGATTTATTTACGAGTTGAGTTATAAATTAACTGTCGGATGTAGTCACGTTTTAGATTTTTGAGGAGCTAATAATTTTTGACAGCCACAAAATATTTATAAAAGACTTAAAAAATATATATTATTAAAATTTGTTAAGTTACTGTCACTTTTACTAGATAAGTGATAATTCAACAGAGCATCTTAATTTTTGTCTTGAATTATTGATATTGTCTAAATTATTTTTTAGTGAAACCAAGATTTTTTAACTTCCCGTAGGATAAGTTATAGTTATCGCAAAAAAATAGAAAATGATTTTTTTTTATATATCTTTACGTTTCAAAGGTTACCGAACATTTTGGCATACCTTGGGAAAAATGGGGTATGTGCTTGTGTATATGTATATGTAGCGGATACAAATTTTCGTCGACGGTTTTGGGAACATGAATCAACCGATTTGAGTAATTCAAAAAACATTCGATTCGTATTGATAAGGAGACGTGCTGATTAGTTTTTGGCAAAGAAATTTGGAAAAAGTACGTGTTTACGTGTTCTACTCTCGACTTTTGTAACAAGAAAGCAGGAAAATCTCATCTTTGAAACTCATTTTTAACTTCATTTTTTTCTATTCTCATTATATTTAAACACAAGACAACTTAAATTTGCTTCATGAAATAACTATTTTTAACTTCCCGTAGGGTAAGTTATTGTAATCGTCCAAAAATCGAAATCGAAAATATTTGCATTTCTCGATGTTTTAAAGGTTTCTGAACATTTTGGCATACGTCAGAAAAAATGGATGTGTGTGTGTGTTTTGTATGTCCGCATTTTTTCGTCGACGTTTTCGGGCGCACGGATCAACCGCTTTGAATGGTTAAAAACATTCGATTTCTATTGATAGGGAAAAGAGCTGATTAGTTTTTGGCGAAGGCAGGTCCAGCCGTTACGGAAATACGGAGCAAAGAGTGCAGAAAATACAAATTGAGTTTTTGAGAGAACGGAGTATCGGATTTGAATGATCTAAAAAGCATTTAATTTAAAATGATTTGGAGAAGAAGTGATTAGTTTTTGGCGAAGGCAGGTCCAGCCATTTCAAAGACACAGAGCTAAATGTGCAAATTTTTTTTTTTTTAATTTTGACTAAAGTTCTAATATACTTCAAACAAATAATTTCAACTTTGCAATTCAGTTTATATAGATCTTATAAATATTAGACAATGTTACAATATTAATAATAATCTATTTGAAAACATTCAGTATTCCTCGAACATTTCGTTATGGTACGGGAAGTTCCAGCAATTAGTCTTAAGACATGACGCCATACACCACTAGTTCCATTTTGCATCACAAATTCTTTTACCCAAGAACAACCCCCAGATTGACTTTACGACATCTAGCTTCATTTAGGATCAGATATTATTACCCTCCAGTAGCATGTGCAAAGTGAGCCTATTTTCCTAAAAATTCCGTCCTTATGCCTCGAATGAGGAAAATCCCACTTCTGATTTTCATCCCCCAATGTAGACTTAGAGAAAAACGGAGTGAAATTTAATAGATTTGTAAAAGTCAATTCTGAATTGAAAACAACTCTTTATTTGGATTATATAACTATGACTGTATGTATTAGGGAATGCAATACCGGTATACCGGTATACCGAATTACCGGCAAACTGTCCGATTTTGTGGCGGTATTTTTACTGGTATTTACTCCAAAAATACCGGTACTTTTGGTATTTTTACATAAGCACTATTTGATACATAATACCCTAAAGTTTAAATTTCTCGGAACAAATTTATCTTTAAATTTCAAAATCGCATAAACAGCAATCTTCAAGTGAGGATAAACAAATATCAAATATTATCTCAACTCGTCATTAAACTGAATATTTATTGCTTTCCAACGGGCTTCATATCGTGTTACAATAAATAGAATTAGACTGATAGATAATGATGTTTGTTTCATCTTATGTAAAAATGTAACAGTTTTTTAAGTGATATTTGCGCCAAAATATTTTATATCATACAGATTACCCCTGCGTAATCTTTATTTTTTTCTAACTTTATACATAATAATCATGATAATTACTAAATATTTTTGCTTCTTATTACAATTATAAAATATTACTTTTCGAAAACGTTTCGAAGTTTGAAAATACTATAGAAGCATCACATTGTTTTAGATAACAATACTCAACAATTATATTAACTTATTATTTATCTCGACAGAGTATCCGATCTTAAATTAGTGTAGAAAAATTATTTTTTTTAAATATTGGAGATTATGCTAATTTAACACATCTGATACAGACAATTTCAATTTATTATAATAATGTAATGTGATCTTTTAGTTTTTGGTCTTCTTACTCATAAGTTTGTTTTAATGAAAAGTACTCAATATACTCGATAGTGATAATAAATTAATTAAATTGGATATAATTTTGTTAAATTATTATTTGAAATTTTATTGTGTTATTTTATCGTTTTTATTGTTTAGTTGAATATAATTGTAATTGTATATACATTTTTTATATTTTTACTAGTAACTTTCAATTTTGTTTATGTTTGTTTAAGATAATAAAAATACCGGTAATTTCACCAGTATTGCGGTTTTAAAATGAAAAATTACGGAAATACCGGTATTAAATTTTCCATCGGTATTGCATTCCCTAGTATGTATTATCTATATGTTATGGTAAATGTTTTTGTCTGTATAAAATAATATATTTGATTTTCATATGATTGTTAAAAATTACACATAATTTGTATTATCATCTGCCTAAATATTGTACTTGTAGTATTATAAATTCAAGTTCCATACATTATTTGGTCGATATTTTTGTTAAAAAATGAAATACAGAACTTGTATATGCTCGGCACAAATGGATTCTTATTAGAATCGCTGAAGCGCGCGTCAAAATTTGGATTACAGAGCTTTAAATTTGAGTTGTCCTTTAATTTCCCGGTTTCCCCTAAATCTGTTTGTGTTTAGAATATACTCGGAACTTGGAACGTATACTTGAAGAAGGAGCATACGTGCTGAATATGTAATTCTATATCTTTTGCTGTGCATTCACCCTCTTTTCACACTTCTGCGAATATGCACATCCCAATTTGTAGTCAGTTATACGATCTGTAATATTGTGTTTGTCAAACTTTGAAATTAAATACAACTAGCTGCAAGTGGTATTTTGCCTTGAGGCAAGTTACATGAACTTCCCGATGTGTGTAAATAATCTACTGAATACATAAGGATTGTATTCTCACCTATTTAGGTAAAATGTTTTACTGTTTATTTGGATACAATTTCCGATTACACTGATACGACTCCCAATTGAAGTCTTTTCAAACATTACATTAATAACTGTAATGATATAAAATTGAATTAATTAGTTTAACATATTTCATTTCATCCATTTCTTGTTCAAAAAATGTTTTTTACTTAAAAGTAAACGTCAACTGCAATCAATAGCTACATACAAAATACTGAACGTACATTTTCTCAGCTTAGATTCTGATCAGAATCCTTAAGCGAGCGACGAAATTTTAAACGTTGATGAATTTTTATAATTCAACCACTTATCGTAGGCCTATAATATTTTAGTATGTTACTTGAGACTGTGAAATCTATATGCATACAAAGTTTTATCAAAATTATCAATATTTTTTTGAACAAATAATTACAAGTAAACGGACCTGCACATCTTTCTTGAACTGATTTAAAATTCTTGAAATCCCTTCAACCGTTTTTATTAAAAAACGCCGACGAAAGGTCAAAAATCGGCTCACATGCACATACACACATACTATTTCCAATTTTGGTCTCATTAAATTCAGAATGGCTTGAAACGTCCAGAAATCATAAAATTAGCAGATCTGTTTTACTATTTACTATTTTTCTGAATCACATTTAATATAATCAATAATTTTGTAACGTTGTTACCGTAAAAATAAAAATAAAAATAATTTGTAACTGAATTGCTTCAAATATTAAGAAAAATTGAAAATTGAATATCGAAATTCAAAAAAATGTAATTGTGAAAATTCAATGATATACAAATTTGTAGAGTAAAAGATATGAAAAATTAAAAATGTGTACCCTTGAAACTTAAAAAAAAATTCACATTGAAACATTGAAAATTAAGAAAATGTAAAAATGAAATCTTGAATTTTCAAAAAAATTAAAAATTTATATGTTCAAAATTTTAAAAATTAGTTAATTCAAAACTTTACGTATGCTTGTAGCTATATTATAAAAACCCTGAAAAATTAACCGGTTACAAATTATTAAATTAAATAAATTATACTCCTTGTAATTTTAGAAATTTATAAATTCTTTGCTTTGAAATTAAACTTTGAAAATTCAAAAATATGTATGTCGAAAATTTAAAAATTTGAAAGATTGATAAAAAAAATTAAAAAGTTTGAATATTTAGTATAGAAACGTTTGCCTTTGAAATTTCTAAAATTTAAGTTTTAAAGTTTAAAACAATATTAAGGGAAAGTATGTGAATCTGAAAATTTAAATAATACAAGGATAAGAAAAAAAATTTTGCACTTTTCGAAAATAAGAATATTTTAAAAATATGATTTTTGGAGAATATCTTTTGCAGCCATAATAACCAGAAATTAAAATAATTCTCTAATTTTTACAAGGTAAATAAATTATTCTATGGCAAGCTATAAAAATCATAAATCACATGACAAACAAATAAATTGCAATAATTGGAAATAACAATTACAAATAAGGATCTTGAATATTTCCATTTTTAATATCTTAATAGACTTTTATCTAAAAATTAATTTGTTGAATTAGGATCTATAAAAAAATGATATGCAAAATTGTACAACATTTATTATTCATATATGTATATTTCAAATCCAAATTGTGGGAATGAATCTACAGATATTTTCATTTTTTCTATAAAATATGAATTCACATGCTAAATCGCTTTTATTTTCCCTTTCCTTTTGCATTTTTAAAAACTGTTTCCAATTGCGAAAAAAATCTGCTTTATCATATGGGAACAACCCTTACCGAGTCGAGTATCGGAAAATTCTCGGAAAATGCAAGAAAAGCGCATTCAGCTATATGATGATACACATATTCCGGTTCGGCGGCAATTTTACAAATACCTTTATATTTTACGATCGTAAAATGTATCAGAAAAATAAATATAAAATAACGACTGTACTTTATTTTATTTTGGAACGAGGGAAAGAAAAAGTCTCTTTAAAAATAAAAATGTATCGACAAATAAATTTTAAAATATCTACCAGCTGAGGGTGAGAAAAATATCAAATAAATAAAATTACTTATTTTTTTTTTTAATTTGAATTGAAATTTACCATATTTTTTATAACCTGTAGAAATTAGTATTCAAATTATAAATTGATTTATTATTAATTTTACGCCAACATATTTCAAATTTATTTATTTTTAATAATTTGAAACTAAGCCACGTTTAATTTTTTATTTTTCTATTTTTGATTATACGAAATGTTCAATTAACTTATTTATTCCTACATTTCTGAAAAATCTCTTTTTAAAATATTTGCGAATTTGAAGATTTTATCATCAGATTTATATATATATATATATATATATATATATATATATATATATAGCTTAAAACTTGATAAATGTAAATTTTCGTGTAATTAATTGAAGCCAAAATATCTGGAAATTGAAAATATTCTCCGTTCACGTGCAATACATTTATCAATAGTCAGAGAGCCAGCGACAGCATATGATAATTAATAAAAATTAGTTAAAATCATTTGGTAAAATATAATATTAGAAATTTTTATTTTTAATTTGATACTCTTGATTCATAACTGGCAAAGCAAGTACTCTCAATAATAATAAGACAAGTTGTAAAATGTAAACCAAAAGTAATATATCTTTTTTTTTAATTAAACAACATGGTTAAAAATGTTTTGGATAAATTTAAAAAAATATTCTTAACTAATTATCTGAAAAAAACTGAGCCACCTCCAGTGGGAATTATCGATAATACACCAATGAGGTATAAATATCTAAGTTATACTAGTTAAAAAAACTTACACGATTTAAACGATCTTTAAAAATGTACTAAACCGATTGCTTGAAAAAATATCCCTAGTTAGGGTCACCAATAAAGCTCAAATAATGTACAAAAATTTAATTTGTACTAGTTAAAAAAATACTTACACGATTTAAACGGACTTTGAAAAATATGCTAAACTGGCTGTTTGAAAAAATACTCTTAGTTGGGGTCACCAATGATGCTCCAATATTGAACACAAATGTAATTTGTATTAACTAAAAAATCTTACACGATTTAAAATAAATGCTCAAAGGAAATAATGATGCTCCAATATTGAACAAAAATTTAATTTGTACTAATGAAAAAATCTCTTACGTTAACAGCTTTAAGTGAATTGGAGCACAGTAAAAAAATTCACAGGGCACACGCTTTTTTCCTCTCCATTTACTGCAATAATTTTGTTGATCGTAGGTTGAATAGAGCACATGAGAACAGGATGACAAATTAATTCACTTTAAATATAAACTTAAGTAATAATAATGTATATTGAATTATTAATGAGAATAATGTTATTTAGATATTAAAATTACTACAAGCCAGTTAAAATATGGTACGAAATTATAAAAGTTATAGGCAACATTATTGAAGTAATTATTTTGAGTAGAAAAATCCAAGGTGATATTGTACTTTTACCGGGAATGCTATATATTAATTTTTTCTGATATAGTTATACTTTTTAAAAGATTTAAATTTTCAACACGTGTATCTATGCTATGACAATTAATATATCACAAGGCAGATGATGATTTTTGTGTGATAAATTTGGAAAATCAATGTTTTAGTCGTGAATTTAACTTTTAACACATTATCACCATTCATCATTTATTGTATTTATTATATAATATAACATTTTGATTGTAATGAATTTTTTACTACCATTTTATTACCCAATTTTCGACTAGCTCTCCCTCTATTCCATCTTGACATGGAGAAGAAAGTTTTGAAAATGATCCATCCGGCCTAACTTTAACTTTAACTCTATTATAAAGTTTCGTTGAAACTTCTTGACATTAATTGCACAAAACGTCTTAGATATATGTTTGAGAATATATCCGATGATAGACTGTATATTGTACTTTGCGAACGTTTTCAACTTTACGGCAAATACAAATTTGAAATTGGGGTGATATTTAGGAAAAGTTCTATATTAATTGATATTCAGAAAATATGATTAGTTGTTATTAACATTTAAATTCAATTCAAATTTCAATTATTGAAATAAAATTTCTTTATAGAATCTAAAAATAATAATAATTCCCAAGCCAAACTCCAAAATTACAGTAATCATCGCCCCCCAACTTCGAATCGTGTCATCGAATTGCGTGAAAAGTCTAAAAAAAATTTCCACAGGGGCAAAGGTTGACAGAAAAAGGAAAACCATATATCAATTCGGAGAGAAGAAAGTCACTTGGGGATCGCATTTCGAATATTGAGGGGGGGCATTGAATTTCAATTGCATTCCTCTGATTCTTCATGTAGCCTTCAGCCTTCATCCACCTTTTTGAATTGGGGAAAGGGTAGTAAAAGGAAAGTGTATCTAGAGAAATCATATATATATTTATTATAAAGGGTGTCCCAGAACTCAACGGTAAAAGGGAAACGAAAAAAACTATCATAAATAAATTTAAAAAAAATAAAAAATTTCATACTAAAATTTGTTAAGTGCAACCTAGAGTTTATTAAAATTGTGACGATTTTGTGGTTATTGTGGTTACTTTTTATTTATTTTGTTTATTTACACTTCGCAACTGTAACTGTAAATAACATGTCTAAGACTACAGTGAAAAATAGTGACAAATTTGTTCCAAATTTTCAAAATTTAAAATGTTTTGTTGAACTATGAATTTTTGAAAGCGATCAACTTTCGAAAGGGTCTTTCTTAAAAAAATGTATTAAAGTGTCTTGGCAAATTTGATCAAAAGTTAGCTCATTTAATCAAGATTGTAAAATAGTAAAATACTTGATAGTTTCCTGATAAAAAAATTGTGTAAAAATATAAAAACCTAAATATTACACAATATCAGTAACGCCGAAGTATAACAGTTCAAACGCCGAATATACATATAATTAGAAAATTGTTTTTTTTTTTGACAAAAAATAATAAATTTACCATTTGTTTTTGTACAAAACTCTTTCTACCGTTTGTAGAATTTTCGACATCTTGTCGTTTGCATATCAAAAACCCATCAATTTACATCATGTCATGATTTTATTTATATGTAGATAATAAAATTACCTCGTATAAAATCTGAAATATTTTAATACATTATATGGACCCCGGAGGATTGTATATATAGTGACAAAGTCTAAGGAAAATTGGGGTAAAACATATAATTGAAGTTTCAAAATATTAATAATAAAAAATAAACTAGTGGTGTATCGTGCCTTAAGGCAAACTGCTCGAACTTCCCGTATCAGAATTAAATAATCGATGGAAAAAATCAGTAATCAATAAATATGGGTCAATGGTTAATAACAATTGTTTTAAACATTTTCAAATAGATAATTAAAATTACTATATATTTTATTGTTCATAAAATATACAGAGAGGATCTTATCGCTCAAAACACTTGAGAAAGTTTACATTAGCAAAAGGTGCCGAATAAATCCATCTGAGGATATATTTCTTACGTTTAGAATGACGCATTTAAAATATATACATTTTGAAACTGAATTGTAGATTTAAAATCCATATTTAAAGTATAACACTTTGTATATTTTTTAAAGTAAACTTTAGATATTAAAAATCTTGGTACGGAACCCAACACAATGTAACAAAAAATTTTATATCAATTTTTCTGAGGTATGCCAAAATATTCAGAAACCTTTGAAACGTAAGGATATATGAAAAATTTAATTTTCTATTTTTTGCGATTACTATAACTTACCCTACGAAAAGTTAATTATATTAGTATTATTTTGTGTTCAAAAATTTAATCGTAATTTTATAAATTTATTTTATTTAAAAATTTGTTCATGTAAATAATGATTTTTTTTAATCTATAGAATTATGTCTTGAGATATTAATTTAGTTATTTAAGGCCTATTTTGAAATTATATTAAAAAACTTCGAAAAAAAACTAAAAACAAATAATTTGTATGAAAAATATGACTTAAGTATTTTGCTGCTTCATTAAATGTGGTTTTTGTGTGTTTTTTTTTAAATAATTTGTGGTGTATCTATTGAGAAAAAGTCAAATTAGGTCTTTAAACATATGGAACCCAATTGATTTTTTTTTACCAAAGTAATCACGATTTTTTAAATTCTAAACTAAAATCCTTTTTTCTTTCTTTAAAAAAATATTCAGAAAAATATCAATTGTGTTTTTATCCATTTTCAACCTTTTGGGTATATGGGATGCCTCCTACTTTGGAAATAATGTTATTTTTTTACTATTAGTTTTATGTTAGAAATTTGTCTGACGTGTAAACAT
The DNA here is from genome assembly GCF_003426905.1 of Ctenocephalides felis. NCBI lineage: Eukaryota > Metazoa > Arthropoda > Insecta > Siphonaptera > Pulicidae > Ctenocephalides > Ctenocephalides felis. Next base: position 11,539,697 of record NW_020536999.1, read on the forward strand.
TAGTACGGTACCCATATAAATGAACACAAAATTTGTACTTATTATTAAATCTTTATAAAATATCTGATAATAAAATGTTCAGAAACCCCTGAAACGTAAAGTTATATAAAAATCTTCATTTTCGATTTTTTTTGCGATTACTATAACTTACCCTACGGTGAATTAATACGTTCATTTCACCCCTCTTTCCCCTAAATATGTACGATCGTACATGTTGCGAGTACGTAATATTTTTGGGTATCTTTAATATTATAAAAAAAAAGTTTGGAAATATAAGAAAAAGGCAAAAATGTATTGGAAGAGTCTTCTTTATGGCCGATTCGATGTTATCTATATTATTAGTGAGAGCGCTGGTGTAGATTTTTCACAAAAACCGTACGAAATCCCCAAATTTAGATCGAAGATCGAACAGAAATTATTTAAGGACTGGGCTCAGAAATTAAAAGTATCCTTAATATTAATTGTAAGTTTTTTTGTAATGTCTGTTTTTCATAAAAATTATTAAATGTAATTATTTTTTAACTTTGTCTCTACTAAATATAGTTCAGGAAGAGTTCAGAAAATGGTTTCACCTAAAAATATTGATATTGCCACTTGTTCAGAAATGTTATTAAAAATACAAAGTGAACGTTTGAATTATTTCAAAAGATTTTAGGATGTTTTCCAGATTTTCCAGATTTCATGATTTCTTTGTACTTTTATACAATTTTACTAAACGTTTTTATAATTATACTTGCTAGTTTAAGTTTATCTAATTTCTCTAATTGGTTCAAATTTAATTGATACTTCATATAAATTTATAGTCGGTGTTATTTTAAAAAATTAAGTCCAGCTACTCATATTTTATAAAGAAACAAAAGATTGACAGAAAAATTCCTTAAATGGTAATTTTAATATCGAAGATAGATTAAATCCTCGTTTTGGATTAAAAAAGCGATTAGATGATAAAGCTATATTTAATTTAATGCTATATTTAAATTTTTTTTAACGATTTAGTTATAAAGCCTTCTAAATTTTTCTCTTTTGAGTAAATCTGATTCCGACTCTTTTACTAAATGAAGTTTCTTTTTACAGCCCCTTCGGATGTAATCTATATTGGTTGTATGTGATTTTTAGGTATCAATCTTTTGGTTTATGAGGGTGATCAATCTCCTGGAGTTAATGCTCCTTTTTTTTGAAAAAAAAAATCAGAACAAATCGATTTTTGCCATAATATTGTGGATAAAATACTTTCTTGGTATTGTGCTATTTACTATTCATTGTAAAAAATCTATAACCATTTATTGGCACGATCGGTGTCTGCAAAGTATTTTTAATGATATAATGACAAATAATTTGCTGATGATGTCATTATGCAAAAATATTGGGAAGAAGAGATTTTACTCTAACTTATTTGTATTTTGTCTTTCATATGCTTTAAAAGGTTGCAGGTCATATTTAATTACTTAATTAATAGAATTGTTAGAAATTTTGGAGATTTCGATGCTAAAGATGTACCACGAATAACAATATTTGAGATCATAAATTAAATTAAACCTTAACTTTTTTCAACAATCCATTGAACAACCATTTTATTCAGACGTTTCTAAAAAAAAATATTCATGCCAGTTTTATACTATTTTTATTTTTAACTATTTATTATCATTATACTATATATTATTTTTTACTATTACTATTTCGTTTTCCATTTCCGAGTCCGTCAATCGAAAAAATAAATTAAAATCCGTCAAATGTCAGAAAAGTTGCCTTCGCAAAATATCTGCTCATAATTTAAATAGTTGGCAACGTGTTGTCAGAAGGAATTCAAACAAGTCGTAAAGAAAATAAAACACGATTTATTTAGAAATTCGTTTTATGAATTGGCAGTTTACGAAAAATAGTTTTGACTCATGAAAATGAATGGAGGAATAGGATAACATATAAATAAATTATGACGAGTGATTTTATATGTAGGAGTTTCTAATTATTAGAAGGCGTCTGAGATGGTTTAGGGATGTCTCAGTTTGGATTTTTTAGTTTTGAATATCTTGATTAAGATGTCTTGGTCTAGGATATCTTAGTCCAGGATAATTTGGTTTAGGGCATCATCATCCAGGAGTCTTAGTTGTGATCTTTTTTTTAAGTTTTAGATGAATAAATTAAACCCTATCATCATTATCAGAAAAATGCTTGATTTCTTCTTCGAATAAAAAATATATCAACTATAAGTTAGACAACAATTAAATCATCTTCTAAAATTTTACGTAGTTGAGAAGTATTTTCACAATAGATGACAAAACCTTTAGTTTTGATTGCTCTCCAAAAGAATTCAAAATTATTAAATATATTTGTGGAAAATCTCATGTTTGTCTTATAAATGTATCATTTGGCCCACATAACACTTTCAAGAATATAGTCCTGATTTGTTTTTCATGAGAAATTACAAATGAGTGCCTGTCAAAGATGACGCAGCGCCAAATAAATGTCTATTTATAAACGATAAAAACAATTTATAAAACATATATGCAAATACATATATATATATATATATATATATATATATATGATCAAAACAATCGTAAAATGAAGAGACATGCAAAATGTACACATGTCGCTTCCTACGCAAGAAATTTTTTAAAATCCTCCAATTTTTATTTTTATTTTATACAATCATGGTTATATTTACAAATCGAACTCGTACACTAAGGGCTCTGACAATTAGCTATATCAAAGGGTTTTTAAAATTTTTAAATCAGTTCAGTCGTTTGAAAAAAAAATGCTTGCATATACCCTCATAATATTAAAAGTTTTATATTATAATTAACTTAAATAAAAACGTCGGTGTTCTCTGTTACACTTTTTTATAACAACTGAATATTGTACCTAATATCTTTACGTTTTCAAAGCCTTCTGAACATTTTGGCATACCTTAGAAAAATGGATGCATGTGTGTGTGTGTGTGTGCGGATACTAATTTTTGTCGACAATTTTGAGAACATGGATCAACCGATTTGAATAATTAAAAAGCATTCGATTCGTATTGATAAGGAGACGTGCTGGTTAGTTTTTGGCAAAGGCAGGTTTAGCCGTTATGGAGATTCTGTACAAAAAGGGCCAAATATGATATTTCAGTTCCTGAGATAAATAAACATCCGATTTGATTAATTCAAAAAACATTTTATTTGTATTGACAAAATAAATAACTGGCAAAACTTTTGTAAAGGCAGGTCCAGCGTCTTCGGAGATCGAATTAAAAAAAGTAAAAAATAATGCCGTTTGGCGGTCAAAAATGAACATTAAACATATGTATGTAGATCGTATTATCAGATATTTAACAAAAAAAAATTCTAAAAGTTTTTTTTAATAATTTAGTTTTTGGTTCGGGAAGTTCCACTATTTTCTAACCATATTCCTGCCCGATACGCGTGACTACCCATACTATATTATACCCATAGTAGAACCTACATTTTTAAAAAATAAATTACGTGTCACAAGTTCTTAAATTAATAAACCCTCTGAGTTTATAAAAATAGAGAGAGAATCGAGAATAGCATTCTAGATCCTACCCCCATGAAGTGTTTTATAAGCCAGAATTTAAGATTAGCAAATCGGATTTTCTCGCGAAAACATAATTTTTTCCTGTGGAAAGTAAAACATAGAAAAACTACACACTACTGGACTAATTTTAAGAATTTTTGATGAATAAGTATATATATATACAAGAATATAATAAGAGTAACTATAACGACTTTTTTCCTAAAATACTCTCAATTTATCAACATCAAGCCTACAGAATTAAGTAATTTGCATCACAAGTGATGCTAATATTACAGTTGATTTTATATATATATATATATATATATTATATATATCCATTATATATATTTCTCACGCTGCGTGATATGAATAGAGGCGTGATGAACATAAAACCTGATTATAAATAGAAGATGAATTCTCCAAATCTATTTTGAACAAGGTGTCACTATCTTCTTAGAACTCAATTTGTATGACAATCACTTAGCTTTTTGACCCATTCAATCATTTAAAAGAAATAATAACTATGCTGTAATGGAATTCTGTCTTGAGGCAATTATGGCATCGTGCCTTAAGGCAAATTGCTGGAACTTCCCGTACCGTAACGAAATGTTCGTGGAATAATACTGAATGTTTTCAATAAATTATTATCTAATTATTTTAAAATAAATAAATAAATTATTTTCTAATATTTATAAGAATTATATAAACTGAATTGCAGAGTTGAAATTATTTGTAAAGTATATTAGAATTATAGTAAGAACTAAAAATAAAATCTGAAATATTTTCGATATACAAAAAAACTAAAAAAAAAAAAAAAAAAAAAAAAAAAAAAAAAAAAAAATGGATGGAACAAAAATTTTTTTTCCAAAATCAATTATTTTTTAAGACAAGCAGAAAGTTCTTTGAATCATTTAAATCGGACGCTTAGTTTTCTCTCAAAATGACATTTTTTCATATTTAGCTCCGTATCTTCAAAATGCTGGGCCTGCCTTTGCCAAAAGCTAATTAACACTTCTCTCAATCATTACTAATTGAATGTTTTTTAAATCATTCAAATCGATACTCCGTTCTCTCAAAAATTCGATTTCTATTTTCTGCACTCTTTGCTCCGTATCTCCGAAACGGCTGGACCTGCCTTTGCCAAAAACTAATCAGCTCTTTTCCCTATCAATAGGAATAGAATGTTTTTTTGAACCTTCCAATCGGTTGATCCGTACGCCCGAAAACGTTGGCGAAAATTTGTTCCATACATACATACACACACAACACACACACACACCACACACCACACACACACACATCCATTTTTTCTGAGGTATGCCAAAACGTTCAGAAACCTTCAAAACGTCGAGAAATGTAAAAATTTTCAATTCCGATTTTCGGCCATTACAATAACTTTACCCTACGGGAAGTTAAATAAACGACTTGAGATTTTAAACTTCGAACCACAAATTATTAACTTCCCGAAGGATGTTTTTATCAAAAAATCCGATACGCTAATTTTATGTTTTCTCGACGTTTTAAGCCATTCTGAATCAAATGAGAAAAATTCGAAAAAAGTGTGTGTGTAGGTGAACAGATTTTTTGACGTAAATCGACGTCTTCTTGAAAACAGCTGGACAGATTTCAGAAACTTAAAAGCTATTCGATGTACCTCGATGAGGACTAGCGTTTATCAGTTTTGCGTGACGATCAACCAAGCCGTTTCTTTGTAATTTAGAAAAAAGTGTTAAACTTTTCGTCCACATTTAAGCTCATACCACCAAATCGATTTTAAGAAATCAAAAACTGTTCGAAAGATATTAGTGATGAAAGATACTGATTAGGTTTAGGTGAAAATCTACCGAGCCGTTTTCTTGTAATTTACTGTTGAAAAAAAAATTAAGCCGATTTTTATGGAACTGTTTTTGGCGATATATACCATGGTCCTATAGAAGTTACTGAATATTACGGCCTTAGGACAAGTAGTTTCATTTTAAAAATTCATCAAAGTTTGAGAAAATTAGTAGTTCTATTGACGATTGTTAAAATTAAAATTAGACGATTTACTTGGTACAAGGATAGAGTTTTTGGTCTTAATGAAAATACTAACCTGTTAAAGTCCTATGGAAACTGGTTCAATTATAAAAATTGTTGATTTTTGAGAATTTGCTTTTAGAAAATACTCCGAGTTAACGTGTTCGTTTGTTTTCAATTATGTGTAATGAATCTACTCGGAATACTTTTAATCACTCAGAAATTAATTTATTTTTAATTGATTAAGTCGATTATTTACATACATCGGGAAGTTCATGTAACTTGCCTTAAGGCAAAATACCAATACCAACTAGTTTCCTATTGGAAATTCTCAAGTTTTCTCAAGAATGCTTAAATATGCATTCATCTAATGATTTAGGCAAAGAGACAAATTTAAGAAATAATTTGATTAAATCTATTTATCAGCTCTTACTACAAAAATCCTGCAAACTAATGTACAGCAGCATCTCGATCAACTATGACAAATTCTCATGTTTTTGTATGCACTTTAATCCACTCAAAACATTTCCTAGATTTCTTCTAACTTTTTATATTTTGTGTATTTTTCATTCTAACCATCACTCACTCAGACTACTTTGTGTTGGGAAAAATATCGATATTTATATCGAAATTCGGGATACATCATGTAATTGATCATTTCATATTTCTTATTTTATAACCATGTCATTGATGATATTGTTTTTGATTAAGATACAACTTATTTTACACCCTGATATTAAATTTATTTATTGGAGGTCGTCATTTGCATGTTGTCCAAAAACGACTCTCGTAAACACAGGTTGTCTTGTGGATGTCGCTTTTATATTTATTTAGGCAAGAAAAAAAAGAAACTTTGCCGAAGAAACTATAGTTCGAAAGTAGATTAGTATAGGAATACAGGATTTTGGAATTCACTATGACAACTATATAGAACTATGATGACCAAACAAATCTTTTATTAAAAAAGTAATAATTTCATCATCATTATCTATTATGATTTTTTTATCAAGTTTAGTCTATTCTAACCATATAATAAAATATTTTGTGTCTATCCTCAGTATCATATAAGTTATTTATTCCCACCACTAGTGACAGCACATTTCACTTACTTTTCGTTTTTTCCCCTCCATCAGAACGAAAAGTCTAAAATTAATCGGCTTAAAAACTTCCGACATCAATTCACTAAAAGAAAATATGAAGAAAAAAAAACGAAGGAATTTTGAGTGAAACTGGTAGACATATATCCAAGCCACTCAGCAATTCCTTACTAATGGTCGAGAGATTTGTATATTGTACAAATTTTGGCTGAAATAATTAAACTACGTATTTGTTAGAAATTGCTCAAATGCTAGCAGTCAATATTTATCCAAACTGAATATTTATCCAAACATGTACTAGAAATTTTTTATTTGATATCAATCAAACTAGGATTAGTTTTTCATACCAGATATGATAAGTACTAAAATGATTGATAATTATGTGTTTGATGTTTCTTAAATTCATCCAAAATCCGGGTAGGTTCGTTACCCAAAACCAAGTAAAATTCAAACTGTCGATTTAATACAGGTAGGCTGTAATGGGCTTTAAATAAGAAGATTCTTTAGAAAATAAAAATAGTGTTTATGGAAAACTGTAAAAATCTTGAATTGTATTGCACAAAATGATCATAAATTTCTCTACATTGTCTTAGAAAACAAATTATTCTGACAACATAAATAAGCAGAAGATTTGCTTAGATCAGAAAGATTTTCACAAGGTATCAGAAAGATTGGTGAAAGATATCTAGAAGATTGTCACGGATATCAAAATAAATGGCAGATTATATCAAAAAGATTGTCAGATGATATCAAGAAGTTTTTTCTGGGGATATCAGGAAGTTTGGCAGATGATATTATAAAGATTGACTTAGAATATCAAAAAAATTATCAAAGAATATCATAAAAATTGGCAAGGGATGTCAGGAAGTTTGGCAGAGTGTATCAGGAAGATTAGTAAAGGATATTAGGAAGATTGGCAGAGTATGTCAGAAACATTATCAGCAATATTGGCATAGGGTATCAGAAAAAGTATCATAGAAAATAAGGAATATTGACTGAGGATATCAAAAAGCTTGGCGAATAATATGAAAATAATGAAGGCTGAAAATATCAAGAAGATTGTCAGTTAAAACCAAATTATCTGAGGATATCAACAAGATTGGTGAAGAATGTCAAAAAGATATGGTAGATGGTATCTGAAAGATTGTAAGGGAATATCAGAAAGATTGATAGAGGATTTTAGAAATATTGACAAATGATATCAGGAAGATTATCTAATGATATCAAGAAAATTAACATCGAATATCAGTCAGGAAAGTTGGCAGTTAGCTAAAGAAGATTTTCAGAAGCTGCATTAGATATTAAAAAATCGTTAATTCCTTTTATATAAATTCAAGAACATTAATTTAAATTACCTTTCTGGACAAAAGGTAAAATATACTACTATGATTGCATCAATTATAATTTAAAAATAAATAAATATTTGGTTTACATTATCTGAACTAATAACTTTTGACTCCGATTTTGAAAACATCATTTATTTCGTTTTTTCATAATTTTTGTTCTGTCACTTTTTGGACGACTTGTTTTACATGAAAGCAGCCTTTTTCTTTTATTTATATTCGATTTATGTTTACATTTTTCATGAATTCAGAAAGATATCATATGATGCCAGATGCGGTGCATTTAAATAAAGTATAAATAACAAATTGACCGACATTCTGTACACAACTGTTTTATATACGATATATTTTATTATCTTATATATCTTATATATAAAATTTATCTGTACGGGTGTATGATTTGATACTTCTCCTGAACGATTATTCGGATTTTGATAAATCTTTTTAGAGTTTGTCAAAAATTTTTTTTAAGATTTAATGAACGATTAAACTATACTAATATTGTAGAAATAAATGGCATAAATTACAAAAAACCACTTATCATTGTTTGACATTGAAAACATTTGAACTGTCGTCTGCTAGAAATGTCAATTCACTTTAAATTTGAATTTAGCTGAGATAATATTAGAATGAAATATACAAGAAAAATGTTATGTCTGCATTACTATTGCCGAAGAGCAGCTGACATGTGCCAGAAATTAAAATAATATAAGATGATATATTGCAGTTGTCGAATTAATTTTTTTAATTTATGCATGTATAATAGTAAATAAAAATTGTTCTGTATTTGCAAAAAAATGTTAAGGGAGTCAATAAAGATTATTTAGACAATAGGCTGAGGTAATTCAATTCTGGTTTTTACAATTGTAAAGAAGTTTTGAAAAGATGCATTTATAAAAAATATTTTCATTCAGAACTGATTCAAAATTTTTGTATATAGTGTCTTACTGTTTGGCATTCATTTTGCAAAAAAAATTCTACTTCTACTTTAGTATTTTTTCCCTCTATCCAATTTCCCTCAGTCGATTTCCCTTACTATAATGCACGTCTCCTGTGATGTTTATGAAGACATAATAATATGTTATTCTAAATGTTTATCCAGGACTAATTTACAATGCCATCAAGATGCGCCTTCATTAGTTCTCTTATAGTAGATAGAGTTAGTTGATGATTCGACCATAAATGTATCGTAAAATAACTGCATAGCCTATTTTGATTGCAATGGAAAAGGATAAGAAAATTAGACGGAGAGCTGGTGTAAAAAAGGTAAAATTGGGGTCTGATGTTTCTTTCACAAAGAGGTAACATAGGAGAAACTTTAGTTATTTTGTTTTTTCATATTTATCTTGGTTGCATTTATAAAGAAGAAGTTTGTTTTCATCAAAAAATCCGATTCGCTCTATGTTTTCTCTACGTTTCAAGTCATTCTGAATCGACCGAGACCAAATTTGGAAAAGGTATGCATGTGTGTATGTGTGTGTAAACAGATCTTTTACAGTAAATCGACGTCTTCTCAAAACGCCTGAACCGATTTCAAAAATTTAAAAGCCATTCGATGTATCTTGTTTGCCAGTTTTGTGCGACGATCGGCCGAGTCGTTTCTTTGTAAATAACTGAAAAGTGAAAAACGTTCTGAATCAATCGATTTTAAAAACTCAAAAACTGTTTTAGTTGGGAATCGACTTCATTAGCTTTTGGTAAAGATTCGCTGACACAATTTCTTGTAATTAACTGTTGAAAACAATTTTTTTAAACGATTTTGATGATTTTTTTTGACTATAGATATCATAGTCTTCTAGAACATACAAAAATATTACGATCTTACTGCAAATCACCAAAGTTTGCAAAAATTGATAGTGTTTTTTTGACATTTGTTAAAATTAGAACTTCCATCGGAGTCGATTTCAAATTTTAAAAACCATTCGATGAAACTTGTTAAGCACTCCCTATGGTTAGATTTTTGATACGATTGGCTGAGCCGTTTCTTCATTATTAGCATAGAAGTGAAAAATTTTCCGAACACGTTTTTCAAAAATATTATTTGGGAGTCGAGATTATTCATTTTGGACAAAGATTGGCCAAGCCGTTTCTTCATAGTTAACTGTTGAAAAAAATAAAACTTTTTATTACGATGGATATCACAGTCTTCTAGAATATACTAAAATTTTACGTTTTCTACGGCAAGTAGTTTAATTTTAAAATTCATCAAAGTTTGAAAAAATATAATAGTCAAATCTGTGTCAAAAGTTGCTTTTGTGATGTGATTAGTCAAATATTGTCAATTCATTAAAATTTGGAATGAAAAGCTTCAATTTTACGACATTAATATAATTACAAAAAATTTAAAACGGAAACTAGCTGAGATGTGCCAAAAATTAAAATAATAGAAGATACAGTATATGTTTGGCGGATTAAATTATATATTTTTAGTTTGACTCTATTATATTTTTCAAATTATGCATATATAATAATGAAATAATAATGAATAATAACAAAAAAAAAATTGTTCTGTATTTGCAAATAAATTGTTCATGAAGTCGACAAAGTTCATTGAAAGAAAAGGTTTTTTTAAAAAAAAAATGTGCATTCATAATTTTATTTTAGTGATTAAGTTATAAAATTGTGTGTGTTAGTAGTGCACATGTGTGTGCAATGTAATTAATTTAATTACAAATAATTCAAATGTGTTTGAGAAAATTCAATTAGAAATCGCAATGTTTAGATTTAATTGAAAGCTGATTGATTGATTTAATTTAATTTCATCTAAATATCTTAATCTTAATTTCTATTGATTAAGTCAATTATTACTCATTTCGAGAAGTTCATGCACTTGCCTTAAAACTAAATGCCACTTCCTACTAGTTTGTATTTGGTTTCTTAAAAATTAATTTGCATATTTGAAAAATGTTCAACCGTAATACTACTATGCGAAATCAACTTCGGGGCCAATTTTCTGATAAAATAAAATAGAAAATTACTGGTCCATCATCGTATGAGTTGGTAGTAACAAACTGTCAAAAAGCTATATATTTGCTGTCCGATAAGGCTTCTTGATTTAAGATTATAGAATTTATACAAGGTCTATGCATAGATCTATTCTCTAGTCTTAAATCTATTTTACATGTATGTATTTTTCTATAATTTTCTACCAGCTCTCAGTCTACTAATTTGACTGCAGAAATAAGACGGTGCCGAACCAATTTGCTCGACTTTATATTTATTTGTAACGACATCGTAGATTTCATTTAATTGCTACTCAATTAAGTGAAGCGAAACGAATGCACTGACATTCACGACATTTTTACCTCCCCCATTCCCTTATGTATTTATATCGAAGGGATAAACAAGGTAATTAAGATAGGAGACATTGTTTTAGGACCAACTTATTGTATGGGGAACAAAGGGCGAATAGTAGTTCCAATTCTGTAGGAAAAAATTGGGTATTAGATGCAACCATCTCGTTATTTGGTATCGATGTCAATGTCTTAAGGGGGTATTCTAGTGTAGAAATTCAAAAAAATCGATTTTTTTATTTCATATTTTCAAAGTTTAACTATCTAAGAATATGGGTACGAAAAGGTTTTTGAAAATTTGAATTATTTTCGGAGATATAGGCATTTTACTGACACGGTCTCCATACTGGTTTGGCTTCACGCAAAACTTTAAATGCGTTTTTCTCAGAAGAGACTTTTTCAATAGTGTTGACACGATTTCTCGAGTTCTACTCGACCGATTTACTTGAAATATTCAGAGAGTCTTGTTTATAGACCTATCTATAGCCCGAACTAGGATTATCCTGAAATTCCAATTTTTACTATTTTAAAAAAATTCGAGAAACTCAAAAAAACAGTAAAAAAACACTTTTTTTTTCAAACAGTCGCCAATTTGTAAAAAAACAATTTTCTTCACTCATCGCTAGTTCGAGCGATTGCGACATCATTGTAGATTCATAATCTTTTTATTTCTTTTATTTAGATAGCTAGGAGGGTTGAAATCATGTCAAGACTGAGTTGCCAAATTTTTGAGACCACCCACTTCATCAGCTTCCAGTTTTTGCAATTTTCAACTTTATAATTTTTTAATTTTTGTTTTGTTTTTTAATAATATTAATAAACAAGTGGTAAAAAAATGGATAGTAAAAACATTCATTGCATTCTTTTAAGACACTTTAAAAATGACCTAAAATTGATCGCTCTACACTAGAATACCCACTTAAGGGGCACAACTAGTGTAAAATTTTCAAAAAATCGAATTTTCAATGTTTCCCTATCACGATAGGTTATACCTTTAAAAATAACATACGATAGGTTATACCTTTAAAAATAACATACCAAAATTTTAAATCGATATCTTAAATAGTTTTTGAGTCACAGCCATTTAAAGAGTACATATATAGTATATAGTACAACGATCATTTTATCTTTAAACGCGTTTTTCTCGAAACAGCATTTTCCGAATGTGCTGCAGCGATTACTCAAAAACAAATGATCCAATCACTATCGATTTTTTTACATGTTCTATATATAGTTCTCCGTAAAATGAATTATCGATTTTTTGATCGGATCAAAAATCGAATTTTGGCAGTCCAAAAACGACCAAAATTTTGGGTAAAATTCGACTTTTTTTCAAAAAACCCGTCATTTTTTCAATATTTAATTTTTTTTTTATCGTAGTTTATTTTACAGACAATATTATCTAGTTTAACGAGATTTTTTTTTAAATTTCATCCACGTAGAGGGCCGGAATCACTGCAGCAGTTAAGGCCTTTTTTTGTCGCGCCGTTGGTGATCGACGATAACTTAAAAAATATTTAATCTTTTTCTTCAGAACTTTTACTATGTATTCTTAAAACATGTATAAATATACTCCTAAAATTTTGAAATGATTGATAAAGTAGTTTTTTTAATATAAATTCCCAAAAATCACCTCTTTTTAGGCGGTTACACTAGTTGTGCCCCTTAAGAACTATCAGTTATCCTTTACAAATTGGAAAGTTTTCGCCTTTTAAGTGCATAATTGTAATTAATTTGATTTGGCGTCAACAAAGTTGGTATGTAGCCAAATATACAGATGGAGCTTTGCCTTTGACTGTGTTTTATGCAAATATTTGTATTCAACAAGAGTTTATCTCCTATTGCATAGTTTGTATGAGTATTTAAATGTTTGCATGTTGCTTTGATCTTACGTAAATAAAATAAGATTTTTTTGAAGTGTTTAATTGCTAATGTATCTGTTACTACTGAAGATAAAATGGTAAAAACTAAAGGATATCATCTTTTTATTATTGGTCATACTATTAAATAATCTCTACTTGAGGTTTTAAGAGAGATTCGTAGATTTTGATACATCTAGATTTTGATTCATTAAAATTTTCAGTAATTTCATATTTGAAAGCGCAATCTAAAATTAACTTCTCAGAAAATTTTAGAAGGCAACACAATGTTTGACCTTTCAATATTTGATAAATTTTTATTTTTACAATTTGTCAAAAATTTGTGGTATTTTTTGAAATCAGTGCAATATCAGGAAAATGCCAATCACACTTAAAATCATATTTAGAGCCAACTGGAACTTTCATAGTGAAGTTTCAAAATTTGTGAAAATTTGGATATAATTAGATTTTGAGAATGTTGAAAATTTTGAAAAATTTTACATTTTTTTTAATTATTTAAATTAAATAATTTTGAAAACCATGACGAAAAATTGTATCCGCACATACATACGCTCTCATGAATTTCTTCTAAAAATTCCAAAATGTTCAGGTGGCCCTAAAACGTAAAGACATATGAAGAATTTCATTTTTTCAAGCTATAATTATGATCTGATTATAAAATTAGATAAATTAAAATGTATACGTCATTAAATTGAGAAGAAGAATTTCCGACAAAGTTTTCCTTTGGAGGAATTGGGTTGGAAAAAAATAATATTCAGAACGGTTTCGTAAATGAAAAACAAAACGATTTATTTTAGTGGAATATTTAAGGAAGGCAAAATAAATATATAACCTAGGAAATGCAAATTGTTTGCAAATTTATTTATTTTATTGTTTATTTATTGACTTTATATACACGTACATCAGTCATTGACATTTTGTAATTAATCTTCACAATTTTATTTTATTTGCTTGTATATAATTTTTTAGTGCACCATATATCTTTTTATTTCTCAATAATATTATAAAATAGTAAACTTAGAGTGTATTTATATATTTATTAAAAAAAACTTTTACTTACCTTTTAGGTAATGCTCATGTCCTCTTGATGTCATTTACAAATATCAGCAAAATGTAAAAATTTGTTTTTAGAGTTACATTAACACATTACACAGAATCACTGAATCAAAAGTACACAGTATTTGATAATTTTAAATTTTATTCACTAAAATGTTCACTCTAAACTATGTTTTTTTTAAATCAGATGCTGAAACAGAGAAAAATTTAATTCGAAAAAAAAATCATCAACTAGAATTTTGTCTAGAACTAAAAAAAACTTCACGAAGTATAAAACATAAGTTTCATAAATATCAACGAATTTAGTTAGAACTTAAAAATTGAAAAATTTTAAAAATTGAACTACGTAAAAACCTAAACTATATAATAATTGATATAGAAAAAATTTAAATTAAATATTAATTTTACTTCGACTTCAAAACTCTTGAAACATATATCATTATTTATTATTTATAATATTTTTATTGTTGAATTTATAATCTCCTAATTTAATTTAATTTCAAATATTATTAGTGAAAATTTTTTAATAGGTATTAAAAAAAATTAACAATATATAGCAAATATTTTCTGTTGATTTTTAAAAATGGAGAGTATACATATAAATAATTTATTATTAATTAACTTAAACCAAAAATTTATGAAGAATTTTCTAAAAGGTATATTTATTTAATTTTTCATTATAAATATTTTTATAAATGTTTTGGA
>NW_020536999.1:11555602-11597195 GCF_003426905.1 Ctenocephalides felis
ATGAACGATAAAACTATAGTAATATTGTAGAAATAAATGGCAGAAATGACAAAAAACACTATCATTGTTTGACATTGAAAACATTTGAACTGTCATCTGCTAGAAATGTCAATTCACTTGAAATTTAAATTTAACTGAAATTATGGCCTAGATAATATTAGGATATAATATACAAGAAATATGTAATGTCTACATTATTATTCCCAAAAAGCAGCTGAGATGTGCCAGAAATCAATATAATATAAGATACAGTCAACTGATAAAATTATATAATTCAGTTTAATAAATAACGCAATAAGTCCAAAATTCTAGACCTGCACTTAGATTCCAAGCTCACCTGGAGATTCCATAAAAACAATAAAATACAACAAATAAAAAAACTAAAAATGCAACAGTTAAATTGGCTCTTAAGTAGAAAGTCAAAACTTTCACTATATAACAAAATTTTAATCTACAATTAAAACTTTTTTTCCTAATTTTAATTATATTATTTGTATTTATTAATAATTTTTGTTTTTATATTTATTATTTGTTTATTTTAATTCCTTTATTTAATGTTTATTGTGTATACGTCACACATTAGTTTATAGGATATGTATTCTGATTGCTAATTATAAATAAAAAAAAAAAGTCCAAAATTGCATATACATTATATTAACATTAAACCTATATTATGCATGTCGCATTTTTGGTTATATTACTTTACTAAATTATATAAGAATACAAAAAATGTTTTCTACTTATTAAAACAAAATGATTTAGAATTTTGTTTCGTGTGTCAAAAATTATTGACATTGGATATGGAATATTTAGCAAGTTGATCTTAGATTGAAGAGTGCTTATATGACTATATTTTACAAATTAATTCATTTAAGATTTGAACATAAACAATAATGTTTATTAATGATTAGTAAGAAAAATGTACTTTGGAAATTATAATTGCCAAAAGCAACAAATATATCGTTCCAGATTATAAAAATTATAGACTAAATTATTTAAACAATTAAGTTCTGTGGTTAAATCAAGTGTGACTGCAGATACTATATAATTCTTTTCTGAGTTTTTTACACTTTGTATTCTAAGACCATAATTGGATCACAAAGGCAGGTTATCAAATAGGATATTAAAAGTCTTAGATAGGATATTCAAAAAATTGGCACTTTTGAATTGTAGGTGCGGGAACAGAACGTCAGTCGGGTCATCTAGTATATATATATATATATATATATATATAAATATATTAAATGTCGTCGTAGTTATTATCGCCATAAATTGATGTCTTCCGCAATCAAAATTTGGCAGAGTACCATCTTGATCATTTCACAGCCATTAATTTCATAACGAGTTATATGTTATATGGGTTCGTTAACGACATTTATCACATGTGTAATGCCATCTAATAAATGTCTCTTCTTTCAAATTACCCGGTCATATGTGAAATTGGCGAAAATTTGTTCCGGATCAAGGAAAAACGAATTAGTTTCTACAATTAGCAGTGGCGGAAAATCGAAGAGCAATCAGAGGGATTAATTGGTATCATGATATGAAATTTATGCCATGATTGTCGTTAATAACAAATTTGCATATAATCATATCAAGTAAATATAAACCAAATTTGTGGCAATGGGCTTTCTGATAGCTAAAACCCTTTTTTTTATTGGTGATTATATTAATTATTACCAAGGCAAAAATATATTAACTGTATTAATCACGTGCTTATTAATTAAAGTGACCATATTTTTTTTAGTGAAATCCGGAACGGGAGGTGGAGGTTTGTCTTTGAAATAACAAATGGTAATTAAGGATACAATGAAAAACAATAATTTTTTCTTTTAATCTGAATTGCGAACTCTTAGTAAGAACTTAATATTTGAATATATGCAATACTTTTCAATGATATTATTTGATCTTATACTTTTCTATCTATGATATTGTTTGATCTTATACTTTTCGCTTTTGAGCTGTGTATAAAATTCTATTCCATTTTCTTTATAATTAATTTGAAAAAAAAATAGCACTTGTTCATTTGTTTTCATAATTTTTGGTAATTTACCTATTAATTTTCAAAAAACTAGTACAATCCGGGACAAATATTACATTTACAAAAACTCGGGACATAAGGTGAAAATCCGGGAATGTCCCGGCCAATCCGGGATGTATGGTCACCCTATTATTAATAAACAAAAAATTAAAGCTCTTAATCATCTAATATCTTCATTTTCTTCCTAATTAATTATCTAACTACATAAGAAATTAGATCAATAGCTTGTCAAGTACAAAACTAAATAAATCTGGCAATATCTGGGGTTTCTCTATGTATAATATATACATACATATATATATATATATATATATATATATATATATATATATATTAGGGTGGTCCTTAATATGGACATTTTCGAATTTCTTCATTCCATCTGTAATAACATTTGTAAACTCAAATATTATGACATTTGAAAATATTTATAAATCACTTAACCTCTAATTAAATCCATGTCGACTGTTTAACGAAATATTTATTATCAGGGCATCAAAATTAATTTTGCAATTAAATATTGATTTAATTGGTGATGTTGAAACTCAAATTATCAGTAATAAATTGTCATGTAAATTACAAGTGCTAATGACACATAATGATACATGTTTTTTAAACTTTTAATTGAATTGTGGACTATCTAAATGTTAATATTAAGAGGTAATACTTTCAGAGATTTTTTTTATATAGCTATAATCAAAATTGAGTATTATCATTATTACCAAATCGACCATGTCTTCTAACTAGTCTATTACTATTACAATATTTTCCTCAATTTTTCTCGTATGCAAATCCTTCTCCATGTCGAAACTGTTACGTGGGCAGTGTGTATATATGGCAGTGTGTGCAGAAAGTGCAATTGTGCAAAATCCAAATGGGATTGCATTTGAATCGTAATGGCTCACTTGATGCAGAATATTCTGCAGTTGCAGTAGCAGAGACTAGAAATTTTATATTGTAATATTATTTTGCATGTTATATAACGACCCACGCGTTGTAAGAAAAATAGTTGAACGGATTTTGAAAAAATATATGATGGAATAATCCTAATTTTAAATTTATTATAATCTTCAAGTATGTTATAATTGAATGGCCTAAAAACTCAGTATTGAGATATATTGCTTATACAGAGAGATCGAAAACTAGCAAAAATTATGTTATTTTTAGGTTTTTATTTTGTTACTCTTTTTTTTTATTTTGAATCAATCAAAAATTGTACCATTTTGCAATTCTCATTAAATGCGCAAACTTTTGATGGAACTTGCCAACACACTTCAAAACATTTTTTTAATAAGAGGGCCCCTCAAAGTAGACCAATTTTAAAATTTTTAAAGTACTAAAAATGTTTTGTACTAAAAAGTGCAAATGAACAACAATAATAAAAATTAAATAAATTAATAAAAAATAACCGAAAAATGGTCATAGTTTCACCAAAGTTCTTGGTTGCACTTAAAAGTTCATATGGAATTTTTTTATCCAATTTTTTCATGTCTTGACGTTGAGTTCTGGGACACCAAGAATTTATACAACGCAGATTTCATATATTAACAAAGAGATATGAAATATTTTTGTCTACATTGTCATCAAATGGAATTTAATTTAATTTTTGGTTTAACAAAAAATTTGGGTTGCACTTAAAAGCTCATAGTTTTCAAAAACATGGAATTTTTGTATCTAATTTTTTTCTTGACTTAACGTTGAGGTCTGGGACACCATAAATAAATAGAACACAAATGTTATCAATAAACAAAATGTGATAAATATTTCTTATCTACGTTGTCGTCAAATCGTATCCGAAATAAAAAAACTAATAAAAAAATATATATATTATCTTATGATAATTAAAATTTCCTTGCAAATGCGAAAAACTTGCGAAAGTTTTTCCATTAAAACGTTTGCACGGAAATTGAGCAAATTATACTAAGGAGACCATAGTTGAAGAGCTGAAAAAAGTCTGATTAACTTCATATAGAATAAGTTTGTTTTTGTCAGAAAATTCGATTTTCGATTTCGTGTATTGTCTGCATTTCAAGACATTTTTCATCGTTCAAAATAAAAATAATAGGAAAAGCGTGTGCTTGCATGTAAACAAAATTTGATCTTATTTGGTTATACCGATTTCAAAAATGTAAATGATTTCAAAAAGCCATTTCATACAATTTTAAATTGTAGTAATATTGATTAAAAATTTGATGCAATAATAATAAATGAGGCTATCATATAATAATTATCCTTCACACGCCATCTTTTGAAATTGTCTACAATTGTAGATTAATAGACAAAATTCGATAAGGACAATTATTTTGATAAGCAATCGGATGAGCCGTCTCTAATTATTTTGGAAATAAGTGCTACATTTCTTTTCCATATTTTAGCCAAAAATGCAAACCAATTTTGAAAACTCAAAAACTGTCCGACTGATATTTTTTTGAGAACTGCGCTGATTAATTTTTGGTAAAAATCGTACTTTATTCGATATTGATTGTTGAAATTTTAATTTAACACATTAAAAAAATTTATTTTACGAAAGGTTTACACTGCATCAAAATTTGCACAATTATGAACTGTCTCAAAATTTCAAAATTTATTCGTGAAAATGTAAAAAGTTGCTAAATCTCAATTTTTATTGTATGAGTCAGTCATATTTATTATTTACATATATCGAGTAGTTTTTGCGCTTGGTTATAAAAAAAAATGCCACTTACATCTAGATTTTAACTATTTTTTTTTAAATTACTGTATTTGTTATAATTGCTAAATAATTTAACATCTAGTAACAATAATGAACAATAACATAAATTTGAATAAAAAAGAGTACGAAATAAAAGGTAGTATTTTCATTAAAATGATATCCGTAGTTTGATGATTTAATGTAAAATAAAAGCAAATAATGATAATAATATAATTAATAATTAAAATGAATCAAATTTCTGAATAATAAAAAATTAATTTATAATGTTATTATTAAAACGCGTAAGCCTAATAGTTTGATAAATTAAATTATAAAACCATAATTTTATAAATTATTAAATCTGGTTGATGACTGATTCGTATATTTCATTCCCAAACTTTTACTTACTTCTTTTTACTAGAAAGTTATTAATAAATATAAGCTCTGAATAAATTTCAGAATATAATGTTGAAATAAAAATTAATACAAATTGCTGATTCAAAACTAATAAGTATTCTATTTTTAACTTTCCTTAGGGTATCTTATTATAATCGTCAAAAAATCGAAATTGAAATATTTTGCGCATCTTCACGTTTCAGAGGTTTCTGAACATTTTGACATACTTCAGAAAAAATGTATGTGTATGTATGGATACAATTTTCATACAAAAAACAATTCGTTTTTTTAATTATTTAAAATATTCCTATTGATAGGGAGACGTGCTGATTAGTTTTTGGTAAAGGCAGGTACAGCCGTTTCGAAGATACGGAGCAAAGAATGCGGAAAATAGAAATCGAGTTTATGAGAGAACAAACCATTCGATTTGAATAATTACAAAAACACTCTTTAGTTTTTATGTGTAAAACGCCCGATGGCATTGCAAATCCATTGCTTCACGACAATTCATTACCATCGATTCATACGAATATAGACCCGTAACATAGCTTTATCATAGCATTACTATTTCATCCAAAAATGTTTCACCATATTTATTTATCGGTACACAAGTCATAAAAATAAACAACAACATGTAATATTTTACCCCAGCCATCCCATTATTATCGTTTTACTATGAAACAATGGGCACTTTGCCAAAATGCCCGCAAACATTTTATTAGGTTACGGAGTTATGCCCGATATTGTCTACGGCATTTATTTTATACGGAAAAAATTCGAAGACGAAAAAAATACAAGTGGACAGATTTATTTCGAGAATTGCGGAAATTGATAAATAGTAAAAATGATTCATTTCAGGAAAAAACGGAACGGTCTTTCGTACGGCAGACTTTTTTATGGGACGATGAGATGGAATAATGGTCAACTATGGAATTTATATATATATATATATATATATATATATATATATTTATTTCTGTGACTATTTAAAATATTTAAATAAATGCGTGTTTTATGATTAAAGCAACACTTATCTCATATGGTCATTTATTTCAAAGTGGGTAGGCGACAGTCGTACAATTTGCATTGTAATTGTCGAATACGATAAAAGTCTATTTAAATTTGAATAATTACATCTTTTTTCATTTTTTTTACATTTTTTTTTCATATTTACATGCGGGAATGGATATATGTGAACGATGATGTTAATTTAATAAATTACCAATGTAATGTAATTAGGAATATATTTGAAAAATCATATATGTTACTTTCTTGGATTCGGCTATATTTGAAAAATGAAAATATGGTTTTTAAATATACAACTTTTGCACAAAAATAAAATGGTTTATATATGTTATATGTATATATATATATATATATTAATTTAACTAAATATATATATATATATATATATATATATATATTTATATTTATATATTAATTTAACTAAAATTTATCTATATAAAATGCAACGTGAAGTAATATACTTTGATAATTGGTGATATATGAATACGGGACACTTTTTTACGTTTTTCATATAACTTGAAAAGTTTGTTCTAGATGCTCTAAGTAATTTATTTTACTAGAAACTAGATAAAATATACTAAAATTCAATCTAAACTGTTAGATTTACTCTGATACAAGTTTTTTTTATAAAATAATTACGACGTACAATACTTTGTTAATTGTTATATGAATACAGGACATTTTTTGCGTTTTTTCATATAACTTGAAAAAAATGTTCCGAGTATTATGAATAATTTAATTTGTTAGAAACTAGATAAAATTTACTAAAATTCTGGCTGAACAATTCGACATACTCTCATAAAACATTTTTGAAAGAAAATTATCACAACGACCAAGTATTTACTTTATATGGATTTGTGACATTTTTTTACGTTTGTTTATATATCTCAAAAAAATTGTTCCAGGTGCTAAGAATAATATAGCTTGGTAGAAACTGAATAAAATTTACTAAAATTCTGTCTAAACTATTTGACATACTCTTATACAACATTTTGAGAAAAATTTATGTACTTTGTATGTAATATATGTAAGTATGTACTTTGATAATTGATATATGAATACAAGAATTTTTTTTACATTTTTTCATATAACTTAAAAAAATTGCTTCAGGTGCTCTGACTAATTTAGCTTAGTAGAAACTAGATAAAGTGTACTAAAATTCTGTATTACCTATTCGACATACTTTGATACAACATTTGAAAATAAAATTCATCACAACGCAGAAGCATATAATTTGCGTAAGGGGCGATATGGGACACTTTTTTAGGTTTTTTAATATAACTTAAAAATATAGCTCTGGACACTCTTTTATTTGTATATTAGCAGAAACCAGATTAAATTTATTATACCTTTACACAAATTGATAAGCATTTGTAATTGATAATTATAAAATTTCCACTTCTATATCTTTTCAATTATTATTAATATAATTTTTCGGAACGACTATATTTGGATATAATATAAAGTGTATAATCTTTTGCAGTCTTAATAACCAGAAATAAAAATAATTCTCCATTTTTCACAACGTAAATAAACTATACTACGATAAACTGGAAAAATTATAAAACAAATGATGGATATAATATAAAGTGTAATAGTTTGAATCAGCAATTACAAATAAGAATTTTGCTCCATCTTTTGGCATACCAGTTCAAATATTTATTTATATCAATTTCTATTTATTTTAACAAGCACTAAACAGACATAACATTTAGTATATATATATGGGTTTGTTGTAGGAAATTTACGATTTTCGTCCAATAAAGCAAAGAAGAACATTAACTCCGGAGCCCTCTCGGCTCGTTATATGGACATAAAGCCAAAAGGACAAAGCGGCCCTTTTTATTATTACGTTCAAATAAGTTAACAACCTATAAATTTATATACACAAATATATATATATATATGTATATATATATATATATATATATATATGAGTATTATCGTAGCAATTAATCAAGAACGATTAAGATTACGAAGTACTTCATTTTGATTGTTGTAGGCTTATAGCAATTACCAAGACTTGACTTAGCTATTTCTCTATTATTTCTTTACAAATCATAAAACCATTTGTTCATAAAGTATAAACTAGTAGTGTATGGCATCGTGTTTTAAGGCAAGTTGCTGGAACTTCCCGTACCGTAACAAAATATTCGAGGGATTTCAAATGTTTTCAAATATATTATTACAAATACTGCAACTTTCATTATTTTTGCTATCTTGTTATATCTGAGCAAATCAAATGTAAATCATAACTCTCCAGAATTTATCTCCAGAACATTAACAATCGTCATTTCATTTCGAATTCAATTTCAAAAAAATAGTTGCCTAATTTGCACAGAATTGAAAAAGTGCTAACAGGCTAAACGCATTTGCAAATAATTTTGTTCTACATTTTCACTTATACTGTGCTTTGCTTGGCGGCATTTTCACATTTTTCAATAGTTTTCACAAAATTGAAATTGAATTTCAAATTAAATTGAACCAGATTGTCACTTACAAGATTGACGAATTCACCGAAATTGCAAAAGTGCTTCTGTGTCGTCACAATCTAAACGCACTTCCGAAAACATTTGCACCAGGTTGCCACTTAGACTGTGCTTAGTCTGGGTAATGTTTTGAATTTTTAACCCAAAATCAAATTTCTATTATTTACTAATCCAAAATTAAAATTGATATACTCGTATGACTGTCAATACAAGACAAGCAAAATGTTTTTTGAATCATTCAAATCGGATGCATCGTTCTTTCAAAAACTTTTTTGCACATTTAGGTCCGTATCTCCAAAACGACTGGACCTGCCTTTGCCAAAAACTAATCAGCAAGTCTTCTTAGAAATGCGAATCAAACATTTATTGAATTATTCAAATCGGTGCGCTCGAAATCGTTGACAAAAAATTGTATTCACACACACACATATCCATTTTTTCTAAGATGTGCTAAAATGTTCAGAAACTTCTTAAAGCAAAAATTTTCATTTTCGATATTTGGACGATTTCTATAACTTGACCCTACGGGAAGTTAAAAATAAATTTTGATTTACCTCGAGGATTTTCATATAAAAAATTTATTTTTGAGTGAAATTTTCTTAGGGATAATAAAATATTAAAATTTGTTTTTTATAAATCAAATATTTTTTCCTTGGTCATCTGTTTGCATGAGACATTGAATTAATTTTCCATAAAGTGTGAAACATAAAATTTTTATGCAGGTACTTTTTGAATAAGCATATTAGTTGGAATTTTGATTCGATATAAACTGACGTCTAAATTTTCGACGATAATAATACCGATATTTACATTAAAAATATCCAATAAATTTCAATAAAGTTACCATAAAGTATCCAATAAAACTTTAAGTCTTATAATCGTCTCTTTAGGTCGTTCTACTGTATAAACAAGTGTCAAATATTATTTAGACTCGTCAATAAACTGAATTTTTATTGCTTTCCAAAGGGCTTCATATCTATTTCTTAATAAATAAAATCGGACTGATAGATAATGATTTTTAATTTCTCTTCTAATTCAAAATCGTACTTTCCTTACAAAAACTATTCTTTTGTTTAAATATGTTTGAATTGCAAAAATTGTAGGTGGATGTGGACGACAACATTAGGTATTCAAATATCAAATTTCACAATCGCTTTAAATTAGGTCTTTCTTTTGTATAAACATGTGTCAAAATATTATCTCAACTCGTCAGTAAATTTAATTTTTATTTATTTTATTTAATTAGAAAATTATTTTTGTTTCTTCTTTCGGTTATCATACTGACATCATACTCAAAAACGGACTTTCCTACCAAAAACCCTACTTTTGTCTATATGCGTTCGATTTGCAAAGATATTAGTAGATGAATGTGGCACTTGTGGTCACACATTACATTATATATATATATATATATATATATATATATATATATATATGTATATATCATCCAAGAATATGACAAATGACTATACTGTATTCGTAATAAATCAGTCTAAATTTATACACGTTATACTTTTTGACCTGTGCGTTTTTTTCCGTCACAAGAGCAATAAAGACTATTTGTCTATCGCATTGTTCCTTTGACATGCACTCTTTGAAAAGTAATATATTTCAATAAAGACATTTATATATATATATATATATATATATATATATAAATAGATGAACTATGTCTATGAAATATGTACGTGGAAATATTTCAGTTGAATATCTTTACGCGTCGTGTATTTTCAAGAGCCATCCGCTGCCACCAGATTTATTTATAAGATGAATTATAAGTTGGCAGACGAAATATGTTTTTATTATAGATTTAATAACAATTAGTTTTATTTAAATAATATTGGTTAGTTTATTTTTAGCTCTTGCCAGCGGATTTATTTACGAGTTGAGTTATAAATTAACTGTCGGATGTAGTCACGTTTTAGATTTTTGAGGAGCTAATAATTTTGACAGCCACAAAATATTTATAAAAGACTTAAAAAATATATATTATTAAAATTTGTTAAGTTACTGTCACTTTTACTAGATAAGTGATAATTCAACAGAGCATCTTAATTTTTGTCTTGAATTATTGATATTGTCTAAATTATTTTTTAGTGAAACCAAGATTTTTTAACTTCCCGTAGGATAAGTTATAGTTATCGCAAAAAAATAGAAAATGATTTTTTTTTATATATCTTTACGTTTCAAAGGTTACCGAACATTTTGGCATACCTTGGGAAAAATGGGTGTATGTGCTTGTGTATATGTATATGTAGCGGATACAAATTTTCGTCGACGGTTTTGGGAACATGAATCAACCGATTTGAGTAATTCAAAAAACATTCGATTCGTATTGATAAGGAGACGTGCTGATTAGTTTTTGGCAAAGAAATTTGGAAAAAGTACGTGTTTACGTGTACTACTCTCGACTTTTGTAACAAGAAAGCAGGAAAATCTCATCTTTGAAACTCATTTTTAACTTCATTTTTTTCTATTCTCATTTATATTTAAACACAAGACAACTTAAAATTTGCTTCATGAAATAACTATTTTTTAACTTCCCGTAGGGTAAGTTATTGTAATCGTCCAAAAATCGAAATCGAAAATATTTGCATTTCTCGATGTTTTAAAGGTTTCTGAACATTTTGGCATACGTCAGAAAAAATGGATGTGTGTGTGTGTTTTGTATGTCCGCATTTTTTCGTCGACGTTTTCGGGCGCACGGATCAACCGCTTTGAATGGTTAAAAACATTCGATTTCTATTGATAGGGAAAAGAGCTGATTAGTTTTTGGCGAAGGCAGGTCCAGCCGTTACGGAAATACGGAGCAAAGAGTGCAGAAAATACAAATTGAGTTTTTGAGAGAACGGAGTATCGGATTTGAATGATCTAAAAAGCATTTAATTTAAAATGATTTGGAGAAGAAGTGATTAGTTTTTGGCGAAGGCAGGTCCAGCCATTTCAAAGACACAGAGCTAAATGTGCAAATTTTTTTTTTTTTAATTTTGACTAAAGTTCTAATATACTTCAAACAAATAATTTCAACTTTGCAATTCAGTTTATATAGATCTTATAAATATTAGACAATGTTACAATATTAATAATAATCTATTTGAAAACATTTAGTATTCCTCGAACATTTCGTTATGGTACGGGAAGTTCCAGCAATTAGTCTTAAGACATGACGCCATACACCACTAGTTCCATTTTGCATCACAAATTCTTTTACCCAAGAACAACCCCCAGATTGACTTTACGACATCTAGCTTCATTTAGGATCAGATATTATTACCCTCCAGTAGCATGTGCAAAAGTGAGCCTATTTTCCTAAAAATTCCGTCCTTATGCCTCGAATGAGGAAAATCCCACTTCTGATTTTCATCCCCCAATGTAGACTTAGAGAAAAACGGAGTGAAATTTAATAGATTTGTAAAAGTCAATTCTGAATTGAAAACAACTCTTTATTTGGATTATATAACTATGACTGTATGTATTAGGGAATGCAATACCGGTATACCGGTATACCGAATTACCGGCAAACTGTCCGATTTTGTGGCGGTATTTTTACTGGTATTTACTCCAAAAATACCGGTACTTTTGGTATTTTTACATAAGCACTATTTGATACATAATACCCTAAAGTTTAAATTTCTCGGAACAAATTTATCTTTAAATTTCAAAATCGCATAAACAGCAATCTTCAAGTGAGGATAAACAAATATCAAATATTATCTCAACTCGTCATTAAACTGAATATTTATTGCTTTCCAACGGGCTTCATATCGTGTTACAATAAATAGAATTAGACTGATAGATAATGATGTTTGTTTCATCTTATGTAAAAATGTAACAGTTTTTTAAGTGATATTTGCGCCAAAATATTTTATATCATACAGATTACCCCTGCGTAATCTTTATTTTTTTCTAACTTTATACATAATAATCATGATAATTACTAAATATTTTTGCTTCTTATTACAATTATAAAATATTACTTTTCGAAAACGTTTCGAAGTTTGAAAATACTATAGAAGCATCACATTGTTTTAGATAACAATACTCAACAATTATATTAACTTATTATTTATCTCGACAGAGTATCCGATCTTAAATTAGTGTAGAAAAATTATTTTTTTTAAATATTGGAGATTATGCTAATTTAACACATCTGATACAGACAATTTCAATTTATTATAATAATGTAATGTGATCTTTTAGTTTTTGGTCTTTCTTACTCATAAGTTTGTTTTAATGAAAAGTACTCAATATACTCGATAGTTGTAATAAATTAATTAAATTGGATATAATTTTGTTAAATTATTATTTGAAAATTTTATTGTGTTATTTTATCGTTTTTATTGTTTAGTTGAATATAGTTGTAGTTGTATATACATTTTTTTATATTTTTACAGTAATTTTCAATTTTGTTTATGTTGGTTTAAGATAATAAAAATACCGGTAATTTACCAGTATTCCTATTTTAAAATGAAAAATTACCGAAATACCGGTATTGAAATTTTCCATCGGTATTGCATTCCCTAGTATGTATTATCTATATGTTATGGTAAATGTTTTTGTCGTATAAAATAATATATTTTTTTTATATTTTTGTTAAAAATTACACATAATTTGTATTATCATCTCCCCTAACATTTTAGTACTTGTAATATTCTAAATTCAAGTTCCATACATTATTTGGTCGATATTTTTGTTAAAAAAATGAAATACAGAACTTGTATATGCTCGGCACAAATGGATTCTTATTAGAATAAAAAATTTGGATTACAGAGCTTTAAATTTGAGTTGTCCTTTAATTTTCCGGTTTCCCCTAAATCTGTTTGTGTTTAGAATATACTTGGAGATGGAGCATACGTGCTGAATATGTAATATGTAATTCTATATCTTTTGCTGTGCATTCACCCTCTTTTCACACTTCTGCGAATATGCACATCCCAATTTGTAGTCAGTTATACGATCTCTAATATTGTGTTTGTCAAACTTTGAAAATAAATGCAACTGGTTGTAAGAGGTATTTACCTTAAGGCAAGTTGCACAAACTTACCTTTCGATGCGTATACATAGTCAACTTAATCAATAAGAGAATTGAGATGCAACTATTTAGGTAAACTGTTCTACTGTTTATTTGGAAAATACAGTTTTCCATTTCACAAAGGTAATTATTTTGTAATTTTATTTTGTTAATATTCTGTTTATCATTTACATTCATATTTTTGCATTTAGGTTTAATTTTTTGTTTTTTTATAAACCTCAGCAATTTTGTATTATAAAACTTTAATAAAGTTATGATTGATGAAAAAAAAACCTTAAGGTAATTGATACGACTTCCAATTGAAGTTTTTCAAACATACCTATAATATCTGTAATTGTATAAATTGAATTAATTTGTTTAACACATATTACTTCATTTAT
The DNA here is from genome assembly GCF_003426905.1 of Ctenocephalides felis. Classification (NCBI taxonomy): domain Eukaryota; kingdom Metazoa; phylum Arthropoda; class Insecta; order Siphonaptera; family Pulicidae; genus Ctenocephalides; species Ctenocephalides felis. The sequence continues at coordinate 11,569,635 of NW_020536999.1, forward strand.
TTCTTATTCTAAAGATGTATTTTACTTAAGAGTGAACGTCAACTGCAATCAGTAGCTACATACAAAATACTGAACGTACATTTTCTCAGCCCAGATTCTGATTAGAATCCATTAAGCGCTCGGCGAAATTCTAAACTTAGATGGTTTTTTAAAATTTAACTACTTATCGTAGGCCTATAATATTTTAGTACGTTATTTGAGACTACGATATCTATAGTCATACAAAGTTTAATCAAAATTATCATTTCTTTATTGAACAAATAATTATGAGCAAACGGCCCGGCAGATCTTTAATAAGAATTGATTTAGAATTTTTGAAATAACTTCAATCGTTTTAAAAACGTCGATGGAAGATCAAAAATTGGCTCTTATGCACACACATACATATTTTTTCCAAATATACCAATTTATAGGCAAGTTTGGTTTAATTCAATTCAGAATGATATCAAACGTCGAGAAAACATAAAATTAGCAAATCTGATTTTCTATTTTTCTGATTTGATCAAATTTAAATGAATCAGTAATTTTTTAACGCTATTACTGTAAAAATTTTAAAAATATATAGTTTATCACTGTATTGCTTCAAAAAATAAAAAAAATTGGATGCCTTTGAATATTCAGAATATTTTAATTATAAAAATTTAATAACACAAAAATATGTTATTTTAAAATTTTGAACAATAAAGAATCTATACCATCAAAACTTCAAAAATTTCACATTGAAACCTTAAAAATTCAGAAAATGTGAAATATATCTTGAATGTTTGTAATTTTTTATAAGTTTGAATTTTCTAAATTAAAAATTTGTATGTTCAAATTTTTTTTTCACATTGAAATCTTGAAAATCAAGGAAATGTAAAAATTAAATCTTGAATATTTGTAAGTTTGAGTTTTCATAAAAAATAAAAACTTTGAAAATGTAAGTATGCTTGTATCTATAGTATTAAACCCTGAAAAATTAACCAGTTATAAATTATTAAATTAAACAAATTATAATTCTCAAACTTTAAAATTTTGTGAATTCTTAGCTTTGAAACTAAACTTTAAAAATTTAAGAATATGTGTGTTGAAAATTTAAAAATTTTAAATTTTCATGAATAAAAAAGTTTGAATGTTTGAAACTTTAAGAATTTAGCATAGAAACTTTTGTCTTTGAAATTTCTAAAATCTAAGTTTTAGTTTAAAACAATATAAAGAGAAAGTATGTGAATCTGAAAATTTAAACAATACTAAAGGATAAAAAAAATTGCACTCGAAAATAAGGCTGTTTTAAAAATATGATTTTTGGAGAATATCTTTTGCAGCCATAATAACCAGAAATTAAAATAATTCTCTAATTTTTACAAGGTAAATAAATTATTCTATGGCAAGCTATAAAAATCATAAATCACATGACAAACAAATAAATTGCAATAATTGGAAATAACAATTACAAATAAGGATCTTGAATATTTCCATTTTTAATATCTTAATAGACTTTTATCTAAAAAATTAATTTGTTGAATTAGGATCTATAAAAAAATGATATGCAAAATTGTACAACATTTATTATTCATATATGTATATTTCAAATCCAAATTGTGGGAATGAATCTACAGATATTTTCATTTTTTCTATAAAATATGAATTCACATGCTAAATCGCTTTTATTTTCCCTTTCCTTTTGCATTTTTAAAACAACTGTTTCCAATTGCGAAAAAAATCTGCTTTATCATATGGGAACAACCCTTACCGAGTCGTCGAGTATCGGAAAATTCTCGGGAAAATGCAAGAAAAGCGCATTCAGCTATATGATGATACACATATTTCCGGTTCGGCGGCAATTTTACAAATTACCTTTATATTTTACGATCGTAAAATGTATCAGAAAAAATAAATATAAAATAACGACTGTGCTTTATTTTATTTTGGAACCAGGGGAGAGAAAAAGTCTTTGAAAAATCGAATTATGTATCGACAGGCAAATAAATTTTAAAATATCTAGCAGCTGAGGGTTAGAAAAATATCGAATAAAACAAAATTACTTGTTTTTTTGTAAGTTAATTTTAGATGTAAACCGTACTTTATTGATATGTTCTGGAATTTACCTTAAATTTTCATTCTTGTACAACCTGTTAGAATTAGTATTTAAATTACAAAATTATTTATTTATAAATTTATAAGTATGTTATCACAGATGGCGCCGAAATTTACTTAATGACAAATGTTAATAATAAATGCAGGAAACTTTTAATTGAATTGCGGACTATCTAAATGTTAATATTAAGAGCAAAAACTTTTAGAGTTTTGTTTTTATTAATTTGAAAGCGTTTTAGCCCTTGGGAGCAAAGAAATTCAAAAATGTCCATATTAAGGACCACCCGAATATATATACAGTAGAATCCGCTTAGTATGACATTCAAGGGACGGCGAAAAATCGTCATACTAAGCGGTCGTCATACTAAGCGTACTGAAAAAAAAACAAAAAAAAAAACAATTTTTGGCGAATATGTTATTAATTTCTGTAATTTAATACAAAAATTAAGGTAAAAAATGACACATACTAACAAATCGACAAATTTAATTAAAAATAACAATGCATTTTTTAATGTAAGAAGTCTGTAATTTTCGCTTGAATTTTAATTACTGGGTAAAAATATAGAACTTTACTAATTCAGTAAATTATAGCAGATGTTATCGCTTCCAAATTTCGAATACCAAGAATGAGCCTACTTATTTTTTGCACGAGGTCGTCCATGCCGGAAGTTGCCAAAGTTTCCATAGCGCGAATCTCGTGCAACATAGAGACCTGAAGGTATGTAGCGACCTGACACACAAGGGTAGTTCACAGTGGTGTCTTACCATAGCAATGTGTAATGAAAAACATGAACTTTATGTTATCGGAGGTGTAAAATCATGTCGGTCATTATACTTGGACCAAATTTTTTTTCAAAAATGGGTCATTATAAGCGAAATGTCAATGTAAGCGAGGTCAACATATCCGACTAGACAGCTGTTTTTTAAGAAATTTTATATGGAAACCAAACTGCCTTTAAAATTACGTCATAATAAGCGGTTGTCAATATATCCGGCGTCATACTAATCGGATTCTACTGTATATATATATATATATATATATATACGAGTATATTATATATACAGCTTTAGACTTGATAAATGTAAATTTTCGTGTAATTAATTGAACCCAAAATATCTGGAAATTGAAAATATTCTCTGTTCACGTGCAATACATTTATCAATAGTCAGAGAGCCAGCGACAGCACAAAATAGTTTATAAATAATAAATTTCATTTGGTAAAATATAATATTAGAAATGTTTATTTTTATTTATATACCCTTGATTCATAATTGGAAAATCAAGTACTATCAATAACAATAAAACAAGTTCTAAAATGTAAACCGAAAGAAATTTATTTATCATATATTTAAAATTAAACAACAAATGGTTAAAAATGTATTGGATAAATTTAAAAAAAATGTACCTAAGTAAACTAATTATCTGAAAAAAAACATTTCCAGTGAAAATTATCAATACACCAATGAGGTATAAAAATTTAAGTTATACTAGTTAAAAAAACTTACACGATTTAAACAAAATTTAAAATGTACTAAACCGATAGCTTGAAAAAATATCCCCAATTGGGGTCACCAATAAAGCTCAAATATTGTACAAAAAATTAATTTGCATTAATTAAAAAATCTTACACGATTTAAAATAAATACTCAAAGGAAATAATGGAAAGATTTCAAATACTTGAAATAATTAAGTAGTTAACAGTTCTAAGTAAATTGGAGCACAGTAAAAAAAAATCACAGGGCACACGCTTTTTTCCTTAAAATAAAAAAATCCTTAATTCCTTAAAAAGTCTTGCACGATTTAAAATAATATTATTAAAGGAAAGAATGAAAAGATTTCAAATACTTAAAATAATTAAGTACTTTAACAGCTTTAAGTAAATTGGAGCACAGTAAAAAAAATCACAGGGCACACGCTTTTTTTCTCTCTATTTACTGCAATAATTTTGTTGATCGTAGGTTGAATAGAGCACATGTGAACATGATTTGACAAATTAATTCACTAAAAATATGCACTTAAGTAATAATGTATATTGAATTATTAGTGAGAAAAATGTAATTTAGATATTAAAATTACTACAAGCCAGTTGAAATATGGTACGAAAATATAAAAACTATAGGCAATATTATTGAAGTAATTATTTTGGGTAGGAAAATCCAAGGTGATATTGTACCTTTACCGGGAATGCTATATATTAATTTTTTCCGACATAGTTATACTTTTTAAAAGATTTAAATTTTCAACACGTGTATCTATGCTATGACAATTAATACAACACAAAGGCAGAAGATAATTTTTGTGTGATAAATTTGGAAAATCATGTTTTAGTCGTGAATTTAACTTTTAACACATTACCACCATTCATCATTTATTGTATTCATTATATAATATAACATTTTGATTATAATGAATTTTTTACTACCATTTTATTACCGAATTTTCGACTAGCTCTCCCTCTATTCTATCTTGACATGGAGAAGAAAGTTTTGAAAATGATCCATCCGGCCTAACTTTAACTTTAACTCTATTATAAAGTTTCGTTGAAACTTCTTGACATTAATTGCACAAAACGTCTTAGATATATGTTTGAGAATATATCCGATGATAGACTGTATATTGTATTTTGCGAACGTTTTCAACTTTACGGCGAATACAAATTTCAAAATGGGGTAATATTTAGGAAAAGTTTTGTAATAATTGATATTCAGAAAATATGAATTTGATTGAGAGAAAAGTGATACAAAAATATAATTAGTTATTTGTAGCATTTAACTTCAATTCAAATTTCAATTATTCAGATTCTATTTCTTTATAGAATCTAAAAATAAATTCCCAAGTCAAACTCCTAAAATTACAGTAATCATCACCCCCCAACTTTGAATCGTGTCATCGAATTGCGTGAAAAGTCTAAAAAAAAAATTCCATGAGGGGCAAAGGTTGACAGAAAAAGGAAACCATATATCAATCCGAAGAGAAGAAAGTCACTTGGGGATCGCATTTCGAATATTGAGGGGGGGCATTGAATTTCAATTGCATTCCTCTGATTTTTCATGTAGCCTTCAGCCTTCATCCACCTTTTTGAATTGGGGAAAGGGTAGGAAAAGGAAAGTGTATCTAGAGAAATCATATATATCTACTATACTGGTGTCCCAGACCTCAACGTCAAGGGGAAACGAAAAAAAACTATCATAAATGAAGTTAGAAAAAAATTATTCCATACTAATAAAATCATTGAAGTGTAACCTAGAGTTCATTAAAATTGTGATTATTTTTTGGTTATTGGGGTTAATTTTTATTTATTTTGTTTATTTGAACAATGCAAACGTAATTGTAAATAATATGCCTATGACTATGAAATTTGTCCAAAATTTTCAAGATTTAAAACTATTTGTTGAACTATGAATTTTTAGTAATGAATAATTTTTACAACATTTGATGAGGCCCTCCTTTAAAAAATGTACTAAAGTTTGTTGGCAAGTTTCAACAAAAGTTGGCGCATATAATCAAGATCGTAAAATGATAAAATACTTAATAGTTTTCTAATAAAAAAATTGTGTAAAAATATAAAAGCTAAAAATAACACGTTATCTGTTAAGGGATTGTCTTCACAATCAATTCAAATGTCGAGAATACATAAAATTAGAAAATTTGCTTTTTTTCTGACAAAAAATTAGTAAACATACTATTTGTTTTAATAAATTTTTGTTTGAACAAAACTCTTTTTACTGTTTGTAAAATTTTTGACATCTTGTCGTTTGCATATCAAAAACCCATCAATTTACATCATGTCATGATTTTATTTATATGTAGATAATAAAATTACCTCGTATAAAATCTGAAATATTTTAATACATTATATGGACCCCGGGGGTTTGTTGTATGTATAGTGTCAAAGTCAAGGGAAAATTGGGGTAAAACATATAATTGAAGATTCAAAATATTAATAATAAAAAAATAAACTAGTGGTGTATCGTGCCTTAAGGCAAATTGCAGGAACTTCCCGTATCAGAATTAAATATACGAAGGAAATAAATCAGTAATCAATCAATATTGATCAATGATTAATAACAATTGTTTTAAACATTTTTAAATAGTTAATTAAGATCACTATACATTTTATCGTTCATAAAATACAGTGTGAATCTTATAGCTCAAAACACTTGAGAAAGTTTACATTAGCAAGAGGTGCCGAATAAATCCATCTGAGGATATATTTCTTACGTTTAGAATAACGCATTTGAAATATATACATTTTGAAACTGAATTGTAGATTTAAAATCCATATTTAAAGTATAACACTTTGTATATTTTTTAAAGTAAACTTTAAAAATGAAAAATCTTGGTACGGAACCCAACAAAATTGTAACAAAAATTTTTTACATCAATTATTCTGAGGTATGCCAAAAAATTCAGAATATAAAAAAAAATTGATTTTCGATTTTTTTGCGATTTTCATAACTTATTCTACGGGAAGTCAATTATATTAGTATTATTTTGTGTTCGAAAATTTTAATTCAATCATATTTTTTCAAATTTATTATATTTAATAATTTATTTATGTAAATATTTAATTTATTTAATTTATAGATTCATATCTTGAAATATTAGCTTAATTATTTAAGGCCAAATTTAAAATTATATTAAAAAACTTCGAAAAAAACTGAAGACAAATAATTTGTATGAAAAATATGACTCAAGTATTAAGTTAATCAAGTTTTTTGTTGTTTCATTGAATATTGCTTTTGTGATTTTTTTCCTAATATTTTGTGGTTTATCTATTGAGAAAGAGTTAAACTAGGAATTTGAACGTATGGAACACAATTTCATTTTTTTTACCAAAATAATCACATTTTTTAAAATTCTAAAATTAAAAACCTTCTTCTTTTCTTCAAAAAAAAAAAATGATAAAAAAATCAATTATTTTCAACCTCTTGGTGATATGGGATGTCTCCTTCTTTCGAATAGTGTTATTTTTTTTAACTTCCCGTAGAAAAAAGAAATCGAGTTTTTGGAAGATCGGAGCATCCGATTTGAACGATTCAAAAAACATTCAATTTGTAATGATGGGAAGAAGGGGTGATTAGTTTTTGGCAAAGGCAGGTCCAGCGGTTTCGGAGATACAGAGCTAAATGTGCAAAAAGTGACAATTTTTGAGAGAACTAAGCGTCCGATTTGAATGATTCAAAGAACTTTCCGCTTGTTTTGACAAAATAATTGCTTTTGGAAAAAAAATTTTGTTTCAATTTTCTTTTTCAAAAAAAATTTTTTTTTGTATATAGAATATAATTCTGATTTTAATTGTAATTCTGACTTAAATTCTAATATAATATACTTTAAGCAAATATTTTCAACTTTGCAATTCAGTTAATATAATTCTTATAAATATTAGACAGTGTTACTGTATTTATTTATAATAATCTATATGAAAACATTTAATATTCCTCGAACATTTCGTTAAGGTACCGGAAGTTCCAGCAATTTGCCTTAAGGCACGATGCCATACACAACTTACAATTAGTTTCATCAAAATCCCAGAAAATGAAATATTTTGTCAACTTCGTTTGTCCCTATTAACACACCTTATCTCTAATTACTCGTTTATTGTCTCTAATTACAGTATTCACAATATTCATCTCTATATGACACTATTTGTCTCTCACAATATAATATGTACTCATACATTTTTTAATACTAATTTTTTTTTTCTATTCATATGTCATGCTATTGACGTCAACAATTTGTTAGAAATTTGACTAAATTTAAGTTTATTTTACCCCGGTTTCCTCTAAATATGTACGATCGTACATGTTGCGAGTACGTAATATTTTTGGGTATCTTTAATATTATGAAAAAAAAGTTTGGAAATATAAGAAAAAGGCAAAAATGTATTGGAAGAGTCTTCTTTATGGCCGATTCGATGTTATCTATATTATTAGTGAGGAAGCTGGTGTAGATTTTTCACAAAAATCGTACGAAATCCCCAAATTTAGATCGAAGATCGAACAGAAATTATTTAAGGACTGGGCTCAGAAATTAAAAGTATCCTTAATATTAATTGTAAGTTCACTTGTAATAGGTCTGTATATCATAAAAAATATTAAATGTAATTATTTTTTTAAATTTGTCTCTACTACATTTATTTAAAAAATGTTTTCATTTGAAAATAAAAATATTGCTGCTTATTCATTGAAAATTTTCAGTCACAAAGAGATCATGAAAATAGTTTCAAAACGTTCAGAAAGTTTTGGGACATGATTTGTTTGTACTTTTATACAATTTTATAAACATGTTTGTATAATTATAATGGGAAGTCTAAATTTATCGAATTTTTCTAATTTGTTTAAATCTTATTGATTTTTTAAATAAGTTCGTAGTCGGTGTAATTTTGAAAAATAGAGACCACTTACGCATATTTTATAAAGAAACAATTTGGACAGAAAAAATCCTTAAATGATTATTTTAATATCTGAGTTTATCTATATTTGAGTAAGTCTGATTCCAACTCTCTTACTAAATGAAGTTTCTTTTTACAGCCCCTTCGGATGTAATCTATATTGGTTGTATGTGATTTTTAGGTATCAATCTTTTGGTTTATGAGGGTGATCAATCTCCTGGAGTTAATGCTCCTTTTTTTTCAAAAAAATCAGAACAAATCGATTTTTGCCATAATATTGTGGATAAAATACTTACTTGGTTTTGTGCTATTTACTATTCATTGTAAAAAAATCTATAACCATTCATTGGCAAGATCGATATCTGCAAAGTATTTTTAATGATATAATGACAAATAATTTGCTGATGATGTCATTATGCAAAAATATTGGGAAGAAGAGATTTTACTCTATCTTATTTGTACTTTGTCTTTCATATGCTTTAAAAGGTTGCAGGTCATATTTAATTACTTAACAGCAGAATTGTTAGAAATTTTGGAGATTTCGATGCTAAAGATGTACCACGAATAACAATATTTGAGATCATAAATTAAATTAAACCTTAACTTTTTTTCAACAATCCATTGAACAACCATTTTATTCAGACGTTTCTAAAAAAAAATATTCATGCCAGTTTTATACTATTTTTTATTTTTAACTATTTATTATCATTATACTATATATTATTTTTTACTATTACTATTTCGTTTTCCATTTCCGAGTCCGTCAATCGAAAAAATAAATTAAAATCCGTCAAATGTCAGAAAAGTTGCCTTCGCAAAAATATCTGCTCATAATTTAAATAGTTGGCAACGTGTTGTCAGAAAGAATTCAAACAAGTCGTAAAAAAAATAAAACACGATTTATTTAGAAATTCGTTTTATGAATTGGCAGTTTACGAAAAATAGTTTTGACTCATGAAAATGAATGGAGGAATAGGCTAATATATAAATAAATTGTGACGAGATGATTTTATATGTAGGAGTTTCTAATTATTAGAAGGCGTCTGAGATGGTTTAGGGATGTCTCAGTTTGGATTTTTTAGTTTTGAATATCTTGATTAAGAAGTCTTGGTCTAGGATATCTTAGTCCAGGATAATTTGGTTTAGGGCATCATCATCCAAGGAGTCTTAGTTGTGATCTTTTTTTTTAAGTTTTAGATGAATAAATTAAACCCTATCATCATTATCAGAAAAATGCTTGATTTCTTCTTCGAATAAAAAATATATCAACTATAAGTTAGACAACAATTAAATCATCTTCTAAAATTTTACGTAGTTGAGAAGTATTTTCACAATAGATGACAAAACCTTTAGTTTTGATTGCTCTCCAAAAAATTTAAAATTATTAAAGACACTTGTAGAAAATCATGTTTGTCTTATAAATGTATCATTTGGCCCACATAACACTTTCAAGAATATAGTCCTGATTTGTTTTTCATGAGAAATTACAAATGAGTGCCTGTCAAAGATGACGCAGCGCCAAATAAATGTCTATTTATAAACGATAAAAACAATTTATAAAACATATATGCAAATACATACAGATATATATATATATATATATATATATATATATATATATATATATATAATATATGATCACAACAATCGTAAAATGAAAAGACATGCGAAATGTACACATGTCACTTCCTACGCATGAAATTGTTCAGAATTTCCCAAATTTTATTTTTATTTTATACAATCATGTTTATATTTACAAATCAAACTCGTACACTGACGGCTCTGACACTGAAAGTTAAAGTTTTAGTTGTATCAAAGGGTGTTTAAAATTTTTATGTCAGTCCAGCCATTTTTGAAAAAAAACGCTTGCATCAACATACCTACATTCTAAAATGTCTAATATTATAATTAACCCAAATAAAAACTATATTTCCACATATGAATATTTAACATAAATAAAATGTTTTTAGTCATAATGTCAGGTCAAAGCGCTCCTACCAGATTTTGGCAATTGATTGTTAAAACTTATCGTTAGATGGCGACATAATTATTTTAATTTGAACCATAATCCCGTCCGATGCGCTGTGCATACTTTGTTACATAATAGTATAATCTATAATTGTTTAAAATAAATTACATAAAATAAGTTCTAAAATTTAATAAACACCTGAATTTATTAAAACGAGAGGGAGAATAATAGCATTCTAGATCCTCCCCCCAAGAAGTAAAACACATTTGCCTTGAATACGTAAAAGTATTTCCTGCGCTATATAAGAAAAGCACACACCCATGCACACATACTCTTATTACACTAGAGTATATCCTATAAGTTTTAAAAAAAATCACATGAAATAAGTACTTAAGTTTAATATCATCTGAATTTATAAAAACAAGAGAGAATATTATGGCATTCTAGATTCTCCCCCCATGAACCTCATATATTACGTATTTCCTTATATAATAAAAACACACATACACACATACTTTTTAGCTAAACTTAATTATCGTAGTCGTCCAAAAATCGTACTTTTTTTTCAAGATTTTTTTTTTGGATATTGAGAATATTTCAGATTTTAATTTTATTATATTATTATTTTGATCGGCAATAAATCTATGAAAAAAAAATATTTTAATTTTAATTCTGGCTAAAGTTCTGAAGTTCACATATATATATACTTTAAATCGTAACTTAATTAATCATTGTAACTTAATTCGTAATTCAGTTTATATAATTCTTATAAATATTAGACAATGTTACAGTATTTATAATAATCTATTTGAAAACATTCATTATTTCTCGTTCCAGTTTCAAGTTCCAGTCATTTGCCTCAAGACACGATGCCATACACCACTAGTTACACAATAGTGAAACCAATATTTTTTTAAAATAAATGACATGACAGTTTTCAAATCTAATAAACATCAACAGAGAGAATTATAGCATTCTAGATCATCCCCCCATGAAGTAAAACACATTAACTTAAGATACGTAAAACTTTTTCTAAAGTTTGTCGCATTCGATTCAGAATGACTTGAAATACCGAGAAAACATAAAATTAGCGAATCGGATCTTTCGCCAATTCAAACTTTTTCTGTTAGAAGTCAAAAATAGAACAAATTACCCACTATTGGACTATTATTAAGAATTTTTGTTGAATAAGAATTTACATGAATATCATAATGGTATGAAAGGGAATTTGTTGTGGTAGATCGTGAAGATGGAAACACTGGTTCTAGATTCGTGTTGATAATTTATATTGTGCGCTATTTTTACAATTTAATGATTCCCTTCAACTATTATTTAAATTTATTTGATGATTTTGAATGACTACATTTTAATAAATAACCGAACACTAAGTCTGACTGTCTCCCAATCTGAATATCTGACTAAATCTTAAATTCTTATATACTAAATAATTGTACACAAAACATGAACAGCAAAGACGGAAGAAATTCGGATAATCTTCAAATAGCACGTAGTGCTTTAACAAAAACAATAAATTATAAATTATATTTATAATTACAGAATAAGTAACTTTTTTTCCTAAAATACTCTCAACTTATCAACATCAGAGCCTACAGAATTAGGTAATTTGCATCACAAGTGATGGTAATATTACAGACTGATTTATATTTATATATATATATATATATATATATATATATATATATATATATATATCCATTATATATATTTCTCACGCTGCGTGATATGAATAGAGGCGTGATGAACATAAAACCTGATTATAAATAGAAGATGAATTCTCCAAATCTATTTTGAACAAGGTGTCACTATCTCTTAGAACTCAATTTGTATGACAATCACTTAGCTTTTGACCCATTCAATCATTTAAAAATAATAATAAACGACTAGTTGAAAGTGGCATCGTGTCTTAAGACAAATTGCTGGTACTTTCCGTACCAGAATTAAATACTCGAGGGAAAAAAATCAGTTTTCAATAAATATTGATCAATGATTAATAACAATTGTTTTAAAGATATTCAAATAGATAATTATAATCACTATATATTTTGTCGTTCTTAAAATATACAGTGACGATCTTATCGCTCAAAGCACTTGAGAATGTTTACATTAGCAATATTTCTTACAATCAGAATAACGCATTTGAAATATGTACATTTTCAAACTGAATTGTAAGTTTAAAATTCATATTTGAAGTATAAAACTTGGTGTATTTTTGAAAATTTTGAAGAGATTTTAACTTAAAACCACGAATTTTTCTCTATTGGAAATTCTCAAGTTTTGTCAAGAATGCTTAAGTTTATACTAAAAGTGCAGTCTCTATTGTTGGTTTCTATGTTTTAGGCAAAAAAGACAGACATTTAGGATATAATTTAATTAAATCTATATATCAGTTCTTACGACAAAAATCCTCCAAACTAATGTACAGCAGCATCTCGATCAACTATGACAAATTTTCATGTTTTTGTATGCACTTTAATCCACTCAAAACATTTCCTAGATTTCTTCTAACTTTTTATATTTTGTGTATTTTTCATTCTAATCATCACTCACTCAGACCGTTGTGCTGGGAAAAAATATCGAACTTCATATCGAAATTCGGGATACATCATCTAATTGATCATATCATATTTTTTACCTATGTCATTGATAATATTGTTTTTGATCAAGATACAATTTATTTTACACCCTGGTATTAAATTTATTTATTGGAGGTCGTCATTTGCATGTTGTTTAAAAACGACTCTCGTACACACAGGTTGTCTTGTGGATGTCGCTTTTATACTTATTTGGGCAATAAAAAAGAAACTTTGCCGAAGAAACCATAGTTCAAAAGTAAATATTGAGCTAGTATAAAAAGATTTGCTTAGAATGATTCGAAATACAAAATCCTTGGATTAAATTAAAACACACTATGATAAACGAACACATTAATAATTTAATCCCACTCTCATTTTTTTACTCAAAAGTCTTTTATTTTGATCAATAAACAAATAAATTTATCGGTTATCAGTTTTTTACCAATTTTGGTCTACTATAAGAATTTAAAAAACATATTTTGTGTCTATCATCAGTATCATGTAAGATATGTATTCGATTTAGTTTACTCTAATTATATAATAAAATATTTTATGTCTATGATCAGTGTCTTGTAAGATATTTATTCTCACCACTAGTGAACATTTCACTTACTTTCCGTTCTTTCCCCTCCATCCGAACGAAAAGTCTAAAATTAATCGGCTTAAAAACTTCCGACATCAATTCACTAAAAGAAAATATGAAGAAAAAAAAGAAGGAATTTTGAGTGACAACTGGTAGACATATATCAAGCCACTCAGCAATTCTTTACTAATGGTCGAGAGATTTTGTAAATGGTACTGGTAAATATTGGAAAATGTGATTAAAATTTTATATCATTACGAGTACTTGTTTTAAAAATTGCTTAGTTGCTAGCAGTCAGTAGATATTTCTCCAAACATATTTTAGAGACTTATGTTAAATTGTTGTCAATCAGTTTTTAGATTAGTTATGATAGATATTTATGTAATTACTGAAAATTATATTTATTTTGAGCTTCCTAAATTCATTCAAAATCTTGGTGTATCTACCATCTCACACATAACCCAGGTAAAAATTCAAATTATCGAGGTGATCTATGGGGTTTAAATAAAAATGATTCTTTAGAAAATTAAGAATTTTTCAGAACAAATATTATAAAACTATAAAATCCCGAATTGTATTGCACATAAATGGTCATAGATTTCTATACATTGGCTTAGAAAACAAATGTTTTTAATAAATAGTTAGGCGGGTAAACAATAAGAAACATATTTGCAGAGATCAGAAAGATTTTCACAAGTTATTAGGAAGATTGGCAAATGATATCAACAATATTGGCAGTAGATGTCAAGAAAATTGTCAAAGAATGTCAATAAGATTGGCAGAGGATATCAAAAAGTTTTTCTGAGGATATGAGGAAAATTGATAGATTATATCAAGAAGATAGGCTGATGATAGTAGAAAGTTTGTCTAGTAATATTAAGAAGATTGTCTAGGGATACTAGGATGATTGGCAGAGTTTTTTAGGAAGATTGGCAGAGCTTTTTAGGAAGATTGGCAGAGTATTTCAGCAATATTGGCAAAAGATATTAGGAAGTTTGACAGAGAGTATCAGAATATTAGAAAAGATTGACTGAGTATATGATTGACTGAGAAATATTAGCAGAGGATATTGCAAACATTTGCAGAGGATATCAGGTAGATTATCTGGAGATATCAAGGAGTCTGTCAGGGGATGCCAAGAAGATATGATAGAGGCTATTAGAAACAATGACTGAGGATGTCAGAAAAAATGCAGAAGATATCGCAAAAATTTGCAGAGGATATCAAGCATATTATTTTGAGATATCAAAAAACTTTCAGAGGATGTCAAGAAGAGATGGTAGAAGATACAATGATTCGCAAGAAATATCAGGAAGATTTTCTGGGGATATCAGAAAGATTGGCAAAGGATGTCAAGAAGATTGGCAGAGCATATCAGGAAGGTTTGCCAAGGTTATCAAGAAACTTGGCAAATGATATCAAGAAGCTTGGCAGATGATATCAAGAAGATTGTTAGAGAATATCAAAAAGATTGTCAGGAAATATCAGGAAGATTGGCAGGGGCTATCAGAAAATTTATTAGAGAATATTAGGAAGATTGGCAAAGAATATCAAGAAGCTTGACAAATGATATCAGGAAGGTTGACACAGGATATCAGGAAGATTCGAAGATGATATCATAAGGATTGGCAGAACATATGATGAAAATTGGCACAGAATATTAACAAGATATCGTAGAGGATATCAAAAAGTTTGGCAAGAAATATCAGGTAGATTGTTAGAAGATATTAGATATTAGATATTAAAAGATGTCAAGAACATCTCGTAGAAGTTATCAAAAAGATTGTCAGAGGATATCAGGAAGAGTAGCATAGAATATTCTGAAAATTAGCTGTGGATATCAAAAAGATTGGCAGAGGGTATCAGCAAAATTATCAGAGAATCTTAGGATGATTGGAAAAGGATATGAAGAAGCTTGGCAAATGATAATAGGAAGGTCGGCTAAAGATATTAGGAAAAATGGTAAATGATATCAAGAAAATATGAAAGATGATATTACAAAGATTGGCAGGGAATATCAGAGAGATTGGCAATTATTTATCTTATCATTCTAGATTGAAAATAAAAAAAATGTGCCTGATATATAAAATATTTTATATATTACCTGAACTTTTTTTCATTTAAGAAAACATTACACATTCCTTAACTTTTATTCATAATTTTTGTTCTGTCACTTTTTGGACGACTTGTTTTACATAAAAGCAGCCTTTTTCCTTTTATTTATATTCGATCTATGTTTACATTTTTCATGAATTCAGAAAGATATCATATGATGCCAGATGCGGTGCATTTAAATAAAGTATAAATAACAAATTGACCGACATTCTGTACACAACTGTTTTATATACGATATATTTTATTATCTTATATATCTTATGATTTGATACTTCTCCTGAACGATTATTCGGATTTTGATAAATCTTTTTGGAGTTTGTCAAAGAATTTTTTTACGATGCAATGAATTTCAAAACTATAGTGATGATGTAGAAATGAATGGAAAAAATGCTTTAAAAACATTTTGACACCTAAGAACTGTCATCTGCTAGAAATGTCAATTCACTTGAAATTTGAATTTAGCTGACATTCTGAGCCTAGATAATATTAGAATATAAAATACAAGAAAAATGTAATGTTTACATTATTATTGCCAAAAAGATAATTGCTGGGATTGTCTGAAATTAAAATAATATAAGATACAGTCAACAGATAAAATTATATAATTTAGTTAGTTAGTTATATAATTTTAGTTATATAATTTAGTTGAGAAAATAAATTTTTTAACTCATGCATGTATAATAAGAAATGAAAATCGTTCTGTATTTACAAAAAAAAATTGTTAAGGAAGTCGACAAAGTTTATTTAAAGAAAAGGCTGAGTTAATCCAATTCTCGTTTTCACAATTGTAGAGAAGTTTTGAAAAGATGCATTTATAGAAAAGTATTTTTTATATAGGATTGATTCAAAAAAATATCATATAAATATATTGATATCTTACTGTGTAGTATTTTAGTAGTTATTTTAGTAATTTAGTATTTTTTTCCTCTATCCAATTTCCCTCAGTCGATTTCCCTTAGTCGATTTCCCATACTATAATGCACATCTCCTGTGATGTTTATGAAGACATAATAATATGTTATTCTAAATGTTTATCCAGGACTAATTTACAATGCCATCAAGATGCGCCTTCATTAGTTCTCTTATATAGTGGAGTTAGTTGATGATTCGACCATAAATGTATCGTAAAATAACTGCATAGCCTATTTTGATTGCAATGGAAAAGGATAAGAAAATTAGGCAGGGAGCTGGGGTAAGAAAGGTAAAATTGGGGTCTGATGTTTCTTTCACAAAGAGGAAACACAGGAGAAACTTTAGTTATTTTATTTTTTCATATTTATCTTGGTTGCATTTATAAAGGAGAAGTTTGTTTTCATTAAAAAATCCGATGTGCTAATTTTGTTTTCTCGACGTTTCAAGTCATTCTGAATCGACCGAGACCAAATTTGGAAAAGGTATGCATGTGTGTATGTGTGTGTAAACAGATTTTTTGCAGTAAATCGACGTCTTCTCAAAAACGGCTGAACCGATTTCAAAAATTTAAAAGCCATTCGATGTATTTCGGTGAGAACTAGCGTTTATCAGATTTGTGCGACGATCGGCCAAACCGTTTCTTTGTGAATAGTTGAAAAGTGAACAAAAAATTCGTTCACATTTTAGCTCACAATCCTGAATCGATTTTAAAAATTCAAAAACTGTTTTGGTTGGGAATCGATTTCGATCGATCTTCATTAGTTTTTGGTAAAGATTCGCTGACACAATTTATTGTAACTAACTGTTAAAATATTTTTTTATGAAATGATGATTTTTATGAAACTTTTTTTTGGCGAAAGATATCATGGTCTTTTAAAACATACTAAAACATTACGGTTCTAGAACAAGTCGTTTAATATTAAAAATTCATCAAAGTTTGAAAAAATTAGTAGCGTTTTTTTAACGTTTGCTAAAATTAGAATTTTCATCGTCGTTTTTTCAAACATGGTTGAATCGATTTCAAAAATTTAAAAACCGATGAAATTTGGCTAAAACTCGTGTGGTTAGATGTTAGATACGATCGACTGAGCCATTTCTTTGTAATTAAGAGAAAAGTGAAAGATTTTCCGTCCACGTTTTAGCAAAAAATTCTGAATCGATTTTAAAAATTCAAAAACTATTCGAAAGATATTATTTGGGAGTCAATATTATTAATTTTGGACAAAGATCGGCCAAGCCGTTTCTTTGTAATTAACTGTTGAAAAATAATCTATAAGACTTATTTTGATAGGTATCATGGTCTTCTAGAACAAACTAAAATTTTACGTTTTTACGGCAAGTAGTTTAATTTTAAAAATTTATCAAAGTTTGAAAAAATATCATAGTCGAAATCTGTGTCAAAAGTTGCTTTTGTGATGTGATTAGTCAAATATTGTCAATTCAATAAAATTTGGAATGAAAAGCTTCAATTTTACGACAATAATATAATTACAAAAAATTTAAAGCGGAAACTAGCTGAGATGTGCCAAAAATTAAAATAATAGAAGATACAGTATATGTTTGGCGGTTGAAATTATATAATTTAGTTTGACTCTTTTATATTTTTTAAATTACGCATGTATAATAATGAAATAATAATAAATAATAACAACAAAAAACAAAAACTGTTCTGTATTTCCAAATTAATTGTTCATGAAGTCGACAAAGTTTATTGAAAGAAAAGGTTTTTTTTAAAAAATGTGCGTTCATAATTTTATTTTAATGATTAAGTTATAAAATTGTGTGTGTTAGTAGTGCACATGTGTGTACAATGTAATTAATTTAATTACAAATAATTCAAATGTGTTTGAAAAAGTTTAGATTTAATTGAAAGCTGATTGATTGATTCAATTTAATTTTATCTAAATATCTTAATCTTAATTTCTATTGATTAAGTCAATTATTACTCATTTTTGAAAGTTCATGCAACTTGCCTTAAGACTAAATGCCACTTCCTACTAGTTTGTATTTGGTTTCTTTAAAATTATTTTGCATATTTGAAAAAATGTTCAACCACAATACTACTATGCGAAATCAACTTCGGGGCCAATTTTCTGATAAAATAGAAATAGAAAATTACTGGTCCATCATCGTATGAGTTGGTAGTAACGAACTGTCAAAAAGCTTTATATTTGCTGTGCGATCGGGCGTTTTCTTCAATCATTGATATAAAGTTTTCGCCAATAAGGCTTCTTGATTTAAGATTATAGACCTTATACAAAGTCTATGCATAAGATCTATCTTCTAATCTTAAGTCTATTTTTATACATGTTTGTATTTTTCTATCATTTTCCACCAGCTCTCCGTCTACTAATTTGACTGCAGAAATAAGACGGTGCCGAACCAATTTGCTCGACTTTATATTTATTTGTAACGACATCGTAGATTTCATTTAATTGCTACTCAATTAAGTGAAGCGAAACGAATGCACTGACATTCACGACATTTTTACCTCCCTCGTTCCCTTATGTATTTATATCGAAGGGATAAACAAGGTAATTAAGATAGGAGACATTGTTTTAGGACCAACTTATTGTATGGGAAACAAAGGGCGAATAGTAGTTCCAATTTTGTAGGAATAAAATTGGATATTAGATGCAACAATATCATTATTTGGTATCGATGTCGATGTCTTAAGGGGGTATTCTTGTGTGAAATTTTCAAAAATCGAATTTTAAATTTTTACATATTTCGATAGGTTATACCTTTAAAAATAACATACCAAAATTTTAAATCGATATCCCAAAAAGTTTTTGAGTCACAGCCATTTAAAGAGTATATATATAGTATATAGTATAACGATCATTTTATCTTTAAACGCGTTTTTCTCGAAACAGCATTTTCCGAATTTGCTGCAGCGATTACTCAAAAACAAATGATCCGATCACTATCGAATTTTTTTTACATGTTCTATATATAGTTCTCCGTAAAATGAACTATCGATTTTTTTGATCGGATGAAAAATCGAATTTTGGCAGTCCAAAAACGACCAAAATTTTGGGTAATATTCGACCTTTTTTTAAAAAACGCCGTCATTTTGCCAATTATTCATTTGTTTTCTTCATCGAAGTTCATTTTACAGACAATATTATCTAGTTTAACGAAACTTTTTTTTAAATTTCATCCACGTAGAAGGCCGGAATCACTGCAGCAGTGAAGGGCCTTTTTTTTGTCGCGCCGTTGGAGATCGATGATAACTTAAAAAATATTTAATTTTTTCTTCAAAAATTTTACTATGTATTCTTAAAACATATATAAATATACTCCTAAAATTTTGAAATGATTGATAAAGTAATTTTTTTTAATATAATATCCCAAAAATCACCTTTTTTTCAGGCGGTTACACTACTTGTGCCCCTTAAGATCTATCAGTTATCCTTTACAAATTGGAAAGTTTTCGCCTTTTAAGTGCATAATTGTAATTAATTTGATTCGGCGTCAACAAAGTTGGTACGTAGCCAAATACAGATGGAGTTTTGCCTTTGACTGTGCCTTATGCAAATATTTGTATTCAACAAGAGTTTATCTCCTATTGCATAGTTTGTATGAGTATTTAAATGTGTGCATGTTGCTTTGATCTTACGTAAATAAAATAAATAAGATTTTTTTGAAGTGTTTAATTGCTAATGTATCTTTTACTACTGAAGATAAAATGATAAAAACTAAAGGATATCATCTTTTTATTATTGGTCATACTATTAGATAATCTTACTTCAGGTTTCAAGAGAGATTCGATTCGATTTCGATACTATTAGATTTCGATTCCTTAAAATCTTCAGTATTTTCATATTTGAAACCGCAATTTAAAATTAACTTCTTAGAAAATTTTAGAAGGCAACACAATGTTTGGCCTTTCAATATTTGATAAATTTTTATTTTTACAATTTGTCAAAAATTTGTGATATTTTTTTGAAATCAGCAATATCAGGAAAATGCTAACTACACTTAAAATTATCTTTAGGGCCAACTGGAACTTTCATGTAATTTAAAAATAGTGAAGCTTCAAAATTTTGTGAAAATTTGGATATAATTACATTTTTGAGAATGTAGAAATGTTTGAAAAATTTTACTTTATTTTTTTTTTCAATTATTTTAATAATTTTGAAAACCATGACGAAACATTGTATCCGCACATACATACGCACACACTCTTTTTTAATAATTTTTCTCTAAAAAATGCCAAAATCTTCAAGAGGCCTTAAAACGTAAAAATTTATAAAAAATTACATTTTTTAAAGCTATTATTTTAATCTGATTATAAAATTAGATAAATTAAAAATGTATACATCATTAAATTGAGAAGAAGAATTTTCGACAAAGTTTTCCTCTGGAGGAATTGGGTTGGAAAAAAAATAATATTCAGAACGGTTTCGTAAATGAAAAACAAAACGATTTATTTTAGTGGAATATTTAAGGAAGACAAAATAAATATATTACATAAAAATGCATTTGTTACGGTATTTGTGTATTTATAAAAAAAACTTTAACTTACCTTTTAGGTAGTGCTCATGTCCTTTTGATGTCATTTACAAAGATAAACAAATTTTAAAAAAAAAATGTTTTTAGAGTTGAATTAACACATCACACAGAATCACAGAATCAAAAGTACACAGTATTTGATAATTTTAAATTTTATTCACTTAAATGTTCACATTGAACTAAGTTTTTTTTTTAAATCAGATGCTGAAACAGAGAAAAAAATCATTTGAAAAAAACAATCATCAACAATTTTATCTAGAAAGTTAGTTGTAATTGTATTTTTTATTAATATATAAAACTTCACAAAATATAAAGTATGAATTTCATAAATGTCAACGAATTTAGTTAAAAAGAAAAAAAATAAAAATTTAAAAAATTTAACTATCTAAAAAATTAAACTTGTATATTTGAAAAAATTCTAATTTAAATTTCTAATTTTACTTCGACTTCAAATCCCTTTAAAAAACTTATTATATATCATTTTTTTGCAACAGAAATCAATTATTAATATTTCAATAAAAATGATTTTTTATCCTTCAAATTGTTGTCAAACCTTTTTATGTTCTATAATATTCTTATTCGTGAATTTATAGTTTCACATTTATAGTTTAATTTAATTTAATTTCAAATAGTTTTTAGTAAAAATTTTACTAATAATTAAAAAAGAAACTTATTTCTTATATTCAACCAATATTTTCTGTTGATTTTAAAAATGGTGATTACATATAAAATAATTTATTATTTATTAACTTGAACGAAAAATGTCTAAAAAGAAAGTTTTTTTAAAGGGATATTTATTTCATTTTTCATTTACTAATATTTTCCTAAACTTTTTGGAGACATCAAAAATCCTATTTTTTTGATAAGAGTATCATGTTTATTTATTATAAATATTTTAAAAATAATTATTATTAAGAATCCTGTAAATTAATATAAAAATAATATCATAAAAAAATTAACATAACTATCCGTTATGCAGCTATTTTATAAACATTTATTAAAATTTAACTGACAGTAAAATACTTTAAACAAAACATATAATATAAATTAAATTTTTAATATACATAAATATATATTACTGATACTAAAAAAATAATTATAAAATTGGCATATTTTTTATATATTAATGTGAAAATATAAAAAAAAATCCAAAATGAAATGATAAGGGTTTATATAATTTTCTAGTATAGAGTTTTCTTTTAAGGTGGTTGACCGATTTTTATTTTAATATTTTTTATAAGAATTATTGAAATATTTTTTTTATTAAAATAAGAAACGATTGAACTATAAATTGAAATACTATATAACGTCATGAATAAGATTTTCTGCAACAAATTGCAAAACTAAAAGGTTTCCTTGGAAAGCTTTTAAATGTCTTCTATATTGCATTACAATCTGATTTTAAAATGATTTTTATTCATCAATATATTTTATAATAAAACTAGTTGTACATGGTATTATAGTGCCTTGAGGCAAATTGATGGAACTTCCCGTACCAGAAACTAAAATTTTTAGAAAACCTGTAAAATATGTAGGAAACTTTGAAAAATATTAAATTTTTGAAAATTTTGAAATCTTGAAAAAATTTGACTTAGGAAAATTTGATATTTTTATACTATTTATGTATGTTTTAAAATTGTATTTATTTCTACATAAAACCATTTTTCCGGTATTGATCTTTTTCATTTTATTTTTAGATTGTTTTGTGTAAACTTAAATTATCTGGTGTGTTAGCACAAATTATTCAAATTACCGTAAACAATAGATCATTTTTATGGTTCTGAACAAAAGATCAGAAGAAATATATTTAAAATGCTATTTTAACTTAAATACTAAGGGTTTTATAAAGATTTTCTTAAAAATTTCCTAAGAAATTAAAATAGATTATAAAAAAAAATTCTTTCAAGTATTATCCATGAAGATCCATAGATGTAAAGTAAAGTACATCTTTGAGAAAAAAAATATTTTGTGCAAAAATTTAGAAATAACATATTATTATTAGGAAGATATAGAAATTAAAATATATATTTTGATGTTTTCATAAACATTGTTGAAATAAATAATAAAACCAATATTTGAAAAATTGCTTGGAAATTGTTCATCACGCTAAATTATTCATAATTTTGGCTTAATTCAATTGGATAATATATTTGATTTTTTTTATTTAATTAATCTTAATATATGTAAAATGATATCGGTATAAATATATTATTTAAATAATAATAATTATAATTTGTTTATTAAATTATAGAGAAAAAATTATTATTTGAAATATTGGCTATATAATTATGATTCATTTTGGTTCTCATACAAAATCAATTTATAATTTAAACTAAATTTCAAATATTAAGTATTACTTTAAGTATTAAGTAAATATTACGAATTTTAGTCTTTGAAATTTGTATTAAACATTTATATATGTATTTCAAATTTTTTTTTAAATTTCATACTAAATTCTTAATCTGTTCTACATAATTTTTACAAGCCAAATTAAATTAGAAAAATAGGTGATTGAAATATCATTTTAATTTTATACCAAATTCTAAACCTATAATATATTATTTTTTCATGAAACAAATAAATTACAAAGATAAATAATAATTAATAAAAAAAAGATTTCAAAATTTCTATGGTACGGTTTGGTAAAAAAACTTGATGACTATTAATTTCAATGTCAAAATTTTTGTAGGCGCAATAATTTTAAAAATATAGGTATATACGTCAATTAAAAATTAACACGTTTATCACCAAGTCAGTTATATGTGTCTGATAAATTCTACATAACTTATGTCAGACATACGTGTAAGGTAAAAAAATTTGGTGACTTTATTACTCTAAACGCTTAAAATTTTTTTAGAACCAAAAATCTTAAACATATAAGTCATATATGTCAATTTTAAATTAACACTTCAAACGCCAGGTCAGTCATATATGTTTGGTAGAAGTAGAAAAAGTCATATTTGGTAGAAGTAGAAAAATAGTTTCAATATAGAGCCATGTCAGTCATATATGTGTGACATCAAAAAATAGTGTTTTTCTCAGGAATTTTGTCATAAAAATTTTTTTCATACTTGATGTATGACTGGTTTCCTTGGTACATTTTTAACTAAATTATCTAATAAAGTTACCATGGCACATGTGAAAAAAAATTCTGATTCAGTGTAGAAATTTAAAAAAAATAGTTTTTTCTATTCCTTTATATTTCCAAAGTTTTAGCTACATAAAAATATGTGTACGAGTGAATTTTTGAAAATTTAAATTATTTTCGGAGATAGAGCTATTGGACCATGATGATCCATGATTTTTGTTTTCTTTCTTATGCAAAACTTTAAAAACGTTTTTCTCAAAACTGTCTTTTTCAATGCGATGCCTATGATTTCTCGAGTTCTACTGAAACGATTTACTTGAAATTTACAGAGAGTTTTCTTTACGGACGTTTCTTGAACATATACTAGCCTCATCTCCAAATTTCAAGTTCTACTATTTTTAAAAATTCTAGGTACTAGATAAGTGGTAAAAAAGGTCTTTTTCTTCTAATAGTCGACATTTTGTTAAAAAAAATATTTAACTTGTTTGTAGTATATATCATAACAACAACTTTCTCGATTTTTTTCAATAAGATTACTGAATAAAAAATCTTAAATCTTATTTATGACATTATATAGTACATTAAATTATTCTTGTTTATCTATGATTAAATTTCACTAATTCTCATATAAATATATGCAATCGTGATTAGGGTTACGTGGCAATTGTTTTAAATTTCAACCACTGCTAACTTTTAAAATTGTTAACTTTTTTTTATTTTTTGTGTACTCTTGAAATATTCATAAACAAATTATGAAAAAATTAATAGTGACTAAAAGGATTATCTTTTTAACAATAATTTAAAAATGACCTAAACTGCATGCCTCTACAATATAATACCTCCTTAAATTGAAATTTATTATTAAAATATAACAAAATAAAAATAAACACTGCACTAAACAAACTTGACACTAAATATACATATGTTAAATGAAACTTTTAAAATAAAACAAATTTTATCAAAATTTAATAATAAATTTTGCTCACTTTATTTTTACTTTTTCGTCAAACATTTGTGTCTCTACAACAGCACAGTAGATCTATTTAACTAAACAAATGATCATAATACTCATTACTATTTTTTTTTTAAATAAAACAATTTTTTTTCGAATATTAACGCGAATTGCCGGTAATTTTGCGTGTGCGTAGTGCGTATCTCACGCGTCCGCTCTCTACGAGGCACGAATGCAAACTGCCAACTCGTGTGCCGGTGCCAAAGCCGGTTGAGAGAATGATAGTAGGTACTATAGATACCGGCGAATCCTACTTGTGGAATAGTATATAGAGAAACACACATGACATACACACATGGCATACATACACAACATGTATATACATGCACATAAAACACACATCAAAGACTCTAACACTTATACACACTGACATTTATACACTCATACACTCATTCACAGATCTAGTCGTGACACATATGACAAACACATACATTTATATGCATTACACACACATTAACATTATTGCCAACCAATGGGTTACCGACCGATTACTCTGCCACATCTTTCAAAAGTTCTTCTACATGAACATTGTAAGCTGCTTTCCATAACTGTCTAATTATTTCTTTTTACGTCAATGTAATATCTATTTCTTTATATAACATCGTCTATGGACTATTAAAGTTGATATTATTGCAATTTTCTGTTAACTACTTTGGTTATAGTTTCTGCATCTCAAACCCGTGTCGACCCGGGCGCCAAAGCAACCGGGTTGTTGTCGTCGCCGGTTGATATTAAACAAATCTGCACAATTTTACAAGATTTTAGTAGTATTAATGCATGCACATCGCACACATCTACATACACATCTACACAAAACACACATCACGCACACTGACAATTATACACACGTTCACAGATCTACTAACCGATGTTAATATAAAAATCTAAAATAATTTTTTTTGCATTTCTCGACGTTTTGAAGATTTCTGATCATTTTGGCATACCTCAGAAAAAATGGTGTGTGTGTGTGTTTTGTATGTCCGCATTTTTCGTCCACGTTTTCGGGCGCACGGATCAACTGATTTGAATGGTTCAACAAACATTCGATTCCTATTGATAGGGAGATATGCTGATTTGTTTTTGGCAAAGGCAGATCTAGACGTTACGGAGATATGGAGTAAAGAGTGCAGAAAATACAAATGCTAAATGTGCGAAAAATTGCAGTTTTTGAGAGAAAGAAGCGTCCGATTTTAATGATTCAAAAACCCTTTAGCTTGTATTAACGAAACAATTGTTTTGGAGAAGTCAGACAAAAAATATTTCTGAATATGGAAAATAATTCGGAGTTTAATTTTTATAATTCTAGCTAAAATTCTAAAGCTCATTTATATACTTGAGATAAATATCTTTTCAATTCAGTTTATATATAGTTCTTAAAAATATGAGGCAAGATCTTTAATTCTAACTACCCTTCATTTTGTCTATAAAATATGAGTAATGAAAGTTACAGAATTTATAATAATATATTAAGTAGTCGCAGATCTCTTTAACAAAACGTTATTTTTTTTTAGAATGGTCAGCTTTTATTTCATTTTTATCATATATATGAACTCATCTATTCTCATCATTATAATTTATTATGTTTTTTTTAAAAGTACGCTAATAAGTTCAGGAGGTTTTGAAACGTAATGATATGCAAAAAATTTTATTTTCGATTTTTTACAATTACTATAACTTACTCTACTGGCAACTAATTAACAATTTACACTCCGTGTCAAATATTCAGCAATTCACAAACTAGTTGCATACAATGTATATAACTTACTGCATGCCATGATGTTAAAATATTCATAGAAATATCTGTAACAAATTTTCGTATCGACATGTTAAACTAGCTATTGCATTGAATTAATAATAATACCACAGATTCTAAAACTTTCTAAACACCGTAATTACTTTTTGCTTGCATTTGCTTGGACTATCAATAAATAAAAATACCTTTGGATATCATCCATCGCCATCCAATACTCTCATCGAATGTTTTTTCCTGAAAAATTCTTGATGTGAAATGCAGGAAAAATTTGATGGGAAAAAACCTGGATGCATTTCTGCTATATTGAAAAATTCCAACAATTCTAGAAACGGAACGATTTATTGAAATGCGATTTTTGAAAACGAATGCAATTTTGCATACCAAGAGAAATAAGATAGATAAATAAAAGAAATAATTGAGAAATAAAAAATAATCGATTATTTCAGCCTATTTTAGGTAACAAACAATTTATAGTTCCTTAGATGACGATTTTAACATCGATATTTGTATAGTAAGTTGCAATACTAAGGTGTGACATTTTTACAA
>NW_020536999.1:11598195-11615131 GCF_003426905.1 Ctenocephalides felis
TGAAAACCCTTGAACTATATATACATATGTGTATCGTGGCTCATTTTATCTTCAAACAAGCCACGAATATATAATTTCTTATATATAAAAATGGAGCCTCGATAAAATGATCCGCTAAAACTAGAAAACGGCTAAACCGATTTGGCCAGACTTAGTCTTGAAAAATTGCCAATCCAGAGATGGTCGGAAAGATGAGATATTATTTCAAAATCGCGTAGAACTTTACATTTTTAATTTGGAATTTTTTGTAGAAGCGTAATTTAAATAAATAATGGACGGAGCTAATACGTCAAATGTCAATGTTTTTGACAGATGATGTACAATTACGTTTAATAGGATGTTTTACGTGAATATAATTTAATTATGATTAAATTGTAGTAAGTGGTTTTGTTTTTAGTTTTATTTATACATAAAAACGTTATTAAACGGGCGCACGTGTAACTAGAAACTCAAAATATCAACTTTATTGAAACGTTAATATGAAAATGCATATTAATATTTGGCATATTTTTCTCAAATACGGTGTTCTGAAAGATCTCATTTGTATAATTAAATACTCATTGGTATTTATACAACATTTTCTAAGTTATATTATTTTTTATTTATGTTATTTAAATTCAGTCCTAAATTTGGTATCGATCAAAGGGACATTTTTGTCGGATAACGTTTTCCCAGTTATAATTTCCTGGAATTTTTCAAAGAATAATAGTAATATGCAAAGGTCCGTGGTTAAAAACCTGGGTCCACCACCGGTGTGTCAAAAACCATTACGCATTGTTCAACAATAATATTTGAAAGTGGAGGTAAAGATGTTATATCAGCTATAAACCTTGATTCTTAGGGCTTTGCTATCGGGAGATAAACGGTAATCTTTGAAAATCTATAATAAAATATTTTTTTTTCCGTTGGTAGTTTTTTAGCATAAGTTAAAAATGTAATATTTTGTAAAATACCTTTAAAATTAAAATAAGAAATTAAAACTGTTTGCCACCTGGCCGTTCCAAGTTACCTCCCCTATGGGGTAAAAAGGTCTAGATAACAAATTTTGAAAGACATCAAAAAAGCACATTTCTACAATCATGAAGTAGCTGGTAGTTGTACTGAACGTAGTCAGATAATTGTTTCGTTTGAAATGTGCTATATGTTTTTTGATATAATATCAAGTACAGTTTGCTTTAAAAAGCAGTTCCAAAAATGTACTAACTATAATTATTTATTTTCGATAAACATGTTTATGTTTTTAACGGTTTCCGTCATCCGAAATCGAATGTTTTATTATCTAGTAGTGTATGTATTCTGTTTAATCTATCGGTGGCCCCCGAGAGCCCCCTGGTCGGTGTTGGGGCTCTGGAAGGTGGGTCCCTCGACGTTATTTAGCGAGTAAAGTAGGAGCGCGAAATGAATAGCAGCAGATAACACAAAAATGTTGACATAACCTTAATTAACTCCATGTAATATAATGATTCACTCGTAACATAGAGAGGAGAGCTGGGGGAAATGATATTATAAGTAGTTGAAAGTTGCATTTTGCCTTAAGGCAAGTTGGAATGAACTTCCTGAAAGGTCTAATAATTGTCTTGATCGACTAAAATTGAGATTTAGATATTTAGATGAAATTAGTCAACTGCTCGATTACGTATATCGGGTACATGGTTCTTGATATTATTTAATGATTTAAATTAATGGTAACATTTTTTACACAACTAGACAAGTTTTCCGCTGATTCCAAAAAATGGCTTTTAAATTTTTGAAATTCAAATTTTGACTCACATCACAAATTTTGACACATTTTGACATAAATTTTGACATTTGACACAAATTTTGACATAATTTTTTTCAAACTTTGATGAATATACGAAAAAACGGCCGATCTTTAATCAAAATTCATAAGCTCGAGTACCAAGTAATATCTTTCGAATAATTTCTGAATATAAAAATCGAGTCACAATTTTTGGCTAAAACGTGGACGAAAATCTTTTCACTTTTTGTCTAATCAATAAGAAACGGCTCGGCCGATCGTAGTACAAAACGATAGTCCTCATTGAGATACATCTAATGGCTTTTAAATTTTTGAAATCGGTTCAGCCGTTTTCGAGAAATCGTCGATTCAAGGTAAAAAAATCTTTTACACACACGCACACATATACTTTTGGTCTTCAAATTTGGTCTCTTGCCATTCAGAATGACTTGAGACGTCGAGAAAACATAAAACTAACAAAAAGATTTTTTAAGTTATTTACGAATTAGTTACAAAAGGTCAAAAATTGGCTCACATACACACACACACACATTTTCTAATTTGGTCTCATTCGATTCAGAATGACTAGAAATATCGAGAAAACATAAAAGTACCAAATCGATTTTTTTCGAGAAAACAAACTTGTTTTTGAGATAACGGAGCGTCCGATTTAAATAACTCAAAATAACATTTTACTTGTATTGGCAAAATGAAGGACTGACGAAATTTTTGCAAAAGCAGACCCAGCGTCTCCGGAGATCAAATAAAAAAAAGTAAAAATTAATTCCATTTGGCGGTCAAAAATGAACATTAGACATATGTACATCATATTATCAGATATTTTATAAAGATTATAATAATAGGTACAAATTATATGTACATTTATATGGGTTCCGTACCAATGTTTACACGTTAGTCGACTACACGGCGCTTACGCGCTTCGATATTTCGACTCCACATCAGTTATGCAGCGCGATTGCTTAAAAATATGTACAAAATTTTAAAATCACAATACTAAAAAAATAAGATATAAAAAAATCAAATTGTTCGAATAGTCAATTTTTTTCAAAAAAATCAAAATTTCTCAAAAATTTAATTTAAGTTTTGCCAAGTTGTTTTAATAATTTATTTTTAAGTTCCAGCATTTTGCCTTAAGGCACGATGACATAAACCACTAGATTTACAAAAATTTGAAAAATTTTATATTCAAGTACACCAACCCTTCAATTATTATGATGGTAGCGTGTCGTGGTAAGGGGTACTTTTTTTTATGAATCACGTTCAAATGGCCAGTTGACAGAATGTAAATATGCTAATCTATTAGCATTATTCTCTCCTTTTATCAAATGTAAATATAGTTAAAAATAAAAATCGCGGGGTTATTGACAGGGTAATGGAGTTAAATAGTATGATTATATATATATATATATATATATATATATATATATATCTACATATATATAAAAATAGGTCGGGTATTCCTTCCTGACGATATAACTCAAGAACGCACGAACCGATTTCGGCAATTTTGCATTCGTTGGAAAGGTCTCGGGCTCCGCAAGATTTATAGCTAAGAAAATTAGTTGTGCATCGTACCTTAATGGAAATTGCTCGAACTTCACGCAACGTAATTAAAAATTCGAGTAATGACATTAGTGAAAATTATCAGAATTATGTTTGGTTAATTCAACGAGCAATTCTTGTCGCAAAGAATAACGATGTACACGCACCAAATTTCACCATTCAATTGAAAATTACTGGCAATTTGGTGACATACCAATGATTCCGACTGGTCTTCCGTTTGACTTCAAACGATTGCAATTTCCAGTTCGCCTTGCGTTCGCAATGACAATTAACAAGTCGCAAGGCTTATTTCAAATAGATTATTTAGAAAATCATTGTTTTTCACATGGGCAGTTATACGTTCCCTGTGCACGATATAACTCCTGGAAAACCATCCGCTTTGTTTGTGTTAACGTCAGACCAAAAAACAAAAAATGTGGTTTACCAAAGGGCACTTCAATGAAATGGATAATTTGCCGATTCACTTTCATTTACTTAGAGAAGTTCAACTAAAAAACACTTCATTTTTGTAATCGAAATAAATTCATTACTGTTGTGTAATAAAATCAAATTTTTCCTTTTCAAATATAAAACAAACAACAAATTTCTTCAAATTTCTCACGAAACCATCTGGTGGCGAAACGGAGTTCGTCGGGTTTGCTAGTATATATATATATATATATATATATATATATTTATATATATATATATATATATATATATATTTATATATACTAATATATAAATATAAATATAAATATATATTATATTATATATATATATATATATTTATACTTATGTATATATATTATATATATATTATTTATATATATATATATATATATATATATATATATAATATTAAATATGATAATTTCTCTTATTGACCCCAACCCATGGCGGGCATAGGGGTTCCAAAAATTATGTGAAATTACATTCACATGTAATCCGTGATCGTTCTTCAAGAAAATGTTAAAACATCGCAGCAGGCGAAAAATTTTGACTAACAAAATCCAAGCTGTATTGCACAACGCGAGTTATAAAATTCATTCTGCGAATAGAGTGGATAAAGCTAGGCGTGAGATAGATAATTTATTAGAAATTATTCAAATATTATACTACTATATGGTCATTAATTTTTAATAATAAATGAACATTGTGGAGATTTAAATGAATTCCCAACCATTGTTTTATCATATTTGATGGATAATATGCCTGCGGATAAAGAAATATTATGTACACATTGATATCTACTGAAATATATTTATTTATTATTATTATTAAATGAATTCCTTGATTTACTGATTGATTTAAAACAAAAGTTTGTTTGTATATTAGTGCATCCATATAATCCACAACATATTTTTAAGTCATGATTCAAAAACGTATTTGTTAACACTATAAACAATTTTTAGTATAATATTTTAATGAACGCTTTAAAAATTAGTATTTTTACTAATAATTTTGCTATATATTTCCAGTAATGTTAAACAATTCCTGTTAATAATGTAATGTTAATAATTCCAGTAATGTAAAATAAAAATATGTATAAGATTATCTTTTTAGATTTATGTCTAATAAATCATCGTAAATTATCATACTATTGAATTTTAATCAAATATACATATAGTCCAAGAGCCAGGTGCAAATTTGGTTAATTATTTCTTCTCGATAGATAATTGGCGATACGCATCAGACAACAGTATCATAAAGCCCTATGACCGTCAGCTGCGGCACAGTGGGGGGGATGAGCAGTTCTAACCCCCCACGCTTGAAGAAAAAAAAAATAAATTCACTCATTTCCTCTCGGCTAAAAGTTTATCAAGTTATAGCTAACCCAATACCTCAACCAAAAAAAAAGTCAGCTGGTTATAACATAGTGCATTGTACGTCAGCTGATGGCTAGATCATGGGAAAAAATCTTCACTTTCAGTGATATCCTCTCGGTTAAAAATTTACCAGATGATAGCTTATATGCAACAATTGATAAATATATACGTCAGCTGGCTGTATCTCGGTGGAAAAATCGTCAGCTGATACTTCGAAGGTCTTTACGTAGAAGTTAGCCAGAAGCATTTACCGACTATTTAAAGGCATCAGCTGACCAGGTTTCCCTCGACTTATTGCTAGCTGATTTTTTTTATTCATCACAATATTATATTTAAAATCAGCTCACAAATTTTCGTGTGGGAGGAAATGACGCCTCTTTAACACGTTCACTGCGTAAGAATTTTTTCACTACTAGTGCGTATGGCATTACGTGGCCGAAATGTGACACAGAACACAAACTACGAGGCATGGAGCAAGCAAACTTCCATATCGAAGGCCCTGACCAAGTGCGAAAAAAAGATTTTTCTCTTGAGCTGAAGAACGTTAATTTTAAGGAAGCACTGGTACAGTTCCTTATTGAAAATTTGGAAGAAGATTATATGTGGCCGTATATAAAGGATAAAACTGTTTATGTGAGTGCAGACTCTTGTTTTCGATTTATAGTTAATGACTCAAAATGTTAATGATAATGCAAACGTGACGATTCGTTGTTCCGACACTGACGTGTTAATAATTATGTTATTAACACGTTAATTATTAGCTAACATGGCTAATATATCAGAAAATATCAACATTTGCATGGAAGTTGGAGTTGGAAAAGCCCAAAGATTTATAAATGTTGCTCAATTATACAAATCTTTGGGATCTGATTTGAGCGCAGCACTTCCGGCATTTCACGCATTCACATGGTGTGATTTTAACCCGGCCTTTTTTCGAAAAGGAAAAAAACGACCATTTTCAATAATGGCTAAATCGAATGATTTCATCGAGTGTTTCATCCAAATGTCAAAATCATTAGAGAATAGAGACAATATTTTTGAGAAAATTCAAGAGTTTGTTTGCCATATTTATGGATTAAATCGTCTGAAAAAGGTCAATAAGGCAAGAGTAGTGTTGTTTGAAAAAACATATAAATTCTTGGATACGGAGACATTCAAGTTACCAAAGAAAGGTATTAATGGCTCTTCTCTACCACCTTGCGAGTCAGAGCTATATCAGCAATTTTTAAGAGCATGCTATATTGCTCAAATTTGGTCAAATGCACACTTGAAGGTTCCAACTTCTGATGATCCGAAAGACTATGGTTGGGAAGAAATTGACAATAAATATGATTTTACCTGATTCTTTGGAAGTCAGTTACCAACATCGATTGATGAAATAACTATCCAGCCCGAAAAAGGTAACATTTTATTATCATATTAATGATATTATGCTAAAATACGCATTCTAATTTTTTTTTACAGATTATGACAATGAAAATATAACAGCAGACAGCTCTGACAGTGACTCGGCCAATGAATCAGAGAGAGATAGTTGAGACTCAAGCCAAAGCGAAGCCGAAAATGATTAAATAACATTGTCATTCGAATTGTAATTTGTCATAATTTTTTTATAATAAATATTTTTTATCAAGTAACTAGTTAATTTATACTAAGCAAATTGATTATTGAAATATTGGAATATATCTAAAATTATATGATTATATACTTATAAGTCTAAAAAATATTGATATAGAATATTTGTTTCATCTCAACACTCATATTGAAGTGCTATGCCGAATAATCAAAGAGGCGTCATTTCCTCCCACACGAAAATTTGTGAGCTGATTTTAAATATAATATTGTGATGAATAAAAAAAATCAGCTAGCAATAAGTCGAGGGAAACCTGGTCAGCTGATGCCTTTAAATAGTCGGTAAATGCTTCTGGCTAACTTCTACGTAAAGACCTTCGAAGTATCAGCTGACGATTTTTCCACCGAGATACAGCCAGCTGACGTATATATTTATCAATTGTTGCATATAAGCTATCATCTGGTAAATTTTTAACCGAGAGGATATCACTGAAAGTGAAGATTTTTTTCCCATGATCTAGCCATCAGCTGACGTACAATGCACTATGTTATAACCAGCTGACTTTTTTTTTTGGTTGAGGTATTGGGTTAGCTATAACTTGATAAACTTTTAGCCGAGAGGAAATGAGTGAATTTATTTTTTTTTTCTTCAAGCGTGGGGGGTTAGAACTGCTCATCCCCCCCAACGAGCCTCAGCTGACATTCACAAGGCTTTATAGTTCGATTTTCTGATGCGTTTTACCAATTATCACTTGAGAGGAACTTGGTCATATAAATCTGTTACTGGCTCTCAGGCTAATACAGTTATTTATGGAATGCATTCCATAAAATAATATTTATTATGTAATAGGTTTTATTAAATTATTATTTAAATAGCACCGACATTTGGAGACTAAATATTTATATTCACTAATGAATCCATATTTTTTTTTATTATTTAACAACAATAAGAGAATTTTTGAAAAGTTTTTCAAATTGCAAAAATTAAAATAGAAATTCAATAAAAAAAATTCGGAGTAAATTTATTAATTTGTATATGGGTGTAAACCATAATCATCACCTTGTTTTTTGATAGATAATGGAATATGAATAAACAAACTCTTAAAACCTTTGCATTTGCATCAGAATAGTCGAAATAAAAAACAATATATAATTTAATTATAAGCAGAGCCGGATTTGAATTTACACCATCCAAGAGCACTGACAGAAATGCCCTATAACTGAAATTTTGCTGCCCTATCATTGATTATTTCATAGTATTTTTCTAAAAAAGTATGAATAATATGAAAGTATGATTTATTAAAATACTATCTTCTATTTATTATACTATCTTCTCATAAAATTTAATCAATTCAGCTTTTTTAAGAGTTAGTTTTCATATAAATTTGCAAAATTCTAATAAAGAAAATTTCAATTTGATACAGGTTTCAGAGATCTAGTAAAAAATAAAGCCATTTGGCGGCCAAAAATGATCATTAGACATATGTACATCAAATTATCAAATATTTTGTGGAGATTTTAATAATGTGTATCAATTTTACAGTTTACATTTTTTGTCCGACGGCGACGCGGCGCTTACGCGCTTCTATGTTTCGTCTCTATGCAGCTAGAATAGTGCGATTGCTTTGAAAAAAAGTTCTAAATTTCCAAAATAATTTAAAATAAA
Source organism: Ctenocephalides felis (assembly GCF_003426905.1). Classification (NCBI taxonomy): domain Eukaryota; kingdom Metazoa; phylum Arthropoda; class Insecta; order Siphonaptera; family Pulicidae; genus Ctenocephalides; species Ctenocephalides felis. Next base: position 11,606,564 of record NW_020536999.1, read on the forward strand.
AAATAACATTTTTTTCCAAACACAGTCCAAAGGTTGTTCCTTTGGACTCTTCTCTTTTCCAAAAATTCAATTTTCTTCAAAAATTTGAAATTTCTCAAAAATATAATATTTTCAAAGTGTAAAAAAAAATAATATTTGGTGCGGGAAGTTCCTGCAATTTACTTTAAGGCACGATGCCATACACCACTGGTTGATTTTTATTTGAACTAATCAATAACAAAAATAAATAATATCAAAGAAATAAATAAAAAAACATTTAAATTTACAAACATTTTAAGATATTAAATAATTCTAACAACTTTTAACCAAGAGTCTAATAAATGTGAAACAAATTGCTAATTTTGTTTTTTTTTTCTGTTTTATTAAGGATTGTTTGAATTTTTGGAAAATCAGGTCCAGCTGCACCTGGAAACATGTTTCCGAGATCGAGAAAAAATATCAAAATTCTCAAAAAATCAAATTTTCAATTTTGAGCTTTTTCCTTAAGGCACGATGTCATGCTCCAATAGTTACAATTATTTTATTGTTTCTCAACATATACATACATGCTTTTCTAAATTATTTAACAATGCAAAAAATATTACTTATTAAAAAAATGATTTAGAATCTTGTTTGATGTGTCAAAAATTCATTTGTTTGGAATTGGATATGGAATATTTAGCAAGTTGATCTTAGATTGAAGAGTGCTTATATGAACTAGATTTTACAAATTTATTCACCTAAGATTTGAACATAAACAATAATGTTTGTTAGAAATTATAATTGCCAAAAAGCAACTAATATATCGTACGATATTGTGAAAATTATAGACTAAATTATTGAAGCAATTATATTATGTGGTAAAATCAAGTGTGGTATTGTTCTTTTACCGCAGATACTATATTATTTTTTTCTGAATTTCTCACACTGCTTATAATAAGACCATAAATGAATCACAAAGGCAGGACATCTAATAGGATATTAAAAAGTATAGGATAGAATATTAAAAAATTTGAAAATTTTGAATTGTAGACAGGGTACAGGACAACGTCTGTCGGGTCATCTAGCATTTATATATAATATTTTCAATTTACTACCAATAGCACTAGTTAGAATTTATTACCGACGTTTCTGATTTCTCCTACTGAATCTTTATTTTTAAGCACAGGATCGATTTATCAAAGCCTGTTATTTTCCTAATTCTTTTCCCGGGTCATTATTTTCTACTTTGGTATTCCTCTCTGGTTTCTGGGCAATTGCAGCATTTACACTTAATTAAACCATTACGACGCAAAAAGGCGGTCAGGAAAACGATATTCGATCTCTTGAATTTTAATCTCGAACTCTATTGAGATACTATTTAATTTAATTAGAGATTTTTTAATTAAATCGAATTACTGATGATAAAAATAATTCTAAAAATAATTCTAAAAATAATAAATCAAATAGATTATTATAAATAACTAGCAAACCCGACGAACTCCGTTTCGCCACCAGATGGCTTCGTGAGAAAGATGAAAATTTTTTTTGTTTGTTTTATATTTGAAAAGAAAAAATTTGATTTTATTATTATATTCGATTTTATATTATATTTATTATTATTTCGATTACAAAAATGAAGTGTTTTTTAGTTGAACTTCTCTAAGTAAATGAAAGTGAATTCGCAAATTATCCGTTTCATTGAAGTGCTCTTTGGTAAACCACATTTTTTGTTTTTTGGTCTGACGTTAACACAAACAAAGCGGATTGTTTTCCAACTCGTGAATAGGCAACGTAAAACTGCCCATGTGAAAAACAATGATTTTCTTAATAATCTATTTGAAATTTATCCCGCAAACACTAAGCGATTGGCCTTGCGACTTGTTATTGTGAACGCAAGGCGAACTGAAAATTGCAATCGTTTGAAGTCAAACGGAAGACCAGTCGGAATCATTGGTATGTCACCAAATCGCCAGCAATTTTTGATTGAATGGTGAAATTCAGTGCATGTACATCATTATTCTTTGCGGCAAGAATTGCCCGTTGACTTAATCAAGCATAATTCTGATAATTCTCTCTAATGTCATTACTCGAATTTTTAATTACAGTTCGTAAAGTTCCAGCAATTTGCATTAGGGTACGATGCAATGCTCCACTGCATTTTCTTAGCTCTATAAACCTTGCGGAGCCCGAGACCTTTCCAAGGAATGCAAAATTGTTGAAATCGGATCGTGCGTTCTGGAGTTAAATCGTCAGGAAGGAACCCCCGACTTATTTTTATATATCTGTAGATGGTCGACCGTATTCTGCTAATAACTTATGTGTATGTTTACAAGAAATGTAAACATGTATGTACAAACAAAACCTAATGGAGCCGAGGTAGAATGAGAGACCAATTCTGCTGCATAACAGACCAATGTTATGGCAAGGCTATGTTATGAAGAACTTTCCATACAAATTCGTTCTATATTTCGAAAAAAGCCATGCGGTGACTGTGCAGTCAGGCGTATTTCTCAGATTGTCAAATAGAAAACCTAACATAGAACCTACACGAATGTCAAAAAAACAATGTTAGATAACAGGGTCTTTCTGACCCAGCTTCATAACATGCGAGTGACGTTGCAGATTATGTGTAAAACGCCTGAATGAACAGCAAATACATGACAATTTGACAGTATTCAGTATGATTCAGTAGCATAATGTATGGAAGTTGGAGCGTAACATGGCCTTGCCATAACATTTGTCTGTTATGCGGCAGAAAAATGTTTTTTTCAAATATTTTTTATCCGGCCCTGTTTTCTAATATATTAGCGCTTATCGTGCGTCCTCATCGTTAATAAAGGACTTTATAAGGCTTCGGGGACCAATTGAATTTTTCACCAGATAATGAAATTCTTTATGGATTACAAATTATATGACACGTTTTAATATACAGAAATAGGTACTATAAATATTGATGAAAAGTTGAAATATTAGTATAGTAGTAAATTGTACAAGGAACAGTGAGTTTAGTTTTAGTGTAAAGATCAACCTAAACGTTTCTCACGAAAAATTTGGTATTAATTCTGGCCCTAATAAAACATACAAGAAAGATTCCTTTTATACAAATTTTTGTAAAAGAACTTAAAAAAAATAATATAAACGTCGCTAAGAGGCCAATTTTCGGATATAATATAAATATTGTGATAATGCTATGTTGCGGGTCTGAGAGCAGAATTGCCCCATAATAGTTCGAACAATTTTGAATAAAAAGCAGTTAAACTGATAATAAATTAAAGATTTCTTGGTTACAAATACTTACAAATGTCTGAGACAATACAAATTTAATTCACAATTATTTAAGAGAAAGTTTGGAATTTACAAAAAAAAGTTTGTCAGGAAACATTGTCTACAAAAGATTTCGTTAAATTTATAATTTGCAGGTAAGGTTTGTCGGTCGGTTTAAAAACCGGTTTCAGAAGCGGGTTTGTAGGTGAAAATTGTATAATTCGAAAACAGGTTTTAAGTGGAAAATATCGGTATTCAAATGATAAATAACACTTAAAAAAATTAGGTGATTCAGTTTAAATTTAAAAATTGCAGGAAAGTTTATTGGTCGGTTTAGAAACCCTTTTCAGAAGCGAGTTTGTAGGCAAAAATTATATGAACCGGTTTTAAGTAAAAAATATCGGTTTGCAATTGATTAAAAACACTTGAAAAAATTAGGTGATTTTGTTTAAATTTATAAAATGCAAGTAGAGTTTGTCGGTTTTTAGAATCTGGTTATAAAAACCGGTTTCAAAAGAAAATTTGTAGAACGATAATTTGTCTTTTTAGTAAAAAAAACGGTTTTTAATACTTCAAAAATCGTAAATGTAGTCAAATTATATAACAAATTGATGAAAACACTGTTACAAATGAATAGCCGTTCTTCTTTTCACTATTTTAAAAATATTTATATAACAGCAAATAATTGATTTATTTATTAAATTCAGTTATACAACTACAAAATCAGACTAGTGTTCGTTTCTTCATTCGTTTAAGATAAAATTTGGAATTGGGAACCAATTTTGTTGGAAAAAAATTTTGCTTAAAAAATTTAGCTGCAATTCGCAAAATGCGAGTATATAAAAATTGTTAGTTTTCAGAAACCGGTCCAAACCAAAAACCGGTTTTAAGCAAAAATTATCGGGTTTCAAGCGCCCCGAAGATAATGCATAAACAACAAATAATTATTTGATTTTAAAGATATTAAATTCTGGTTAATTGTTTTTTTATTCTACTAAATAGCCCAAAAAATTATTAACAATGATATTGAGTCAATAATTGCTTTCAATCAAAATTTTCTGTAAAATTTTTGTACAAGTTATTAGTACAAAATAAAAGCTCAAAACCGGCGAAACCGGTTTTCGGAAAATTCTGGTTAATTACTATTTTTTGTTCTACTCAATTGATGAAACAATATTGTCAATAAAATTAAACAGTAAATAATTTGAGTCAAATACTGCTTTTAATCACTCAAAAATTTATGTTAAAATTTTTATTCGAGCAAAATAAATTCTATACCGGCCTGAACCGGTTTTCGGAAAATACTATTCAAAAACCGGTTTTTTAAATGTCGGTTTTGTATAAACCCCAATTGCAAATCAACAAGAACAAATTTTCTAAAGATGTAAATAAATCCATTTAAATTAATTGGACGTAAGTACCAATTGTGTCAAAGATCTAAACATTTGTTTTAATCAAAAATGTCACTTTTTTCAGTCAGAAATAATTTTTCTCAATAAAAATGGTGGTATTATTCACATATCAACAATTGGTTGAAAGAAACAGTGATCAAATCCACGTTTGCTGGAAATTGAGTGTATTGATGATGTGTTTATTGGCAGTTGCTACTGGAATTAGTTCTGCATATTCCATGGTAAATAAAAAAATAATAATAAAATAAAATCGTAATTGTTAAATTACTAGTATTAAGAAAGTAAAGAGATCTAATTATTTTTTCCCCCAGGGTACGTTGGTGAATGTCTTCGAAGGCCGTTGCATCTTCCAAGCAAATCTAACTTTCGTCAACAAAACCAAAATGAAAGACGAACTAAAAATGGATGATTCTTCATTTTATATGAGAAGTAAACATAATTTTAGGCACAAAAATTACTCACAATCTGATAATTCGAATCAGATTATCCTGGATTTGAGCAACTCCGAATGGAATTCTATACAGATTTGCGAATGGTACCAATTTGCGAGTGTCATGTCGGCAGTCATGGGTAAGATAATAATAATAGATTGATAAGAATTTGACTTTGAGCAATTTTATTGTGAAAACCAAAAATATTATATCACAACAAATAACATACATCAAACAAACAACTATCTGACTATGTTCAGTAAAATTCCCAGCTAATTCAGCATTGTAGAAATGTTTTTGTTTTGCGGTTTTTCAAAAAAATGTCACCTGGTCTTTTTTACCCTAAAGGCGAAATAAAATGGTGAGGTCTAGGAGCAAACAGGTCTAAAGTCTTATTTTTAATTTTAAAGAAATTTTACAAAATAATATTTACATTATTCAACCAATGCAAAATGTGAATTTATGGGTACATTTTTTACTGTATATAACCTTGATCTGGTATTGCGTCAGCAATATTCTCCAGCAGAGTTGGAATAACTATTTGTTCAATTTGTCTCTTGTATGATTGTTTTTTAGCTATTAATTTTTTTTAACTTGATTTATAGAAGTTATATAAACTAGTGGTGCATGGCATCGTGCCTTAACGTAAATTGCTGAAACTTTCCGTATTAGTATGAAATATTCGACAAACTCAAAATGTTTTTAGCCTGAATCAAAATTGAAATCCAAAAAATGCTAGATATTTAAAAATAATTTTTGGAAATTGATTTTCTTTAACTTCTGTAGAGTAGGTTATAGTATCGCAAAAAAATAGAAAATGACATTTTTTATATATCTTTACGTGTCAAAGATTTCTGAATTTTGGCACACCTTAAAAAAATTGATGTGTGTGTGCGCGTGTGTGTATGTGTGTTAGTGTGCGGATACAATTGATATTTGATACAATTTGTTTACGAATCAACCGATTTGAATTATTCAAAAAACGTTTGATCCCTATTGATAAGGAGACGTGCTGATTAGTTTTTGGCAAAGGCAGGTCTAGCCGTTCCGAAGATACGGGGCAAAAAGTGCCAAAAATAATAATTCAATTTTGGAGAGAAGGGAGCGTCCGATTTGAATTATTCAAAAAACATTTTATTTGTATTGGCAAATAAAGAACTGATAAAATTTTTGGTAAGGCAGGTCTAGCGGTTTCAGAGATTCAATAAAAAAAAAAAAAAAAAATGCCATTTGGCGGTCATAAATGATCATTAGACATATGCACATCAAATTATCAGATATTTTATAGAGATTTTAATAATAAGTATGGAAATTTGTTTACATTTCTATGGTTCCGTACCAATGTTTATCCGTTAGACTGCGACGCGGCTCCTACGCGCTTCGATATTTCGTTTCTAGGCAACTAACTTATCGCAATTGCTGAAAAAAGGTTCTAAATTTCCAAAATATTTAAAAATATAAAAAAACTCCAGGTCAATTTTCTTCAAATTTTAAAATGATCAAAAATCTTTTTTTTTTCAAATTCCTAAAAAAACTTGATCTATTTAAAAAAATTAATTTTTCGTACGGGAAGTTCTAGCAATTTGCCTTAAGGCACGATGCCATGTACCACTACTTTAAAAATAATAAATAAAATTTACAATATTCAACAAATGCAGAACATAAATTTCATAGTTACATTTTTAAACACCTACATTAGGGTCTTGTAAACTAAACAACAGTGCTCACGACCAGAAAAAAAAACAACAACGAAAGAAAATACTTTTGTTATGGATTTTTAAACATTTTCATTTATCTCCCGATAGCAACGTCGCCAGAATCAAGGTGATGGCTGGTTATACATCTTTTGCCCTCTACTTTCAAATATTGTTGTTAAAACATTCCTAACCTTACTTGTTTTTGAGATATCTGTGGTGGACTTTTAAGTCTCTCCAATTTGAGGTTTTTAAATAATTTCATATTATATTTATAGGTGTGGTATGGCTAATGTTCTTCACGATGTGTTCTCGAGGTGGAAAAGTTTCCGTAGGGTTGCCCAATCCTTCTCGAATAGTGTTGCCAGCGATTCCCTGTTTTTTGGTTTTGGGAGTTTGTGGGGTCATAGCCTCGACACACGTCAGCCAAGGACTTTGGCACTTTTGTGGCCAATTTCAGAAATATGTTGGGTCTGTAATTTGTGGTCCGGAGACGGATAAATTTACACCGTATTTTGGAGAAACTGTGAGTAGAAAATTAATTAGATGTAAGTAGCATTTTTCCTGAAGGCAAGTTGCATAAACTACTCGACAGGTATGATGCATTGCATCGTGCCTTAAGACAAATTGATCGAACTTTTCGTACCGAAAACTAAATTGAAAAAAAAAGGATTTTTTTCAAAACTTTGAACCTTAGATTTTTGAGACATTTTGAATTTTTTGAAAAAAATTGATTTTTTTTTGAATTTGCCTTTTTTGATTTTTTTTTTGTTTTCTTGTATTTTGATTTTTTTTTTTTGAAAATTTTGAACATTTTGTTAAGCAATTAAGCTTTAAGCATTGCCAATTTGGAGTCAAAATATCAAATTAATAATATGTTAAAATATATCAGCTTGAATTGAACAAAAAATTGAATTCTCTTCAATTCAAATGTAGAATGTTATTGCAATTAGTATCAAAATACTACACTGGGTATCCCAGAACTCAACTGGAAATGGTTTATCAGTTATCGTATTATTTTTTAGATTTTTTATTTTTTTTAGTAAAGAGGAGTGTTAAATATTATATTTACTTCTCCAATATAGATTTCAGTTTTGGTATTGAGACAAAACTAAAAACAAAATTGCATTTATAGTTATCAAGTACACTACTCTCTCGTAGTATGTACTCTCGTAGTCGACAAATTTTGAATTTTTTTAATTCGTAGTTATCTTAATTCTTGAAAACTTGAGACAATTGTGTCATTACTTTTGACCGTGAAACAAAATTAATAAAAATTGACCACAATCACCAAAAAATTGTCAGATTTTACTAAAGCGACATGATTTTTGCAACGAGATGAGATAATATTCTTTCATGATAGTTATGATCAATCGCTCCGTTGACGTTGAGTTCTGGGATACCCTGTATATTTTTCTAAATCTGTTTTAACTCATAATCTACACATAGAAACTGATCCTTCTTAGCGATCAAAATAATAATTTCAATACAACGATATCAAATTTCAATTTAATTATGAGTATGAACGAACTAGATTGGAAACTTTTGGCAAGTATTTACTTTCAAGTGGTTTAAGGATGAAATTACAAAGATTCTGAAGGATATATTTCACAGACATTTTACTATTAAAGTTGTTGCAATTCAATAAGTTTTTGATCACAGTATCAAATTTAATTGCGTCATGTTTACATAAAACAGACGGTTTTAAATTAAAAAAATAATCCTATGTATAAATCCAAACTACTCGGAATTAAAACGTTATTCGCAATTTTGATAAATCTTTTTAGAGTTTGTCAAAGATTTTTT
>NW_020536999.1:11616131-11636225 GCF_003426905.1 Ctenocephalides felis
TCTATCATAAAACGAGTAAAAAAATTAAACCTCAAGGACCTGATTATTGTTAGGTCATTTTACTCGAGTCAAATGTAATTTTAGAACAAAATTACCAATTTTTAATATATGGTATCCCAGAACTCAACGGTGACATAATTGATTACATAAGTGCAATCATAAGAAAAATCTACTAACAAACGAGTTAAAAAAAATTAAAATCCCAAACATACCGATTTTGGTCATTGTCAGTTTAGATGTTTTTTTACACTCAAAAACTATTACTCAGAAATTTGATTAGCAAAATTCCAGTGATTTGATAGTTTTATTATTATTTTGTTAAGTGTATATTTATAATTGAGTATGGGATTTTTCATATTTTTGGAAAAATTCCCAACCATGGAATTATCACACAATTGGTTTGAAGATATTTTTTGTAATTATTTTAATGAACAAACTAGTAAAGCAACTTTTATTTAGTCATGTTAAAAATTAGTTAGAAAAATGTTTACATTATCCCGGAAAAATTGCACCATATGCTATGTGGCCATGTGTTCTTAGAAATTTTAGCTTAGTTCACGATATAAAACCACAAACATTGACTTTGAAAAGTTATTTTATCAGAATTCTTCCCATTCAGTGTTTCTTATAACATTGTTCATTATAGAGTCTTTATAGCACTTTATTATGGCAGAAAGTCTGATGATGGAACTTGAATTTGAAGTTGCTAAATTTTTGCAAAATAACGACTATCCTCGATTTTTTTAAAAATAGTAAAAATCGAAGTTAAGGGATGAGCTTGGTTTATACTGAAAAGAAGTCTATAAGGAAGAATCAGTAAATGTTTCAAGTAAATTGATGCAGAAGAAGTCGAGAAATCGTGGGTATTGTATCGAAAAAGGCGTATTTAAGGATAAGGAAACAAAAAGATTATCGTGGTCTAACTATTAGCTATATCTCCAAAAATAGTTTAAATTTTTAGTATATCTCTGGCAAACATATTCTTGATTGGTTAAATTTTGAAATACAAATAGGCACAAGTAGTCCTTATAAATATAATATGTTCACTGTCTAATCTCTTATATCGTTTCCAATTGCGAACAGGGCCTACAGTCGGTCGGTGTTGCCTAATAGGAAATTCATGAAGATGAATAGCTCGTTTAAAAATTTCAATATCAAGGGCGAGGCCCTTCTGCTCGCTCGTCGCGCAGTCATTCAACTCGCCCTTTTTCGCCACTGACGCTAATTTTCTTGACTCGGCCTTTTTTTAGACCAAGGACGTTTAGGACAGGGACTAGAAACATTCTTCAGAAAATGGGTTAATATCAAAAAGCGATAGAGTAATTATAATTTTATTAAATTTATTTAAGTGAAATGTTTCCACCAAAAATTCTGACCCAATTTAAAAATTTAGAGAATTTTATTTATTTATAGCAAATTTTGCCTCACAATAATAACTACTAAGATTCTTATTCAAATTGAGAATAATATTTATCTATGATTTTTTTGTTTAACGATTAGCAACTCGCCAATAGGTTCATATAACATGAACTTACTAAAATATTCATTGATAGATACCATACGGCCGAAAGAATCTATTTAATTTTTGTGTTCCATATTAAATATAATAAAAACTAGTAGTACATGGATAGCATCATTACTTAAATAAAATTGCTGGAACTTCCTGTACCAATAATTCAAGTTTTTAAATTTTTTTGACAATTATGTAAAATAATAGATTTTTGAGAATTTTGAAAATTACAAATAAAATTGATTTTTTATTCCGAAATTTTTTGAAAATTTTGTACTTTTTTGAAATATCGAGAAGCGTATTTTCTCAAAAATTTAATTACCATTTTGCTTCGTATCTTCGAAACGGCTGGACCTGTCTTGGCCAAAAACTAATCAGCACGTCTCCTTATCAATACGAATCGAATGTTTTTTGAATTACTCAAATCGGACGATCCGTGTTCACGAAATCGTCGACGAAAACTTTTATCCGCACGCACACATAGCCATACACTGATTTTTGACATCCAGTTGTCTACATATGTCATAATGTTCAGAAACCTTTGAAACGTAAAAATATGCAAAATGCGATTATTATAACTTACCCTACGGAAAGTTAATATGAGAATCAGTTCTTTAAAAAGAATGATGAATTTAGGCACTATAAAGCTTCTGTTAAATGCGGAAAACAATAAAAAAGCGTAAGGCACATTGAGAGAAATCATCAATTTTAGTACTGACTTGTTAAAATTAAAAAACTTCAAACAATAATATTTTAAAATTTAATAAAGTTTTATTTTAATTCCTGTTGGTTTCCAACCCCTGTCCTAAATGAGCGTCCTCACTTCCTCAATGTCATTATCAAAGGATCGTTAATCAAACAAAGGGAAAGAAGAGTTATCATATCATATTTTTTCCAGGGGGATAGAAGTAAAGGAGCGCCCCTAATTAGGTAACTAACGCGACATATTTTTAACTTCCCGTAGGGTAAGTTATTGTAATGGGCCGAAAATCGGAATTGAAAATTTTTACATTTCTCGACGTTTTGAAGGTTTTTGAACGTTTTGGCATACCTCAGAAAAAATGGATGTGTGTGTGTGTGTGTGTGTGTGTGTGTGTGTGTATGTATGTATGGATACAAATTTTCGTCCACGTTTTCGGGCGTACGGATCAACCGATTTGAATGGTTAAAAAACATTCGATTCCTATTAATAAGGAGAGGAGCTGATTAGTTTTGGCAAAGACAGGTCCAGCAGTTACGGAGATAAGGAGCAAAGAGTGCAGAAAATAGAAATCGAGTTTTTGAGAGAACGGAGCATCCGATTTGAATGATCTAAAAACATTCCATTAGTAATGATTGGGAGAAAGGGTTATTAGTTTTGCGCAAAGGCAGGCCCAGCCATTTCGGAGATACAGAGCTAAATGTACAAAAAATGGCAGTTTTTGAGAGAACTAAGCATCCGATTCAATTGATTCAAAGAACTTTCTGCTTGTCTTAACAAAATAATTGATTTTGGAAAAAAAAATTTTGTACCATTTTTTTTTTTTTTTTTTTTTAAATTTTTTGTATATCGAAAATAATTCAGATTTTATTTTTAATTCTGACTATAGTTCTAATATACTTTAAACAAATAATTTCAACTTTCCAATTCAGTTTATGTAATTCTTATAAATATTAGACAATGTTACAATATTTATAATAATCTATTTGAAAACATTCAATATTCCTCGAACGTTTCGTTACGGTACGGGAAGTTCCAGCAATTTGCCTTAAGGCACGATGCTATGCACCACTGGTTTGGATTTTTGTTACGGCGGTGATATTGATTTTTGTTTAAAGTTGATGATGAACAGATTATTTTCAATGAAAATCAGGATTGTTATGATTTTTTTTAATGAAAATGAAAAAAGTAACTTAATTAACTCCGCCATGTAAACCGACTGTACAAATTACAGTTCAGCAGTTAAAATATCAACAACTGTGAGTAAGGTAGGACAGGGCATAAAAATCCAATTTGACTTTGAGAAATTATATAGTGAAAACCAAACCAATTATATCACGACAAACAACACATATCAAACAAACAAGTATCTGACTATGTTTAGTAAAACTACCAGCTAATTCATCATTGTGGAAATGTGTTTTTCTCCTGTTAGCAACGTCGTAAGAATCAATGAGATGTCTGGTTATACATCTTTTGCACTCTACTTTCAAATATTTTTGTTAAAAAATTCTTAACTTTACTTGTTTTTGAGATATCGGTGGTAGACCTTTTTAACCGCCGACATTTAAGTCCCGTTGAACCCTATTAGCTATAAAAAACAAAATTAGATAAAAAAAATTATAGTAAAGGGATATAAGGATATTGATTAAGCACATCTAATTAATAAAGAGCCAAAATTGATTATTTTGGAGAAACTTTTATTTATGCGTCCCATATGTTTCAAGACCCAATTTAAACCTTCATTAGTTGAACGCCTGAAAACCCTTGAACTATATATACATATGTGTATCGTTGGCTCATTTTATCTTCAACAAGCCACGAATATATAATTTCTTATATATAAAAATGGAGCTCTCGATAAAATGATCCGCTAAAACTAGAAAACGGCTAAACCGATTTGGCCAGACTTAGTCTTGAAAAATTGCCAATCCAGAGATGGTCGGAAAGATGAGATATTATTTCAAAATCGCGTAGAAACTTTACATTTTTAATTTGGAATTTTTTGTAGAAGCGTAATTTAAATAAAATAATGGACGGAGGCTAATACGTCAAATGTCAAATGTTTTTGACAGATGATGTACAATTACGTTTAATAGGATGTTTTACGTGAATATAATTTAATTATGATTAAATTGTAGTAAGTGGTTTTGTTTTTAGTTTTATTTATACATAAAAACGTTATTAAACGGGCGCACGTGTAACTAGAAACTCAAAATATCAACTTTATTGAAACGTTAATATGAAAATGCATATTAATATTTGGCATATTTTTCTCAAATACGGTGTTCTGAAAGATCTCATTTGTATAATTAAATACTCATTGGTATTTATACAACATTTTCTAAGTTATATTATTTTTTATTTATGTTATTTAAATTCAGATCCTAAATTTGGTATCGATCAAAGGGACATTTTGTCGGATAACGTTTTCCCAGTTATAATTTCCTGGAATTTTTCAAAGAATAAATAGTAATATGCAAAGGTCCGTGGTTAAAAACCTGGGTCCACCACCGGTGTGTCAAAAACCATTACGCATTGTTCAACAATAATATTTGAAAGTGGAGGGTAAAAGATGTATAATCAGCTATAACCTTGATTCTTAGGGCTTTGCTATCGGGAGATAAACGGTAATCTTTGAAAATCTATAATAAAAATATTTTTTTCCGTTGGTAGTTTTTTAGCATAAGTTAAAAATGTAATAATTTTGTAAAATACCTTTAAAATTAAAATAAGAAATTAAAACTGTTTGCCACCTGGCCGTTCCAAGTTACTCCGCCTATGGGGTAAAAAGGTCTAGATAACAAATTTTTGAAAGACATCAAAAAAGCACATTTCTACAATCATGAAGTAGCTGGTAGTTGTACTGAACGTAGTCAGATAATTGTTCGTTTGAAATGTGCTATATGTTTTGATATAATATCAAGTAGCAGTTTGCTTTAAAGCAAGTTCCAAAAATGTACTAACTATAATTATTTATTTTCGATAAACATGTTTATGTTTTTACGGTTTCCGTCATCCGAATCGAATGTTTTATTATCTAGTAAGTGTATGTATTCTGTTAATCTATCGGTGGCCCCCCGAGAGCCCCCTGGTCGGTGTTGGGGGCTCTGGAAGGGGGATCCCTCGACGTTATTTAGCGAGTAAAGTAGGAGCGCGAAATGAATAGCAGCAGATAACACAAAAATGTTGACATAACCTTAATTAACTCCATGTAATATAATGATTCACTCGTATCATAGAGAGCAGAGCTGGGGGAAATGAAATTATAAATAGTTGTAAGTGGCATTTTGCCTTAAGGCAAGTTGCAATGAATTTCCTGAAATGTGTGATAATTGATTTAATCAACTGAAATTGAGATTTAGATATTTAGATTAAATTAGTCAACTGTACGATTACGTATTTCATGTACGTGGTTCTTGATATTATTTAATGATTTAAATTAATGGTAACATTTTTTACACAACTAGAAAAGTTTTGTAGACTTATTATTACGCTGATTCCAAAAAATAGTTTTAAAATTTGAGGTATTCAAATTTTGACTCATCACATCACAAAAGCGACTCTTGGCACAAATTTTGACTCATTGTATTTCAAACTTTAATGAATTTTTATAATTAAACTACTTTTCGCTGGGCCAAAAAAATTTAGTATGTTTATCAGGAGCGTGATGTCAACATGAAACATTTCATATTTAAAACAGTTAAAATATTTTGAACAGTTAATTACGATTCAAGTCAGCACGATTCCCAAATAATATCTTTCGAATGGTATTTGATTTTTCAAAATCGAGTCACAATTTTTGGCTAAAACGTGAACGATTTTTTTTTCACTTTTTTCCTAATTACAAAGAAACGGCTCGGCCGATCGTCGTACAAATCTGCGAAACGATATTCCTCATCGAGATACATCGAATGGCTTTTAAATTTTTGAAATCGGTCCAGCCGTTTTCGAGAAATCGTCGATTTAAGGTAAAAAATCTTTTACACGCACGCACACACACATACTTTTTTCAAATTTAGTGTCATGCGGTTCAAAATGCATTGAGAGATCGAGAAAACATAAAATTAACAAAAAGGATTTTTTAAATTATTTACGAATTAGTTACGAAAGGTCAAAAATTGGCTCACATACATACACACATTTTCTAATTTGGTCTTATCCGATTCAGAATGACTAGAAACGTCGAGAAAACATAAAAGTACCAAATCGATTTTTTTCGAGAAAACAAACTTGTTTTTGAGATAACGGAGCGTCCGATTTAAATAACTCAAAAAAACATTTTACTTGTATTGGCAAAATGAAGGACTGACGAAATTTTTGCAAAGGCAGGCCCAGCGTCTCCGGAGATCAAATAAAAAAAGTAAAAATTAATTCCATTTGGCGGTCAAAAATGAACATTAGACATATGTACATCGTATTATCAGATATTTTATAATGATTATAGCAATTAATACAAGTTTTGTGTACATTTATATGGGTTACGTACCAATGTTTACATTTTAGACGACTACGGGGCGCTTACGCGCTTCGATATTTCGACTCCACATCAGTTATGCAGCGCGATTGCTTAAAAATATGTACAAAATTTTAAAATCACAATACTAAAAAAATAAGATATAAAAAAATCAAATTGTTCGAATAGTCAATTTTTTTCAAAAAAATCAAAATTTCTCAAAAATTTAATTTAAGTTTTGCCAAGTTGTTTTAATAATCTAGTTTTTAAGTTCCAGCATTTTGCCTTAAGGCACGATGACATAAACCACTAGATTTACAAAAATTTGAAAAATTTTATATTCAAGTACACCAACCCTTCGATTATTATGATGGTAGCGTGTCGTGGTAAGGGGTACATTTTTTTATGAATCACGTTCAAATGGCCAGTTGACAGAATGTAAATATGCTAATCTATTAGCATTATTCTCTCCTTTTATCAAATGTAAATATAGTTAAAAATAAAAATCATGGGGTTATTGACAGGATAATGGAGTTAAATAATATGGCAATATTTATTTTAATGATATATTATATATATATATATTAGGGTGGTCCTTAAAATGGTCATTTTCGAATTTCCTTGCTCCCCAGGGGCTCAAATGGTTCCAAATATATAAAAAACAATTCTCTGAAAGTTTTAGCTCTTAATATTAACGTTTAGATAGAGCGCAATTAAATCAAAGTTTTGTATGGAAATAGCATGGAAAATTTTTCAAAAATTTTAAAAATGTTTTTTAAATGTAATTTAGCGAACAAATGAATGAATAAAACTCATTCATTTGTCGCTAAGTTATACCTAAAACATTTTTTTTAATTTTCAAAATTTTTTCCATGCTCTTTCCATACAAACTTTGATTGAATTGCGCTCTATCTAAACGTTAATATTAAGAGCTAAAACTTTCAGAGAGTTGTTTTTTATCAATTTGGAACCATTTGAGCCCCTGGGAGCAAGAAAATTCGAAAATGACCATTTTAAGGACCACCCTAATATATATATATATATATATATATATACGAGTATAATTGGATATCATATATATATATATATATATATATATATATATATATAATTCCTCAGGTTTTCCTTCCTGACGATATAACTCCAGAACGCACGAACCAATTTCGACAAATGGTGCATGGCATCGTGCCTTAATGCAAATTGCTGGAACTTCACGCACCGTAATTAAAAATTCGAGTTATCAGAATTATGCTTGGTTAAGTCAACGAGCAATTCTTGCCGCAAAGAATAATGATGTACACGTACTGAATTCAATCAAAAATTGCTGGCAATTTGGTGACATACCAATGATTCCGACTGGTCTTCCGTTTGACTTCAAACGATTGCAATTTCCAGTTCGCCTTGCGTTCGCAATAACAAGTCGCAATGCCAATCGCTTAGCGTTTGCGAGATAAATTTCAAATAGATTATTTAGAAAAATCATTGTTTTTCACATGGGCAGTTATACGTTGCCTGTTCACGATTTGGAAAACCATCCGTTCTGTTTGTGTTAACGTCAGACCAAAAAACAAAAAATGTGGTTTACCAAAGGACACTTCAATGAAGAGGATAATTTGCGGATTCACTTTCATTTACTTAGAGAAGTTCGACTAAAAAACACTTCATTTTTGTAATCGAAATAAATTCATTACTGTTGTGTAATAAAATCAAATTTTTCCTTTTCAAATATAAAACAAACAAAAAATTTTTTCATCTTTCTCACGAAACCATCTGGTGGCGAAACGGAGTTCGTCGGGGTTGCTAGTATATATATATATATATATATATTTATATTTATATTTATATATATATATATATATATATACGAGGTGTGTTCAAAAAGTACCCGGAATTTTTAAATTTCGCGGGTCTGGAGTGTCTGATTGTCAAAATTTTTTTTTTTATTGTGTTGGTATACATGCCCCTAAAGTATGATGAAATTTTCAGCTATATTCACTGTTTACTTTGTCTGTGGTAGTCGCTAAGGTTCGACGTGTTTTTCTGAGCTCGGCGATTTTTACAATGGAAGAATTGAAAAGTCAAAGAATTTGTATTAAATTTTGCGTAAAAAATGAAATAAAGTGTAACAAAGTGTGTGAAATGTTACAAAAAGCCTATGGTGAGTCTGCTATGAAAAAAACAAGTTTCCAAGATGGCCGCGAAGACGTTGAAGATGACGAACGCTCCGGTCGACCCAGCACGTCAACAAACGATGAAAATGTGAAAGAAGTGGAAAAAATGGTTATGAATGATCGCCGAATCACAATTAGAGAAGTTGCTGATGAAGTTGGCATATCAATGGCTCATGTCATAACATTTTTTCAAATGTTTTGGGCATGAAACGAGTGGCAGCAAAATTCATTCCAAAATTCCTCACTCGTCGTTGCTTGTTCGTAATTTTTTGGCCAAAAACAATACCGTAGTCATGCCCCAACCTCCATATTCACCAGATATGGCTCCGTGTGACTTTTTCCTATTCCCAAAGTTGAAGAGACCCATGAAAGGACGGCGGTTTTCCTCGATTGAAGAAATAAAGGCCGAATCGCTGAGAGTGCTCAAGGACATATCAAAAAGTGAATATCAAGGGTGCTTCGAAAATTGGAAAAAACGCTGGCATAAGTGTATTATATCTGGGGGGGACTACTTTGAAGGGGACCACATTAATGTAGACGAATAAATAAATATTTTTTTGAAAAAACGAAAATTCCGGGTACTTTTTGAACAGACCTCGTATATATATATATATATATATATATATATATATATATTATATTTATATATATATATATATATATATATATATTACAAAAAGATATATATTATATATATATATATATATATATATATATATATAATATTAAATATGATAATTTCTCTTATTGACCCCAACCCATGACGGGCATAGGGGTTCCAAAAATTATGTGAAATTACATTCACATGTAATCCGTGATCGTTCTTCAAGAAAATGTTAAAACATCGCAGCAGGCGAAAAATGTTGACTAACAAAATCCAAGCTGTATTGCACAACGCGAGTTATAAAACTCATTCTGCGAATAGAGTGGATAAAGCTAGGCATGAGATAGATAATTTATTACAAAATAATTCTAATATTATACTACTATATTTTTTTTGTCACACAATTATGTAACAACTTTTATATTTTAAATATTAATTATTATTTTACCATATATGATAGATAATATAAATATACATGTACACATTTATATTTACTGAAATATATTTATTTGTTATTAACAAAAAACTACTATATGCACGTGGGTTTTTTAAAAATACATGAACAAAGTAGAAATTTAAATAAAAGTATACTTTATTTACTGATTGATTTAAAAAAACAACAAGTTTTTGTATATTAGTTTAATAAGTTATTAATAAGTTTTTGTATGTGTGTTTGTATGTGTCTGTAAAAATAACATAGTTTAACATTATTATGTTACATTACTATATAATTAACTGTATATAGCCGATTGGCGTATAATAAATAAATAAATAAATAAATAAATAAATAAATGAATAAATAAATTGGTGCCTTTATTTACTCCAGCATCATATTTTTTAGGTCATGTTTCAAAATCTTATTTGTTATCACTATAAACAATTTCTAGTAAATTTGTTTTTAATGAAAGCTTTAAAAATATGATCTTTTTCTAATAATTTTGCTATATAAATAGTTAATATTTACAGTAATTATAATTTGCTATATAGATAGTTAATAATTACAGTAATTATAGGTTTCATTAGATTGTTATTATAAGAGCATAATTATTTGGAGATAAAATGTGTATGTTCACAAATT
This sequence comes from Ctenocephalides felis, assembly GCF_003426905.1. Lineage (NCBI taxonomy): Eukaryota > Metazoa > Arthropoda > Insecta > Siphonaptera > Pulicidae > Ctenocephalides > Ctenocephalides felis. The sequence continues at coordinate 11,626,651 of NW_020536999.1, forward strand.
AATACATTTTTTTTATTATTTAACAACAATAAGAGAATTTTGATTTTGTTTTTTAAATTGCAGAAATAAAAGTGGAGACTCAAAAAACAAAAATTGAAAAAAAATTATTAAACTATATATGAGTGTAAACCCTAATCATTACATAATTTCTTAATAAATAATGGAATATAAGCAAACAAACTTGGAATGTTTATTTGCATTAAAAGTCGAAATAAAAAATAATAAATAATACAATTATCTATTATGTACGTTTCGACACTGTATGTGTGTCATCATCAAGCAAGCTAATAAGTTCATGACAGGAAAAAACACAAGCATATTTAAACACAAGGTTTAATGAAAAAAAGATGAATAAAATAAAATAATAAACTAAAAGTTAACAAATAAATTTATGTAGTTAGTCACATGATTAGCAAATATTAATTTTTTTTACAATTTTGTTTATTATTTTGTTATATTATTTTATTCGATGTTTTGGTGTATTCAATTAAACGTTGTGTTTAAATTTGTGTGTTTTTTCCTGTATAAATTTGTTAATTTGCTGAATGATGGCACACATACAGTGTCGAAACGGTCGTAAAAACTATTTAAATTATTTATGCCTTTTTATTGTTTCAAGGGCATGTTTTCGAACAAAAAATCTAAAGTTTATAAATATACTATAATAAAACTAAGGAAAATTATAATTCAGATTGAAAAATCAATTCTAAATAAATAAAACTCAATAATAATAATAAGTAATTATAAAATATAATATAATAATAATAAAAATGCATAAGAAAGGACAATTTTTGACATTATAAAAATTTTAACGTATTAAATTTCTCTAAAGTATAAAACAAATTGTTAATTTTGTGCATATTTTTTAAGTTTTGCAAGAAATTTAGAAATACTTTTCAGATAAAAGCAAAAATTCAAAAAAGTTTGATTTGCACAGCAAAATGGGATTATAAATAGTTAAAAAAAAATCCTTCACAAACACGTCTTTGTAATAAATTTTCCCCAAAAGGTAATATAGTTTCGGATTTTTTAACAACAATATTTGAAAGTAGAGGGCAAAAGATGTATAATCAGCCGTAACCTTGATTCTTACGACGTTGCTATCTGGAGATATATGACAAAGTTTGAAAATCCATAACAAAATTATTTTCTTTCGTTGCTAGTTTTTTTTTGGTCGTGAGCACTGTTGTTTAGTTTACGAGACCTTAACATATTTTTTAGGTATACGTTATTTAATTGTTTTATAAGATGTATTGGTAATTTTAAGTTAGATTCAACAGTTTTTTTATATAACTTTTATAAAAGCTTACACGTGGTTGGGGTAAAAAGGACGAACTGAACCTTTACCCTGGCAAAGGTGTAAACGATAAAAATAGTAAATAAAAAAGTAAATTAAGAAAAAAAAAGTTTAAAGAGATATATTAAATAAATAGTTATTCCAATTATCAGGATGAATATTCCTGGCAAAATGCCAGATTAAGGTTGTGTACAGTATCTCTGTAAAAATGGTACTTATGAAATTTATATTTTGCATTGGTTGAATAGTGTAGATATTATTTTGTAAAATTCCTTTAAAATTAAAAATAAGACATTGGACCTGTTTGGCCCCTGGCCGTCCCATATTAACAAGCCTTTGGGGTAAAAAGGAACAAATGACAATTTTTTGAAAAATAGCAAAAATCACGTTTTTTCAACCATGAATTAGCTGGGAGTTTACTAAACATAGTCAGATAGTTGTTTATGTTATATGTGTTATTGGCTACAATTTAATTGCCCCGATGGACCTTTGTGCTCCGACCTACCCTATTGAATTTTAACCAGATACAATATTAAAACTAGTAATATTTATAATTCACTGACAATAGCACTAGTTGTAAATTATTACTAACGTTTCAGATTTCTCCTACCGAATCTTTATTTTTAAACACAGGATCGATTTATCAAAGCCAGTTATTTTCCTAATTCTTTTCTCGGGCCATTATTTTCTACTTTGGTATTCTTCTCTGGTTTCTGGGCAATTGCAGCATTTACACTTAATTAAACCATTACGACGCAAAAAGGCGGTCAGGAAAACGATATTCGATCTCTTGAATTTTAATCTCGAACTCTATTCGGATTCTATTTAATTCAATTAGGCATTTTTTAATTAAATCGAATTACTGATGATGGAAAATAATTCTAACTAGTGGTGTATAGCATCGTGCCTTGCTGGAACTTGCCGTACCGTAATGAAATATTCGACAAATTTTAAACGTTTTCAAATATATTATTACAAATACTCCGTAACTTTCATTATTTTTGCTCTCTTGTTATATCTAAGCAAATCGAATGTAAATCATAAATCAATTTATCTCCAGAACATTAACAATCGTCATTTCATTTCGAATTCAATTTAAAAAAAATAGTTGCCTAATTTACACAAAATTGAAAAAGTGCTCCCGTATAGTCACAGTCTAAACGCATTTGCAAATAATTCCATGCGACATTATCACTTATGCTGTGCTTAGCTTGGCGTCATTTTCACATTTTTCAATAGTTTTCACCAAATTGGAAAAGTGGTTCAGTATATAAACAGTCTAAACGCACTTGGGTAAACATTTGTACCAGTGTGGCGCTTAGACTGTGCCTAGCATCGGTAATTTTTTGAATTTTTAATCCAAATTACAAAAATATTTTATGGAAAATAAAAAAAAGATGTAATAATTTTGTATCCTCAAAAGAAATTGTTTTGTCAATACAAGCAGAAAGTTTTTTAGATCATTCAAATCGAACACTTAGTTCAATCGAAATCTGCCATTTTTTGCACATTTGGCTCTGTACCTTCGAAATGGCAGGACCTGTCTTTGCCAAAAACTAATCACCTCTTCTCCCAATCATTACAAATTGAATGTTTTCTAGATCATTCAAATCCGATACTCCGTTCTCTAAAAAACACGATTTCTTTTTTCTGCACTCTTTGCTTCGTATCTCCGTAACGGCTGGACCTGCCTTTGCCAAAATCTAATCAGCATATCTTCCTATCAATAGGGATCGAATGTTTTTTAAATCATTCAAATCGGTTGATCCGTGCGCCCAAAAACGTGAACAAAAAATGCGGACATACAAAACACACACACACGCACACATATCCATTTTTTCTGAGGTATGCCAAAATGTTCAGAAACCTTCAAAACGTCGAGAAATGCAAAATTTTCATTGCAAAATAGTAAGTCAAATAGATTATAAATAATAATCGACCGTATTCTGCAAATAACTTATCTGTATATGTATAAACAAAACCTAATCGAGCCGAGGTAGAATAAGGGACCGATTCAGGCAAATGTTATGGCAAGGCTATGTTATGAAGAACTTTCCTTACAAAATTGTTCTGAATATTGACATAAACCATGCGGTTGCTTCGCAGTCAGGCGTATTTCTCAGGTGGTCAGATAGAAAACATAACCTAGAAACCGCAAAAGTGTCAAAAAACGATCTTAGATAACAGGGTCTTTCTGACCCAGATTCATAACATACGAGTGACGTCGCAGTTTATGTGTAAAACGCCTGAATGCACGGCAAATACATGACATTTTGTCGGTATTCAGTATGATTCAGTAGCATAATGTATGGAAGTTGGAGCGTAACATGGCCTTGCCATGACATTTGTCTGTTATGCGGTAGAATTGGTCCCTGAATGTATCCGAAGACAAAAAAATATAATTTCTAATTATTTTTTATAATTTTTATCCGGTCCTGTTTTCTAATATATTAGCGCTTATCGTGCGTCCTAATCGTTAATAAAGGACTTTATAAGGCTTCGGGGACCAATTGAATTTTTCACCAGATAATGAAATTCTTTATGGATTACGAATTATATGACACGCTTTTTACACAGACATCATTTAATATTCAGAAATACTATATATTGACGAAAAGCTAAAAAATTAATATAGTAGTCAATTGTACAAGGAACAGTGAGTTTATTTTTAGTGTAAAAAATAGCCAAGACGTTTCTCAAAAAAAATCTGGTACTAATTCTGGCCCTAATAAAACATACCTACAAGACTACAATATAAAAAGACGTATTTTTTTATACATACTTTTTGTAAATTACTTAAAAACTAATATAAACAAGAGGTCAATTTTCGTATAAAATAGAAATGTTATGATTGTTTTATGTTACGGGTCTATCTTCGTATGAGTTGGTAGTAAAAACTGTAAAAAAGCTATGTATTTGCTGTGCGATCATGAGTTTTACACATAAAACCTTACTTGACGTATGTGTTATCAAAGTGACATCAGAAAATTGCACTTATGATGAAATTGTTACTGCACGTTTGTACGTTTTGGAGGTTAGGTTTTATGTGTGAAACGCCTGATCGCACAGCAAATACTTAGCTTTTTAACTCATACAAAAGTATATACCCGTAACATAGCATCATCATAACATTTTTATGTATTTATCCGAGGATTTGGCCCTAAATTGGGTTAGTGTTTTTTCACAGTGTTATAGATTTATTTTTAACTTGAAAATTAATTTAAATTATCAAGGAATCGAAATTTTTACGTTTCAGGGTTTCTGAACAATTTGGCATACCTTAGAAAAGATGGTTGACTGTGTGTGCGTGTATGTGCGAATGCAAATTTTCGTCGTCGAATACGGGAACAGGGTTCAACCGATTTGAATGATTCTAAAACATTCGATTCCTACTGATGGGGATACGTGCTGATTAGTTTTTGGCAAAGGAAGCTCTAGCCGTTTCGAAGAAACGAAGCAAAAAGTGTCAAAAATAGTAATTTAGTTTTTGAGAGAACGAAGAATCCAATTTGAATGATTCAAAAAACATACTTGTATTGACAAGATGAAGAACTGATTAATTTTTTTAGTAGGCAGGTCTAGCGGTTTCGGAGATCCAATAAGAAATAATAAAAAAAACGACATTTGGCGGACAAAAATGATTATTAGACATATGCACATCAAATTATAAAATATTTTATAGGTTTTAATAATAAGTATAAATTTTGTTTACATTTTTATGAATTCCGTAACATTCTTTACCCATGGCTGCGTCGCGGCGCTTACGAGCTTTAATATTTCGTCTCTACCCGGCTAAATAATCAGCGCGATTGCTTTCAAGAAAGTTCTAAATTTTCAAAATGTTTCAAAATCTAAAGATAATACATTTTTTAAACTCTAAACCGACCAGAACCGATTTCCGGAAAATACTATTAGAAAACCGGTTTTCTTAAATCTCAGTTCTTGTATAAACCCTAATTGCAAATCAACAAGAACGAATTTTTTGAAGATGTAAATAAAGCCAAGACAATTAGTTAATTTAATTAGAACTAGTGTTATATGGCATCGTGCCTTGAGGCAAACTGCTGGAACTTCCCGTACCGTAATTAAATGTTCGAGGAATATTACATTTATAAGAATCATATAAAATAAATTACAAAGTTAAAATTCACTTAAAAGTATTCACTTAAAGTATATTATATAAGTGAGCTTCAGAATTTTAACCAGAATTAAGGTTAAATCTGAATTATTTTCGACACTCAAAAAAATAAATAAAATAAAATAAAAATGAAATAAAAATTATTTTTATAAAAGCAATTATTTCATCAACACAGGTTGCAGAAATTTTTTTGAAACAAATCTAATTTGTAGACAATCAATTAAAAACAACTTGTTAGCATTCTCTGCTAAATGTAATTATTTTCATAGATTGCAGAATGAAATTAAAATAAAAAAAATCAAATCGGATGCTTATTTCTCTTAAAAGCTTAAAGGCATTTTTTGCACATTTAGCTCTGTATCTTCTAAATGGCTGGGCCTGTCTTTGCCAAAAACTAATAACCACTTCTCCCAATCATTACTAATTGAATGTTTTTAGATCATTCAAATTGGTTGATCCGTTCTCTCAAAAATTCGATTTGCATTTTCTGCACTCTTTACTCCGTATCTCCGTAACGGATGGACCTGCCTTTGCCAAAAACTAATCAGCACATCTCCCTATCAATAGGAATCGAATATTTTTTTAACCATTCAAATCGGTTGATTCGTGCGCCCAAAAACGTTAACGAAAAAATATGGACATACAAAACACATACACACACACATTTTTTCTGAGGTATCCCAAAATATTCAGAAACCTTCAAAACATCGAGAAATGCAAAAATTTTTAATTTCAATTTTTGGACGAGTACTATAACTACACTATGGGATGTTAATAAGTACGGATTGTGTCAAATATCTAAACATTTGTTTTCATAAAAAATGTCACTTATTTTTAGTCACAATAAATAATTATCGTTGAAAATGGTCGTACTATTCACATATCAACAATTGGTTGAAAGAAACAGCGATCAAATCCACGTTTGCTGGAAATTGAGTGTATTGATGATGTGTTTATTGGCAGTTGCTACTGGAATTAGTTCTGCATATTCCATGGTAAATAAAAAAAAAAAATTAAAATCGTAACTATCAAACAAATTACTAGTATTAAGAAACTGAAGATTTCTAATTATCTTTTTCCCCCAGGGTACGTTAGTAAATGTCTTCGAAGGCCGCTGCATCTTCCAAGCAAATCTAACATTCGTCAACAAAACCAAAATGAAAGACGATTTGAAAATGGATGATTCCTCGTTTTATATGAGAAGTAAACATAATTTTAGGCACAAAAATTACTCACAATCTGATAATTCGAATCAGATTATCCTGGATTTGAGCAACTCCGAATGGAATTCTATACAAATTTGCGAATGGTACCAATTTGCTAGTGTCATGTCGGCAGTCATGGGTAAGATAATAATAATAGATTGATGCAAAATTGAATTTGAGCAATTATATTCTGAAAGCTAAACCAATTATATCACAACAAATAACACATATCAAACAAACAACTATCTGACTATGTTCAGTAAAATTCCCGGCTAATTCATCATAGTAGAAATGTGTTTTTTTACTCTTTTTCAAAAAAGTGTCACCTGGTTCTTTATACCCAAAAGGCGAGATAAAATGGTAAGGCCAAGGAGTAAACAGGCCCAATGTCTTATTTTTAATTTTAAAGAAATTTTACAAAATAATATCTACATTATTCAACCAATGCACAATCTAAATTTCATGGGTACATTTTTTATTGCATATAACCTTGATCTGGTATTTTGTCAAAAATATTCATCAGCAGAGTTGGAATAAATATTTGTTTAATTTGCCTCTTATAAAATTGTTTTTTTAGCTTTTGATTTTTATTTATTATTTTTAAACTAGTGGTACATGGCATTGTGCCTTAAGGCAAATTGCTGGTACTTCCTATATTAGAATAAAATGTTCGAGAAATTCAAAATGCTTTTAACCTAAATTTTGATTTTTGAAATCCAAATAATTCTAGATATTTAAAAAAAAATTAGAAATTGATTTTCTTTATTTTAACTTCCTGTAGAGTAAGTTATAGTAATCGCAAAAAAATCGAAAATGAAATTTGTTATATATCTTTACGTTTCAAAAGTTTCTGAACATTTAGGCATTCCTTAGAAAAAATTGATGAATGTGAGTGTGTGTGCGGATACAATTTGAAACTTTGATACAATTTGTGTACGGATCAACCGATTAGAATGACTCAAAAAACATTCGATTCCTATTGATAAGGAGACGTGCTGTGTAGTTTTTGGCAAAAGCAGGTCTAACCGTTTCGAAGATACAGGGCAAGAAGTGCCAAAAATGGCATTTCAGTTTTTGAGAGAACGGAGCATCCGATTTAAATAATTCAAAAAACATTTTATTTGTATTGACAAAATAAAGAACTGATTGAATTTTTGGGAAAGCAGGTCTAGCGGTTTCGGAGATCCAATAAAAAAGTGAAAAAAGCCATTTAGCGGAGAAAAATGATCATTTAACATATGCACATCAAATTATCACATATTTTATGGAGATTTTAATAATAAGAACAAGTTTTGTTCACATTTCTGTGGGTTCCGTACCAATGTTTATTCGATATACTGCGATGCGGCGCTTACGCGCTTCGATATTTCATCTCTACGCAGTTAACGTATCGCAATTGCTTTGAAAGAAAGCTAAAAATTTGCAAAATATTCCAAAGTATAAAACAAATTCATTTTATTTACAAAATCATTTTTTTTTTTCAAAAATTTTAAAATTCTCAAAAATCTTTTTATTATTTCTAAAAAAATGATCTACTTAAAATAAATAATTTTTTGTACGGAAAGTTCCAGCAATTCGCCTTAAGGCACGATGCCATACACCACTAGTTCTAAAGCAATTTTACGAGAAAATATCTACAATATTCAACCAATGCAAAATATTAATTTTAGGGAGTACATTTTTTACACTGTATACAGCCTTGATTTGGTATTTCGTCAAAAACATTCAGCAGCAGAGTTGGAATAACTATTTATATAATTTATTTATATAACTATATAGCTCAAATATAAACTATATTGTAAAAACCAAAACAATTATATCACAACAAATAACACATTTCAAACGAACAATTATCTGACTAGATTCAGTAAAACTGCCAGCTACTTTATCATTGTAGAAATGTGGTTTTTTGCTGTCTTTCAAAAATTTGTTATCTAGACCTCTTTACCCTATAGGTAGATTAACTTGGAACAGCCAGGTGACAAAAAGGTTTAATGTCTTATTTTAATTTTAAAGGCATTTTACAAAATAATTACACTTTTAACTAATGCAAAAAACTACCAACGGAAGAAAATACTTTTATTAAGGACTTTCAAAGATTACCATTTATCTCCCAATAGCAAAGTCATAAGAATCAAAGTTATAGCTGGTTATATATCTTTTTCCCTCTACTTTCAAATACAATTGTTAAACAATGCTTAACTTTACTGGTTTTTAACACATCGGTAGTGGACCTTTTTAACGCTGGACCATATATTACTATCTATTTTTCTATTTATAGGTGTGGTGTGGCTCATGTTCTTCACAATGTGTTCCCGAGGTGGAAAAGTGTCCGTAGGGTTGCCCAATCCTTCTAGGATAGTGTTGCCAGCGATTCCCTGTTTTCTGGTTTTGGGAGTTTGCGGAGTAATAGCCTCAACTCATGTCAGTCAAGGACTTTGGCACTTTTGTGGCCAATTTCAGAAATATGTTGGGTCTGTGATTTGTGGACCGGAGACGGATAAGTTTACACCGTATTTCGGAGAAACTGTGAGTAGAAAATTAATTAGATGTAAGTAGCATTTTTCCTGAAGGCAAGTTGCATAAACTACCCGACAGGTATGATGCATTGCATCGTGCCTTAAGACAAATTGCTCGAACTTTTCGTACCGAAAACTGAAATTGAAAAAAAAGATTTTTTTCAGAACTTTGAACCTTAGATTTTTCAGATATTTTGAAATTTTTGAAAAAAATTGATTTTTTTTTAATTTGCTTTTTCTGATTTTTTTTGTTTTCTTGTATTTTGATTTTTTTTTTTGAAAATTTTGAACATTTTGTTAAGCAATTAAGCTTTAAGCATAGCTAATTTGGAGTCAAAATATCAAATTAATAATATATCAGCTTGAATTGAATTCTCTTCAATTTAATGTAGAATGTTATTGCAATTAGTGTCAAA
>NW_020536999.1:11637225-11656660 GCF_003426905.1 Ctenocephalides felis
ATATTTTCAATTACTACCAATAGCACTAGTTAGAATTTATTACCGACGTTTCTGATTTCTCCTACTGAATTTTATTTTTAAGCACAGGATCGATTTATCAAGCCTGTTATTTTCCTAATTCTTTTCCCGGGTCATTATTTTCTACTTTGGTATTCCTCTGGTTTCTGGGCAATTGCAGCATTTACACTTAATTAAACCATTACGACGCAAAAAGGCGGTCAGGAAAACGATATTCGATCTCTTGAATTTTAATCTCGAACTCTATTCGGATACTATTTAATTCAATTAGGCATTTTTTAATTAAATCGAATTACTAATGATAGAAATAATTCTAACTAGTGGTGTATGGCATCGTGCATGAAGGCAAATTGCTGGAACTTCCCGTACCGTAATGAAATATTCGAGAAATTTTTAACGTTTTCAAATATATTATTACAAATACTAAAACTTTCATTATTTTTGCTATCTTGTTATATCTGAACAAATCAAATATCATCCATCATAAATCAACTTATATCCAGAATATTAACAATCGTCATTTCATTTCGAATTCAGTTTCAAAAACAAAAATAGTTACCTAATTCACACAAAATTGGAAAAGTGCTCTCTATATAAACAGTCTAAACGCACTTGGGTAAATATTTGCACCAGAGTGGCGCTTAGACTGTGTTTAGCCTGGGTAATTTTTTGAATTTTTAATCCAAAATTACGAAAATATTTTATGGAAAATAATAAAAGATGTTACAGTTTTTCATCCTCATTAGCAATTGTTTTGCCAATACAAGCAGAAAGTTTTTTAGATCATTCAAATCGGACACTTAGTTCACTCAAAAGCTGCCATTTTTTGCACGTTCAGCACTGTATCTTCAAAATTGCGGGACCTGTCTTTGCCAAAAACTAATCACCTCTTCTCCCAATCATTACAAACTGAATGTTTTTTGGATCATACGAATCGGATGATCCATTCTCTCAAAAACTCGATTTGTATTTTCTGCACTCTTTGCTCCGTATCTCCGTAACCTGCCTTTGCCAAAATCTAATCAGCATATCTTCCTATCAATAGGGATCGTATGTTTTTTAAATCATTCAAATCTGTTGATCCGTGCGCCCAAAAACGTGGACAAAAAATGCGGACATACAAAACACACACACACACGCACACATATCCATTTTTTCTGAGGTATGCCAAAATGTTCAGAAACCTTCAAAACGTCGAGAAATGCAAAATTTTCATTGCAAAATAGTAAGTCAAATAGATTATAAATAATAATCGACCGTATTCTGCAAATAACTTATCTGTATATGTATAAACAAAACCTAATCGAGCCGAGGTAGAATAAGGGACCGATTCAGGCAAATGCTATGGCAAGGTTATGTTATGAAGAACTTTCCTTACAAAATTGTTCTGAATATTGAAAAAAAACCATGCGGTTGCTTCGAAGTCAGGCGTATTTCTCAGGTGGTCAGATAGAAAACATAACCTAGAAACCGCGAAAGTGTCAAAAAACGATCTTATTGTTAGATAACGGCGTCTTTCTGACCCAGCTTCATAGCATACGAGTGACGTCGCAGTTTATGTGTAAAACGCCTTAATGCACGGCAAATACATGACATTTTGTCGGTATTCAGTATGATTCAGTAGCATAATGTATGGAAGTTGGAGCGTAACATGGCCTTGCCATAACATTTGTCTGTTATGCGGTAGAATCGGTCCCTGAATGTATCCGAAGACAAAAACATATAATTTCTAATTATTTTTTATAATTTTTATCCGGCCCTGTTTTGTAATATATTAGCCCTTATCGTGCGTCCTCATCGTTAATAAAGGACTTTATAAGGCTTCGGGGACCAATTGAATTTTTCACCAGATAATGAAATTCTTTATGGATTACGAATTATATGACACGCTTTTTACACAGACATCATTTAATATTCTGAAATACTATATATTGATGAAAAGTTGAAAGATAAATATAGTAGTAAATTGAACAAGGAACGGTGAGTTTTGTTTTTGTGTAAAAATCAGCCAAGACGTTTCTCAAGAAAAATCTGATACTAATTCTGGCCCTAATAAAACATACCTGCAAGACTACAATATAAAAAGACGTATTTTTTTATACATACTTTTTGTAAATTACTTAAAAAATAATATAAACAAGAGGTCAATTTTCGGATAAAATAGAAATGTTATGATTGTTTTATGTTACGAGTCTATCTTCGTATGAGTTGGTAGTAAAAACTGTAAAAAAGCTATGTATTTGCTGTGCGATCATGAGTTTTACACATAAAACCTTACTTGACGTATGTGTTTTCAAAGTGACATCAGAAAGTTGCACTTATGATGAAATTGTTACTGCACGTTTGTACGTTTTGGAGGTTAGGTTTTATGTGTGAAACGCCTGATCGCACAACAAATACTTAGCTTTTTAACTCATACAAAAGTATACCCGTAACATAGCATCATCATAACATTTTTATGTATTTATCCGAGGATTCGGCCCTAAATTGGGTTAGTGTTTTTTCACAGTGTTATAGATTTATTTTTAACTTGAAAATTAATTTATATTATCAAGGAATCGAAATCTTTACGTTTCAGGGTTTCTGAACAATTTGGCATACCTTAGAAAAGATGGTTGACTGTGTGTGCGTGTATGTGCGGATGCAAATTTTCGTCGTCGAATACGGTAACAGGTTTGAATGATTCAAAAACATTCGGTTCCTATTGATAAGGAGACGTGCTGATTAGTTTTTGGCAAAGGCAGGTCTAGCCGTTTCTAAGAAACGGAGCAAAAATTGTCAAAAATATTCATTTAGTTTTTGAGAGAACGAAGAATCCGATTTGAATGATTCAAAAATCATTTTACTTGTATTGACAAAATAAAGAACTGAGTAAATTATTGTGAAGGCAGGTTTAGCGGTTACGGAGATCGAGTGGAAAAAGTAAAAAAAATACCGTTTAGCAGTCAAAAATGATCATTAGACATATGCACATCAAATTATAAGATATTTTATAGATTTTAATATTTTTTTTTTTACTTTTTTCACTAGATCTCCGAAACTACTAGACCTGCCTTCATAAAAATTTGATCAGTTCTTCATCTTGTTAATACAAGTAAAATGTTTTTTGAATTATTCAAATCGGACACTCCGTTCCCTTAAAAACTGAGTTACTGTTTTTGGCACTTTTTGCCCCATATCTTCGGAACGGCTAAACTTGCCTTTGCCAAAAACTAATCAGCACGTCTCCTTATCAATACGAATGGAATGTTTTTTGAATTATTCCAAACGCTGCATCCGTGTTCCCGAAATCGTCGACGAAAATTTGTATCCGAATTCACACACATAAGCACAGACACGCGCACACATACACACACACACATACATTAATTTTTTCTAAGGTATGCGAAACTGTTTAGAAACCTTTGAAACGTAAAGATATATAAAAAAATTATTTTCGATTTTTTTGCGATTACTATAACTTACCCAACGGGAAGTTGAAAATTTCAATCAAAAATTGCTTTTAGTCACTCAAAAATTTATGTTAAAATTTTTGTTTGAGCAAAATAAATTCTATACCGGCCAAAACCGGTTTTCCAAAAAATACTATTCGAAAACCGGTTTTCTAAAATCTCGGTTTTTAGCATAAACCATAATTGCAAGTCAACAATAACAAACTCTTTAATAGCATAAATGAATCCAAGACAACTCTTTAATTTAATTGGACATAAGTACCAATTGTGTCAAATATCTAAACATTTGTTTTATTTAAAATGTCACTCATTTTCAGTCACAATTAATATTTCTCGTTAAAAATGGTCGTACTATTCACATATCAACAATTAGTTGAAAGAAACAGCGATCAAATCCACGTTTGCTGGAAATTGAGTGTATTGATGATGTGTTTACTGGCAGTTGCTACTGGAATTAGTTCTGCATATTCCATGGTAAATAAAAAAAAAATAATAAAATAAAATCGTAATTATTAAAAAAATTACTAGTATTAAGAAACTGAAGATTTATAATTATCTTTTTCCCCCAGGGTACGTTAGTAAATGTCTTCGAAGGCCGATGCATCTTCCAAGCAAATCTAACTTTCGTAAACAAAACCAAAATGAAAGACGATTTAAAAATGGATGATTCCTCGTTTTATATGAGAAGTAAACATAATTTTAGGCACAAAAATTACTCACAATCTGATAATTCTAATCAGATCATCCTGGATTTGAGCAACTCGGAATGGAATTCTATACAGATTTGCGAATGGTACCAATTTGCTAGTGTCATGTCGGCAGTCATGGGTGAGATAATAATAATAGATTGATGAGAATTTGACTTTGACCAATTTTATTGTAAAAACCATAACAAATATATCACAACAAATAAGATATATCAAACAAACAACTATCTGACTATGTTCAGTAAAACTCCCAGCTAATTCATCATTATAGAAATATGTTTTTTTACTCTTTTTCAAAAAATTGTCACCTGGATATTTTACCCTAAAAGCGAGATAAAATGGTAAGGCCAAGAGGCAAAACAGGCCCAATGTCTTATTTTTAATTTTAAAGAAATTTTACAAAATAATATCTACATTATTCAACCAATGCACAATCTAAATTTCATGCGTACATTTTTTACTGCATATAACCTTGATCTGGTATTTCGTCAGCAATATTCATTAGCAGAGTTAGAATAACTATTTGTTTAATTTGACTTTTGTATAATTGTTTTTTTTACCTTTTAATTTTTGTAACTTGTTTTATAGAAGATATAAAAAACTAGTGGTGCTTGGCATCGTGCCTTAACGTAAATTGCTGAAACTTTCCGTATTAGTATGAAATATTCGACAAACTCAAAATGTTTTTAGCCTGAATCAAAATTGAAATCCAAAAAATGCTAGATATTTAAAAATAATTTTTGGAAATTGATTTTCTTTAACTTTCTGTAGAGTAGGTTATAGTAATCGCAAAAAAATAGAAAATGACATTTTTTTATATATCTTTACGTGTCAAAGATTTCTGAACATTTTGGCACACCTTAAAAAAATTGATGTGTGTGTGCGCGTGTGTGTATGTGTGTTAGTGTGCGGATACAATTTGATATTTTGATACAATTTGTTTACGAATCAACCGATTTGAATTATTCAAAAAACGTTTGATCCCTATTGATAAGGAGACGTGCTGATTAGTTTTTGGCAAAGGCAGGTCTAGCCGTTCCGAAGATACGGGGCAAAAAGTGCCAAAAATAATAATTCAATTTTGGAGAGAAGGGAGCGTCCGATTTGAATTATTCAAAAAACATTTTATTTGTATTGGCAAAATAAAGAACTGATAAAATTTTTGGTAAGGCAGGTCTAGCGGTTTCAGAGATTCAATAAAAAAAAAGTAAAAAAAAATGCCATTTGGCGGTCATAAATGATCATTAGACATATGCACATCAAATTATCAGATATTTTATAGAGATTTTAATAATAAGTGTGAAATTTGTTTACATTTCTATGGGTTCCGTACCAATGTTTATCCGTTAGACTGCGACGCGGCTCCTACGCGCTTCGATATTTCGTTTCTAGGCAACTAACTTATCGCAATTGCTGAAAAAAGGTTCTAAATTTCCAAAATATTTAAAAATATAAAAAAACTCCAGGTCAATTTTCTTCAAATTTTAAAATGATCAAAAATCTTTTTTTTTTCAAATTCCTAAAAAAACTTGATCTATTTAAAAAAATTAATTTTTCGTACGGGAAGTTCTAGCAATTTGCCTTAAGGCACGATGCCATGTACCACTACTTTAAAAATAATAAATAAAATTTACAATATTCAACAAATGCAAAACATAAATTTCATAGTTACATTTTTAAACACCTACATTAGGGTCTTGTAAACTAAACAACAGTGCTCACGACCAGAAAAAAAAACAACAACGAAAGAAAATACTTTTTGTTATGGATTTTTAAACATTTTCATTTATCTCCCGATAGCAACGTCGCCAGAATCAAGGTGATGGCTGGTTATACATCTTTTGCCCTCTACTTTCAAATATTGTTGTTAAAACATTCCTAACCTTACTTGTTTTTGAGATATCTGTGGTGGACTTTTAAGTCTATCCAATTTAAGGTTTTTAAATAATTTTATATTATATTTACAGGTGTGGTTTGGCTCATGTTCTTCACAATGTGTTCTCGAGGCGGCAAAGTGTCTGTAGGGTTGCCCAATCCTTCTAGAATAGTGTTGCCAGCTATTCCCTGTTTTCTGGTTTTGGGAGTTTGTGGCGTCATAGCATCTACTCATGTCAGCCAAGGACTTTGGCACTTTTGTGGCCAATTTCAGAAATATGTTGGGTCGGTGATTTGTGGACCGGAGACGGATAAGTTTACACCGTATTTTGGAGAAACTGTGAGTAGATAATTAACTAGATGTAAGTAGCATTTTTCCTGAAGGCAAGTTGCATAAACTACCCAACAGGTATGATGCATTGCATCGTGCCTAAAGACAAATTGCTCGAACTTTTCGTACCAAAAACTAAATTGAAAAAAAAAGATTTTTTTCAAAACTTTGAACCTTAGATTTTTGAGGTATTTTGAAATTTTTGAAAAAAATTGATTCTTTTTTTAGATTTGCCTTTTCTGATTTTTTTTTTGTTTTCTTGTATTTTGATTTTTTTTTGAAAATTTTGAACATTTTGTTAAGCAATTAAGCTTTAAGCATAGCTAATTTGGAGTCAAAATATCAAATTAATAATATGTTAAAATATATCAGCTTGAATTGAACAAAAAATTAAATTCTCTTCAATTCAAATGTATAATGTTATTGCAATTAGTGTCAAAATACTACACTGGGTATCCCAGAACTCAACTGGAAATGGTTTATCAGTTATCGTATTATTTTTTAGTGAAGAGGAGTGTTAAATATTATATTTACTTCTCCAATATAGATTCCAGTTTTGGTATTGAGACAAAACTAAAAATAAAATTGCATTTATAGTTATCAAGTACACTACTCTCTCGTAGTATGTACTCTCGTAGTCGACAAATTTTGAATTTTTTTAATTCGTAGTTATCACAATTTTTGAAAACTTGAGGCAATTGTGTCATTACTTTTGACCGTGAAACAAAATTAATAAAAATTGACCACAATCACCAAAAAATTTTCAGATTTTACTAAAGCGACATGATTTTTGCAACGAGATGAGATAATATTCTTTCATGATAGTTATGATCAATCGCTCCGTTGACGTTGAGTTCTGGGATACCCTGTATATTTTTCTAATTTTGTTTTAACTCATAATCTACACATTGAAACTAATACAACGATATCAAATTTCAATTTAATTATGAGTATGATATCGAACCCGATTGGAAACTTTTGGCAAGTATTTACTTTCAAGTGGTTTAAGGATGAAATTACAAAGATTCTGAAGGATATATTTCACAGACATTTTACTATTAAAGTTCTTGCAATTTAATAAGTTTTTGATCACAGTATCAAATTTAATTGCGTCATGTTTAAATAAAACAGATGGTGGTTTTAAATTAAAAAAATAATCTTATATATAAAACGTATATATAAATCCAAACTACTCCTAAAGGGTTATTCGAATTTTGATAAATCATTTTGGAATTTGTTAAGGGATTTTTAGCATTTAAATTTAAAACATCACGCTATTAATTTAATTTTAATATTAGTGTAACAAACATTAATGATTGATTATTTCTAATTAAATGGTAAACATTGGAATAGGATATTAAAAAAATGGAACATTTGAATTGTAGACATGTGTACAGGACAAAGTCCGTCGGGTCAGCTAGTATATAAATATATATATATATATATATATATATATATATATATATACATTTTCTGTTATATATCCAGTGTTATCTTCGAAATAAATCATCGGTTTTCATGAACGTATACTCGAGTCAATCAAATTGATGGAAAAAAATTGCGAACGTGCGAAAAATCCATAACGATATCTGTTATCAACAGAAAATAATAAAACTCGCTTAAGCGAAAATCAAAAAACATTCTATTGCAATTTTTATAAATCAGCCAACTGTGGTAATTTTGTAAAAGAAAACGATTTGTAATTTTCCTGAGTTTGAGATTAAAATCACTAAAGGACAAAATTCCAAACTTTGATGAATTTTTATAATTCAATCGTTTATCATAGGCCTATAATATTTTAGTATGTTATTTCATCAAATTGGACATTTTTTTCTTGATCTTTGCCAATTTATTACTTATTGATTTTTCATAATTTTTTTTCTATTTAAGGTGCCAGCCCACGTCCTGATCAGAATAGTGGTAGGAGGATGTTGGTTAGGAGCAATCAGTTGGATAATAGCCTTTATAATTTTACTTTTCAGAGTTTTGTTTATGATCGATTTTGATCTGATCACGATCACAGTTTCCACGAAACAATCACCGGATTCAAGATACTCCATGTTTCGACAGAAGCAGAGTTACTTGTATAGGTAAGGGGAAAATAGACCAAAAGTTTCCATTTTTTTATTCTACATATAACAACATAAACTTCAACGGGATTAAGCGAAAAATCGAAGAATCTTAGTTCAAGATCATTAGTTCTCAAATTCATTTTTTTTTTCTTCTAGAGTTTCAAGCAACGAAGGCTTATTGAGAGTACATGATCCAAGAGCATCTTTGGATGCTGTCAGGTTAAAAGTTGCACCAGGAGTAAAGGTAATTTTTTTACCAATTTTCAATTTTTCATATTCAATTTTATTCACATGCTGTCAAGAACCAAATGTCAAAAATAATAGTTAAAAAAAATATAAGGAGAGTTTATAAAATTTCATTTTATGGTATTACCGTTCAAAGTCGATTTTTCGTTCCAAAGTCGATTGGATCAAATCATTTCACACTTTTCTCACATTATTCAACTTCAAAAGAAGTTTTAATCGTTTTCTTTTCGAGTTCACTTCAAATATTATAAATAAACTCTGGAGAATGATCTGAAGCATCTGCACTAATAATATTTGAGATATCAAAGAAAACTTTGTGTTTTCATTCGAATTAACGTAAATAAACATTTATGGAAAATTTAAGAAAAAACTTATGAATAAATGTTATTATTAATTATTAGATGAGTAAAATCAATCGTGAATAAAATCTATATAAAATAAAAATATAAATTTACATACAAATAGATTTAAGTTTTAATTGTTTCCGCACACCATAAAGGCATCACCAACTGTAGCACGTAAATTTACCTTTGGGTTCAATTCTAGATAAGATTTATATAAATATGGGAGAAGATAAACCTGATTAATTTGAATGAATGAAGTGAGAACAAAATAAACGCGTATAAAATATATTTTCAACTAAATCACAAATATGTTTTCACAAAAATATGATATTTTTTTTAAAGTACTTGTATTACAATAAGCAAATCAGTAGCTTATAAAAAAAGATGAATTTAAGCCCAGTACACCATCTGTTAAATGCGGAAAACACTAAAACAAGATAAATAGCATTTGTTCCAAGTTTACTACCTATGAATACAAATTTACCTATGAAATACACCTTAGATTCGAACCTTATCGATTTTTCTTATTACTAGTGGTGTGAGTTTGCAGTTTTTAACAATAAATCCACTAATATTTTTAAGAATTTTTCTACCAGCTCTCCTTTTATTTATCAAAAAGAGTTTCTTAGTAAACTTGCACATGCTTCTCTGGACACATGGTGAATATAATGTCACAAATCTAAATTTTGATAGGCAAGAAGCCAACACAGAATGTTCCACTACATTTGCTTATTTTTGATCCTGAGACAAAATGTAGATTAGGAGAAAATCAGAGGTGGTAAATGAAATTAAACTAGTAGTAATAGTTTTTGACTTTTTTAAATCGATTAAGTATTGTGACCAAAACGTGGACAAAAAGCTTTATACTTTTCTTGCAAATTACAAAGAAACGGCTCGGCCGATCGTCGCACAAAACTTAGAAACGATAGTTCTCATCGCGATACATCGAATGGCTTTCAATGCCATTCAATTCAGAAAACATAAAGTAAGATTTTTTGACGTCGAGACAACATAAAATAGGATTTTTTGACGAAAATTATACTTCTCGATTTTTGTATCAAAATATATTATCATCTAGCTAAAAGTAGGGAAATTTCAAAGGAACAATTAATAATTATTGCAAAAGCCTTAGAATATTTGATAATAACATCATATTTATAAACAAAAGGCTAAAACGGTGCAGTCCATAATATTTGCTTATTCATGAAATCTAGTAAGTTAGAGAAAATTTAAAAGTAGAAAACATATTTAAGAGATGTGTTGAGTACAATTCTTAAATCTAGTTATTATGGTAAAATACTCCAGCAAAAATTCAAAAAAAATCTCATTGATAGGTGAGAAACCAAAATCTCAAGTTCCACAGCATTTTCTTATTACAAATCCTGATATAAATAGTAAATTCAAAAAACAACAGTTGTCATTATTTTTAATTATATTGACAAATCAAAAGTGATGAGTTTATACAGAAACAATTTAGAACAAATAACAGAATCTTCAAAACCAAATTATAAAAAAAAACAAATATTTTATTCTTTAGAAACCACGACTGGGGCATGTATTAATAGATGTTCCTCAAGCCCTTAAGGCTTGTAAAATAAAAACAATGGGCGCAGAAGGTCTCAAAACACTTTCATTCCATATTGGATGAACTGTTTTCAACAAATATTGTTTTAAATATTTTTCAGTTTATTTAAATGTGTTTTGAATCTGAATTGACACTCTTTAATAAAGGTTAGAAAGCCCTGTAGTAGACGTCGACGCTATTTGAATTAAATTGTGCGATTAATTAGATTTTGCTAATAACGTGCATTATATATATATATATATATATATATATATATATACAATGTATTTATTTATAATCTTTGTTGATAAGGTCGACGATCTGTCTATATGATTAGTTGTTTTGCATACGCCCATGCAAATATCTTTTAGATGACACACCACCTTATAAGCATTTTAATAATTTTATAATTTATAATATAAATTCAGACAAATGCATGAAGACCACCCATATGTTAGTCCCGTGCTAAAATAAAACTAGTCGTAAGTGGCATTTTGCCTTAAAGAAAGTTGCAAGAACGTTCCTAAATATGTAAATAATCGACTTGATAATTTATATTATATATATATTATATATATTTATATAAGGTAAATTGATAGATGGACAGGTAAATTGGTAGATATATAAAATCGTGGATTGATAAACATGTTCATAGATAAGTTGGTAGACAGATAGAGAAGTAGACAGATTATCATAAATGCAGGTAGACTTAAAGATAACAAAACTGGTAGGCTGCTAGATGTGAAAAAATAGCATTTTTATTCAAATTTTTACTTGAAAGTAAAATAAGACAAAGCGTGAATGGATGCAGCTAATAATAAATACTTATAGAATTCTAAAATCTAAAATTCTCAATACAAATAAAATTTAGATGATTTCCGAAAAAGGTCACTAGTATGTCAGATCAGTCGTCTTCAATTCAGATTATTTAATTTTCGTATTATTTCCACTAGCTGTTTTACTAAATTTAAATCGTTTTGTCGGTGACACAATAGACTTTTATCAGACAGTGAAATTCTTATCTGTGCAAACTGTGTCAAATATTATTGTTGACCTGGTAAATAAGCAAGTTGAATAATTTTCTTATCAAAAGATGAATACATAAATATTTTGAGTAGGTGAATCCAAATACCTAAGAGACAATCTGATAAAGATTGTCTACATATGAACTGACCTATGTCTAGAACTGAACCATGTGTTGCAAATTATTCTGATTAATAAATAATGATCTATTGTTTTATTTGCATACTTTGTTTTGCAAAACTAATTAAGCTAATTGCAAACCATAAATCGGCAGAATAGATACTATATATGAAGTGATTGACCATGTGTAAGGCACCATCTCATACAATTTGAGCAAAGTGCAAGTAAAGCTAAATCAAGGTACAAGAGTATTTTCGGAAAAACATATATTAACTAGTTGAAAGTGGGATTTTGCCTTTGCTTTAGGCAAGTTGCATAAACTTCCCGAAATGTGTAATAATTGACTTGATCAACCGAAATTGAGATTTAGATATTTAGATGAAATTTTCACGTGTAGCATGTACGTAGTTCTTGATATTATTTAATGATTTAAATTAATGGTAACATTTTTTACACAACTAGAGAAGTCTTGTAGACTTATTTTTCCGCTGATTCTAAAAAAAATGCCTTTTAAATTTGCGATATTCAAATTTTGACATCACATCACAAAAGCTTTGACTTTTGACTCAAATTTTGACTATTTTTTTCAAACTTTGATAAATTTTTAAATTTCAACTACTTGCCGTAGGTTCGTAAAATTTTAGTATGATGAAAAATTTACCGAATTTCAACAGTTAATCACGAAGAAACGGTTCGGCCGATCTTTATCCAATACCAATCAGCACGATTCCCATATAATATCGTTCGAATAGTTTTTTAATTTTTAAAATCGAGTCAGAATTATTGACTGAAACGTAGACTAAAGTTTCTCACTTTAGTTTTAAGTACACTAATACCCCGATTAACGCGGAGGATACATTCCATTAAAGTAGAGCGTAATACGAAACAGCGCTAAACGAGGTTATCATAGAAATAATGGGGTCACATAGAAATTGGTTAGGTATTAAATTTAAAAAGTGTGTTTTTTAACTAAAAATATAGACAATCAATTATTTTTTGAAGCCCAAATTGATATCACATTATTATTTCTTGCAAAAATGAAAACAAAATATAAATAACAAAAGTCATATTTTTTTAATTTTTTTTAATTGTTTCATATTATATAACAATCAGAGTTATTGAGAGGACTCTATAAGTTATATGGCTAAATTACACATAATAATAAAAAAACTAATAATAATCAGAGAAAGAAATAAAAAAGAACTAGTGGTGTATGGCATCGTGCCTTAAGGCAAATTGCTGGAACCTCCGGTACCATAATGAAATATATTATTAACTAATTGCGTAATTTACACAAAATTGAAAAAGTGCTCCCGTATAGTCACAGTCTAAACTAAACGCATTTGCAAATAATTCTGTGCGACATTTTCACTTATACTGCGCTTAGCTTGGCGGCATTTTCACATTTTTCAATAGTTTTCACAAAATTGAATTGAAAAGTGCTCCAGTACATAAACAGTCTAAATGCACTTGCGAAAACATTTGTACCAGAGTGGCGCTTAGACTGTGCTTAGCCTGGGCATTTTTTTGAATTTTTAATACAAAATTACAAAAATATTTTATGAAAAATAAAAAAAGATAAAATAATTTTTTTATCCTCAATAGCAATTGTTTTGTCAATACAAGCAGAAAGTTTTTTAGATCATTCAAATCGGACGCTTAGTTCACTCAAAAACTGCCATTTTTGCACATTTAGCTCCGTATCTTTAAAATGGCGGAATTTTGTCAAAAACTAATCACCTGTTCTCCCAATCATTACAAATTGAATGTTTTTAGATCATTCAAATCCGATGCTCCGATTTCTCAAAAACACGATTTCTATTTTCTGCATTCTTTGCTCCATATCTTCGAAACGGCTGAGCCTGTCTTTGCCAAAAACTAAGAAACGGCGTGGCCGTTCTCACAAAACTGCGAATTTTTGTTCGCGATACATCGAACGGCTTTTAGATTTTTGAAATCGGTCTAGCAGTTTTTATTGTTACCGATGCATATCTCTATTTGTTTCTATTATTTCCTGATTTTGTATGTTATTATATTATATATCAATTATCTTTTTCAGCCAAGACAACCACTCCCAAACCTCCCCGAGCAACCATAACAAAAAGCCCAGAATGTTCCATCCCCCGACTGCCATCCAGCAGCAAACACTATTGGTGGTATGCGCCTCGTGCCAAAAAAGTCGATGCAAAACCAAGTGAAACCGAATCGACGACCAAATATGCCCCAATTCGATACCACGGTTCCGAACAAGAGATACAAACCACGAATTTGGACACTTATCCATCCCTCATTCGATATTTCGATGAGGATTTACCCGAAGATGACGAGAAATCGGAGTCTATAAAATCTAGAAGCAATGAAGAGAGAGTGCCTTACAGGATAGGAAAAAGTTTGACGTTTCATAAGGACGTTGCGGTGGGTCAGTCTTCTGAAGATGTTTCGGTCAGGGATGATGTGGAGTTGATTTTTGATGATTGGCATGCTCACGAAAAGGAATATGAAAGGTGAGAGTGAATTATATTCATATGTCAATATGACTGGACCTCAACATCCATTTTGTAGCGGATGTCAGCAAAAATACCAGTACTAGATATCATGCTAAAATTTACAATTTAAAATGCAGCAATGGCTCATCTGCTTAATAATCTATAGGAAAGCCTATAAGAAAACTACACAAGAAACAATAGACTTAATGTAAAAAATGTTTTTATAGTCAATTGCTTGTTGGAGCAAATACTACAATTTGTTTTCTTTTTTTTTTTTTTTTTATTTGTAATTTATTTTTATTTATTTCTTTAATATTACTTTCTTTTTTTTATTTATTTCTGAGTTTATTAATATTTTTTTATTATTATGTGTAATTTAGCCATATAACTTATAGAGTTCTCTCAATAACACTGATTGTTAATAATTGTGAGCTGTACCCGCTCACACTTTTTATTAAAAATTTGAACAACTAGTGGTGCATGTCATCGTGCCTTAAGGCAAATTGCTGGAACTTCCGTACCGTAATAAACTATTTGAGAAATTTTAAATGTTTTCAAATATATTGTTACAAATACTGTAACTTTTATTATTTTGCTATCTTGGTATATCTCAGCAAATCAAATGTAAATCATAAATCAATTTATCTCCAGAACATTAACAATCGTCATTTCATTTCAAATTCAATTTAAAAAAAAAAAATAGTTGCCTAATTGCACAAAATGAAAAAGTTTTTGAATTTTTAATCCAAAATTACAAAAATATTTGTTGAAAAAAAAATATAAACAAAATTTTTTTTCCAAAAGCAATTATTTTGTTAAAACATGCAAAAGTTCTTTGAATCATTCAAATCGAACGCCTTGTTCACTCAAAAACTGCTATTTTTTGCACATTTAGCTCTGTATCTTCTAAATGGCGGCACCTGTCTTTGCCAAAAACTAATCACCTCTTTTACCAATCATTACAAATTGAATGCTTTTTAGATCATTCAAATCCGATACTCCGTTCTCTCAAAAACTCGATTTGTTTTTTCTGCACGTTTTGCTCCGTATCTCCGTGACGGCTGTACCTGCCTTTGCCAAAAAACTAACCAGCACATCTCCCTACCAATAGGGATCGAATGTTTTTTAAACCATTCAAATCGGTTGATCCGTGCGCCCGAAAACGTGGACAAAAATGCGGACATACAAAACACACATACACACACACATTCATTTTTTCTGAGGTATGCCAGTTAAAATGTTCAGAAACCTTCAAAACGTCGAGAAATGCAAAAATTTCATTTTCGATTTTCGGCCCATTACTATAACTACCCTACGGGAAGTTAAAAATTGAACAAAAAAAATTAAAAATAGTTTTCGTGGCGTCCAACCACTACCACTTGGCTTCAATCAAAATATCCGAAAACCTATCCGGAGATTCCTGATAATTTCCCAAATTTTCTTAAACGTATGGTTTATGAAAGCATAACAATTAAACACACACAGACATACATGCATACATCAGTTTTCATATATATAAATAATATAGAATTTACAAGTGATAGTTGATGTTTTTTGTATTATCAAAAATTGAATGAAATATAAAAATATTAAAGAATGTGTAGAATATAAGTAAACTGTTTTTGAAATTGCACTGAAGATGAAGCATACCAGAGTCTCGAAACGCCTGTGTGTGTGTTTAAAAATCTGAGTGTTATATTGTTCATATTTAACATTTAATATAAATAAAATGTTTATTTTTAGATACTCCAGAACACGCGACAGAACATTTTCCATGGACGGTAAAATCGAAAAGTTACCCAGAAGCAAAGAGAAACACATGGACGAGATCAGACAAGTCGTCAATAAATTGATTTCTGAAGCCATTGATGACAAAATGGCAGAAATTTCAAGTTCCATAACATTGCTTACGCAAACATCTTCGGATGCACTCGAAAATTTTACAGAAATCTTGGGAACTAAGAAAGAAATTAGGCTGAAACCTGTTGAAGTCCCAGAGGGCGAGGAAAAACCAGAGAGGAAAGTTGAATCAGAAGATGTCGTAAAATCTGAAGAACCGAAAGACGACTCAGTACCAAAGGATATAGAACCAAAATATGTCTCAAAACCAAAACTTAAAGATGAACCACAAAATAGTCCAGAATTAAAAGATGACACAGAGCCAAAAGATACTTCAGAACCAAGAGATGTTCCACAACCTGAAGTCGATTCTCTAGGACCAAAAGTTACCAAATCAAGAAAGTTTGTGATACCAGAAAGGCTACAAGAAATACCAGAACCCAAAATTTTTGAATCAGATCACGAAAATGTGTCTGAAACAACTGATACTACCCAGGACGATATAAAAACTAGAATAAGCACTGATATACAAACTGAACTTATTCAAAACTTAGATAAAAATCTACAAAAAGATTATGAGAAAAGTACAACAAAGCCTCAGGAAACCAAAGTGCCAGGTAAAAATATTTTTGGTGTTCGCAATTTTGTAATAGTAATAATTAGGATTTATACAAAAACCGACATTTCAGAAAACCGGTTTTCGAATTTTAATTTTACTAAAAAACCGGTTTTAACCGGTTTTCGAATTTTATATAGTAAATAAATTTTTGCTCGAATATTCTGTAATTTATCCGCAAATTTAGTGTAATTTAGAGCAGTATTTGACTGAATTTATTTATTGTTCAATTTTATAGATAACAAACAAAATTATTTTAATTTTAATTAGTAGAACTAAAAAATAATAGTTTATCATGATTAAATAACTTTGAAAATAATTATTCGTTATTCATGCATCATTTTCATATATAAGAATGAAAATATTTTTATGATAGTGAAAGGAAAGTTTTCGAATAAATAAGAATAATACATTTTTAAATAAAAAACATTCATTGAATTAAAAAAATAAAAAAATATTTGATACATGTTGATACATACTTGTTAATATCAATTTTAATTTTAAAAACAATTAAGCTAAACTAAAATAAATAAATAAATAAATAAATAAATAAATAAATAAATAAATAAACTCGCGCATTGTCTGTTCCGAGCAATTTTAATTAATTAATTTTAAACATTCTAATTGTTTTTTGTTTAATAAAATATGACTTAAAAAAACTGAGAACATCTATCGAATTGCTACTTAGACGTGTCCTTTTTTGTTTATTCACAAAATTTTCTGAAATAGAAAATACTCTCATACTTGCGACCAAATTATGCTTAATTGTTTTTAAAGCCTGATATAATAATTCTAAATTTTTTGTTCTTTAATTTGTGACTTCTAGGGTTTAAAACTCTTATTTTTAAGTTTGAGTAGAGGAAATTACTTCAAGAAGTGGTTACACTGATTGAAATTAATTTATACATTAGTATAAAAATTTAAATTAATATGAACAAAACCTTTCTGGGAACAATTACAGATGATCAGATATCAAATGCTATTGAACCGATATGATTCCAAGAATCAAAACGCTTTCATCTATCTTTACTTGGATATATTTATCATTTCCCATTTCGACAGTGAAAACCGACTTTTTTCGCTAAAAAACCGGTTTTCGAATTCCATAATTTTTGCCAAAAAAACGGTTTTTGAAAACCGACAAACCCTAGTAATAATCAAAATCATTTATGATAGACGAAGATGCAGTCAAACCAGAAAAAAGTGTTGAAGAAAAATTCATACAAAATATAGATTATGACAAAAAACCACCTCCAGATGCTCCAAGTACTTCAAGACCACCAAGAGTGTCTTTTGCTGAAGCAAAAATTGAAAAGAAGAAGGCTGAGTCTTCGACTTCGATTTCGGAGAAATCTGACAACGTGTCTTTGGACGATTGTAAGAAATTCTATTTAAAATATATAAAATATATGTAAGAGTAATTTTACATTTAAAATTTTATTATTTTGTAGTCGGAGATGATCCTGAAACGTTACTTGCTCCTCCAACGGGTACTATGCCAACTAAAGCCCTTAATTTGACCTGGGATGGTTTGAGAAGATTTGTAAAGAAACGTATTGAAGGGGTAAATATTATTACTAACCTTTTTTACTCTTATTACAACTGTACCCATCCATACATCCATTTATTTTTTTTAATTTATCTGAAAACTGTCTCTTAAAAGTGCTTTCGTCATTTTTTGTCTCTCATTTTCTCAAAGTATTTGTAAAGTCTAAAATTGTAGTTGTCGTGGAAGTAAAAAATTCGATTGTTTAAGATTGTTATTTCTTTTAAAATAATTTATTTTAAAATATCTAACAAATTTCTGAATTGTTTCTCAATTAATATTTGATTTAAAAATTTCATTATTTTCATTATCAGGAAATTACGAAACCTAAAGATCAGTCTGAAGATGACAAGAATAAACAAGACAAAAAGGATAAATAATCTATATTAATTTTAAATAACGAAAAAATTTAATTTATAACTTATTATATGTATATATGATCAATAGATGCTAATAACAAATTACATTGTAAAAATTAAAAAACAACAAACAAAACTCCTACAAAATATAAATCTATGAGATAAACATAAATATAAATCTAATGAGATTATTTTGGGAACGTTTGCATTTATCATCGAATATATATTATGATTCTCAAGAAGTGTATTAATTATCATAATCATTATGTTTTTACTTGTAGAAGTTTGCTTCACATTTATTATTAGCAAATCTTGGCAGTTATGTTAAAGAAGAAATTTTAATTATAGTTTGCATTAATGATATTTACATATAATAATTATGCTATGTAGGTTACTTCAATTTACTAACATTGATATGCCATAAAAATCTCGAAGACATAACAACTATACAGATTTTCCTTCAGAGCGAATAAATCTTTTATTCTGTTTTTTTTTCTTTCTTTGTAATTATCAATTATTATGAATATTGTAACGTGATTTTATTTTAGAGGAAAATTTTCTTTGATGATCTAATTTTTATATACATTCAGTATTTATTATTGTTTGCAAAATAGTATTCAACGATGGATACTATACCTACGGGTAAAAATCCCAGTTAGAAAATGTAATATACATATCTATATTTATTGAAATATATATGTTTTTGACTTGACTTGACTATAACAACTATAATTCTATATAAGAATTAGGAATTGGAGATCAAATAGTAATTATAAGCACTTGATTTTTAAAATAAACAATAACACAAAACCATAATTATTAAAAAAAATTGAATTA
>NW_020536999.1:11657660-11844213 GCF_003426905.1 Ctenocephalides felis
AAAACACGGCAAAATGTGCACGGGTACATTTTGTAATAAATAATTATCATTTTCTAACATTCTCAATAGAAATAAAATTTAGTTGATTTTCGTAAAAGGTCACTCGTATGTCAGATCAGTCGTATTTCTATTTCAGGATTGTATTTCAATACTCACGTCCAATTTAACAATTAAACCAACCCAGATTTTTTAATCTACATTTTATTTCTACCAACTGTTTTACTAAATTTAAATCGTATTGTCGGTGACACAATAGACTTTTATCAGACAGTGAAATTCTTATCTGTGCAAACTGTGTCAAATATTATTGTTGACCTGGTGAATAAATAAGTTGAATAAGTTTCTTATCAGTGTGTAAATATTCTGAATATCAAATTTTTTCGTCTAGGTGAATCCGAATACTTTAAAGACTCTACCTACATATAAACTGACCTATGGCTAAAACTGAACCATGTGTTGCACATTATTCTGATTAATATATAATGATCTATTGTTTTATTTGCATATTTTGCTTTGCAAAACTAATTAAGCTAATTGCAAACCATAAATCGACAGAATAGATACTATATATGAATTGATTGACCATGTGGTCATATATAAGAAATCTCATACAATTTGAGCAAAGTACAAGTAAAGCCAAGCCAAGGCTTTGAGCCACAAGAGCATCTTGGAAAAACTTATATTAAACTAGTTAACAGTGACATTTTGCCTCTAGGCAAGTTGCATGAACATCTCGAAATGTGTATTAATTAACTTAATCAACTGAAATTGAGATTTAGATATTTAGATGAAATTTTCACGTGTACCATGTACGTAGTTCTTGATATTATTTAATGATTTAAATTAATGGTAATATTCTTTACACAACTAGACAAAATTTGTATTACTTATTTTTTTGCTGATTCCAAAAAAATGCCTTTTAAATTTGTGATATTCAAATTTTGACTCATCACATCACAAAAGCGACTATTGACACAGATTTTGACTCATTTTTATCAAATTTTGATGAATTTTTAACTTTTCGAAGGAGTAGTTTATGTTTTCATAAAAAAATTCGATTCGCTAATTTTATGTTTTCTCGACGTTTCAAGCCATTCTGAATCGAATGAGACCAAATTTGGAAAAAGTATGTGTGTGTGTGTGAACAAATTTTTTGCTGTAAATCGACGTTTTCTCAAAAATGGCTGGACCGATTTCAAAAATTTAAACGCCATTCGATGTATCTCGATGGGGACTGGCGTTTTTCAATTTTGTGCAGCGATCGGCCGAGCCGTTTTTTCGTAAATAGCAAAAAAGTGAAAAATTTTTCGTCCACGTTTTAGCCCGCAATTCTGAATCGATTTTGAAAATTCAAAAACCGTTCAAAAGATATTGGTTGGGAATCGTGCTGATTAGTTTTTGGTAGAGATCGGCCGAGCCGTTTTCTCGTAATAAAGTGTTAAAAAAAAAAATCGGCGATTTTTATGAATTTTTTTGACGGTAGATACTATAGTCTTCTAGATCATACTAAAATATTACATCCCTACGACAACTCGTTTAGCTTTTAAAATTCGTCAAAGTTTGCAAAAATTAGTATGGTCTTTTTGCCATTTGTCAAAATTAGAACTTTCATCGACGTTTGCTCAAAAACGCCTGAACCGATTTCAGATGTTTAAAAGCCATATCGATGTATCTCAATGAGCACTATAGTTTGTCAGTTTTGTGAGACGATCTGCCGAGCCGTTTCTTTGTAATTTGGAAAAAAGTGTTAAACCTTTCGTCCACATTTAAGCATATACTACCGAATCGATTTAAAAAAAACAAAAACTGTTCGAAAGATATTAGTTGGGAATGGTACTGATTAGTTTTAGGTGAACATCTACCGAGCCGTTTTCTTGTAACTGTTGAAAAAAAAAATTTAAGCCGATTTTCATGGAACTTTTTTTGGTGATATATATCATGGTCTTATAGAAATATTATGGCCTTACGCCAAGTAGTTTAATTTAAAAAAAAAATGTGTAGTTTTTTTTTGACGTTTGTTAAAATTAAAATTAGATGATTTACTTGGTATAACGATAAATTACATGGTCTTAATGAATATACTAAACCATTAACGTCTTACGGAAACTGCTTCAATTATAAAAATTATTGATTTTTGAAGATTTGCTTTTAGAAAATACTCCGAGTCAAAGTGTTCGTTCGTTTGCAATTATGTATAATAAATTTACTGGAATACGTTTAATCACTCATAAATTAATTTATTGTTTATTGATTAAGTTGATTAATTACACATATCGGGAAGTTCATGTAACTTGCCTCAAGGCTAAATACCAAACCAACTAGTTACAATTATGTATACTTAAAATAAGTACACCAAATTAAAAATGAAATATAATATGACTGATGTAAGCAAAAGTAATAATGAAACTCACAAAAGATAAATTGTACTTCTTAGAACTTCATTATCTTTGATATAGTTAATGAAAGCAAAATGAATTTCCAATAATATAGAAAGTCTTTACTTATTTCTACTATTTTTTAATTATGTATTTATTACATCATCTATCTCTTCCAGCCAAGACAGCCAATCCCTAATCTCCCCGAGGCAACCATAACAAAAAGCCCAGAATGTTCCATCCCTCGACTGCCATCCAGCAGCAAACACTATTGGTGGTATGCGCCTCGCGCCAAAAAAGTCGACGCCAAACCAAGTGAAACCGAATCTACCTCCAAATATGCCCCAATACGATACCACGGTTCCGAACAAGAAATTCAAACAACCAATTTGGACACCTATCCATCCCTCATTCGATATTTCGATGAGGATTTACCCGAAGATGACGAGAAATCGGAGTCTATAAAATCTAGGAGCAATGAAGAGAGAGTGCCTTACAGGATTGGGAAAAGTTTGACGTTTCATAAGGACGTTGCAGTGGGTCAGTCTTCTGAAGATGTTTCGGTCAGGGATGATATGGAGTTGATTTTTGATGATTGGCATGCTCACGAAAAGGAATATGAAAGGTGAGAGTAAATTATATTCATATGTCAATATGACTGGACCTCAACATCCATTTTGTAGCGGATGTCAGCAAAAATACCAGTACTAGATATCATGCTAAAATTTACAATTTAAAATGCAGCAATGGCTCATCTGCTTAATAATCTATAAGAAAGCCTATAAGAAAACTACACAAGAAACAATAGACTTAATGTAAAAAAATGTTTTCTATAGTCAATTGCTTGTTGGAGCAAATACTACAATTTGTTTTCTTTTTTTTTTTTTTTTATTTGTAATTTATTTTTATTTATTTCTTTAATATTACTTTTCTTTTTTTTTATTTATTTCTGAGTTTATTAATATTTTTTTATTATTATGTGTAATTTAGCCATATAACTTATAGAGTTCTCTCAATAACACTGATTGTTATATAATTGTGAGCTGTACCCGCTCACACTTTTTATTAAAAATTTGAACAACTAGTGGTGCATGTCATCGTGCCTTAAGGCAAATTGCTGGAACTTCCCGTACCGTAATAAACTATTTGAGAAATTTTAAATGTTTTCAAATATATTGTTACAAATACTGTAACTTTTATTATTTTTGCTATCTTGGTATATCTCAGCAAATCAAATGTAAATCATAAATCAATTTATCTCCAGAACATTAACAATCGTCATTTCATTTCAAATTCAATTTAAAAAAAAAAAATAGTTGCCTAATTTGCACAAAATTGAAAAAGTTTTTGAATTTTTAATCCAAAATTACAAAAATATTTGTTGAAAAAAAAATATAAACAAAATTTTTTTTTCCAAAAGCAATTATTTTGTTAAAACATGCAAAAAGTTCTTTGAATCATTCAAATCGAACGCCTTGTTCACTCAAAAACTGCTATTTTTTGCACATTTAGCTCTGTATCTTCTAAATGGCGGCACCTGTCTTTGCCAAAAACTAATCACCTCTTTTACCAATCATTACAAATTGAATGCTTTTTAGATCATTCAAATCCGATACTCCGTTCTCTCAAAAACTCGATTTGTTTTTTCTGCACGTTTTGCTCCGTATCTCCGTGACGGCTGGACCTGCCTTTGCCAAAAACTAACCAGCACATCTCCCTACCAATAGGGATCGAATGTTTTTTAAACCATTCAAATCGGTTGATCCGTGCGCCCGAAAACGTGGACAAAAATGCGGACATACAAAACACACATACACACACACATTCATTTTTTCTGAGGTATGCCAGTAAAATGTTCAGAAACCTTCAAAACGTCGAGAAATGCAAAAATTTTCATTTTCGATTTTCGGCCCATTACTATAACTACCCTACGGGAAGTTAAAAATTGAACAAAAAAAATTAAAAATAGTTTTCGTGGCGTCCAACCACTACCACTTGGCTTCAATCAAAATATCCGAAAACCTATCCGGAGATTCCTGATAATTTCCCAAATTTTCTTAAACGTATGGTTTATGAAAGCATAACAATTAAACACACACAGACATACATGCATACATCAGTTTTCATATATATAAATAATATAGAATTTACAAGTGATAGTTGATGTTTTTTGTATTATCAAAAATTGAATGAAATATAAAAATATTAAAGAATGTGTAGAATATAAGTAACTGTTTTTGAAATTGCACTGAAGATGAGGCATACCAGAGTCTCGAAACGCCTGTGTGTGTGTTAAAAATCTGAGTGTTATATTGTTCATATTTAACATTTAATATAAATAATATGTTTATTTTTAGATACTCCAGAACACGCGACAGAACATTTTCCATGGACGGTAAAATCGAAAAGTTACCCAAAAGAAAAGACAAACATATGGACGAGATCAGACAAGTCGTCAATAAACTGATATCTGAAGCCATTGATGACAAAATGGCAGAAATTTCAAGTTCCATAACAATGCTTACGCAAACATCTTCAGATGCACTTGAAAATTTTACAGAAATCTTGGGAACTAAGAAAGAAATTAGGCTGAAACCTGTTGAAGTCCCAGAGGGCGAGGAAAAACCAGAGAGGAAAGTTGAATCAGAAGATGTCGTAAAATCTGAAGAACCGAAAGACGACTCAGTACCAAAAGATTTAGAACCAAAAGATGTCTCAAAACCAAAAGATGAATCTGAACCAAAAGATACCACAGAACCAAAAGATGTTCCACAACCTGAAGTCGATTCTCTAGGGCCAAAAGTTACCAAATCAAGAAAGTTTGTGATACCTGAAAGGCTACAAGATATACCAGAACCCAAAATTTTTGAACCAGATCTCGAAAATGTGTCTGAAACAACTGATACTACCCAGGACGATCTAAAAACTAGAATAAGCACTGATATCCAAACTGAACTTATTCAAAACTTAGATAAAAATCTGCAAAAAGATTATGAGAAAAGTACAAAAATGCCTCAGGAAACCAAAATGCCAGGTAAGAATATTTATGTTACTTTCAATTTAGTAATGGTAATAATTAGGGTTTAAACAAAAACCGACATTTCAGAAAACCGGTTTTTGAATTTTATATAGAAAATGAATTTTTGCTCGAATATCCTGTAATTTATCCGCAAATTTAGTGTAATTTAGAGCAGTATTTGACCGAATTTATTTATTGTTCAATTTCATGGATAGTAAACAAAATTATTTAAATTTTAATTAGAAGAACTGAAAAATAATAGTTTATCTTGATTAAATAACTTTGAAAATAATTATTCGTTATTCATGCATCATTTTCACATATGAGAATAAAAATATTTTTATGATAGTAAAAAGAAAGTTTTCGAATAAATAAAAATAATACATTTTTAAATAAGAATAATACATTTTTAAATAAAAAACTTTCATTGAATTAAAAAAAATTAAAAAATATTTGATATATGTTGATACATACTTTTTAATATCAATTTTAATTTTAAAAACAATTATGCTAAACTCCAGCATTGTCTGTTCCGAGCAATTTTAATTAATTAATTTTAAACATTCTAATTGTTTTTTTGTTTAATAAAATATGATTTGAAAAAACTGAGAACGTCTATCGAATTGCTACTTAGACGTGTCCTTTTTTGTTTATTCACAAAATTTTCTGAAATAGAAAATACTCTCATACTTGCGACCAAATTATGCTTAATTATTTTTAAAGCCTGATATAGTAATTCTAAATTTTTGTTCTTTAATTTGTGACTTCTAGGGTTCAAAACTCTTTTTTTAAGTTTTTTAAGTAGAGGAAGTTACTTCTTCAAGAAGAAGTCACACTGATTGAAATTAATATTTGGTATTTAAATAAATTTAAACTAATTTAAATTAATATGAACAAAACCTTTCTGGGAACCATTGCAGACTGATAAGATATAAAATGCTATTGTACAATATGAATGCTTGATATGATTTCAAGGATCAAAACGCTCCCATCTATCTTTATTTGGATATATTTATCATTTTCCGTTTATACAGTGAAAACCGACTTTTTTCACTAAAAAACCGGTTTTCGAATTCCATAATTTTCGCCAAAAAACGGTTTTTGAAAACCGACAAACCCTGGTAATAAACAAAATTATTTATGACAGACGAAAATAAAGTCAAACCCGAAAAAAGTGTTGAAGAAAAATTCAAACAAAATATAGAATTAGACAAGAAACCACCTACAGATGCTCCGAGTACTTCAAGACCACCAAGAGTGTCTTTTGCTGAAGCAAAAGTTGAAAAGAAGAAGACTGAGTCTTCGACTTCAATTTCGGAGAAATCTGACAACGTGTCTTTGGACGATTGTAAGAAATTCTATTTAAAATATATAAATTACATATTGAAGTAATTTTACATTCAGGATTTTATAATTTTTCAGTCGGAGATGATCCTGAAACGTTACTTGCTCCTCCAACTGGTACTATGCCAACTAAAGCCCTTAATTTGACCTGGGATGGTTTGAGAAGATTTGTGAAGAAACGTATTGAAGGGGTAAATATGATTACTTACTTTTTCAACTTCCCGAAGGAGAGTTTATATTTTCATAAAAACAACGATTCGTGGAAAAAGTATGTGTGTGAGTATGTGTATGAGAACCGATTTTTGTCGTAAATCGATGTTTTATCAAAAACGGCTGAACCGATTTCAAACATTTAAAAGCCTTTTGATGTATCTCAATGAGGACTATCGTTTCTCAGTTTTGAGCGACGATCGGTCTAGCCGTTTCTTTGTAATCTGGGAAAAAGTGTTAAATTTTTCGTCCACATTTAAGCTCATACTACCGAATCGATTTTGAAAAATCAAAAACTGTTCAAAAGATTGGGAATGACACTGATAAGTTTTAGGTGAAAATCTACCGAGCCGTTTTCTTGTAATTAACTGTTGAGAAAAAAATTAAAGCCGATTTTTATGGAATTTTTTTGGCGATATATATCATGGTCTTATAGAACTTACTGAAATATCACGGCCTTACGACATGTAGTTTAATTTTAAAAATTCATCAACGATTAAGAAAATGAGTAGTATTTTTGACGTTTGTTAAAATTAAAATTAGTGGATTTACTTGGTATAACGATATAGTACTTGGTCTTAATAAACATACTAAACCATTAAATCTTACGGAAACTGAGTCAATTATAAAAATTTTTGATGAAAAATTTGCTTTTAGAAAGTACTCCGAGTTAACGTGTTCGTTAGTTTTCAATTATATGTAATAAATCCACTCATAATACTTTTAATCACTCATAAATTAATTTATATTTTATTGAATAAGTCGATTATTTACACATATCGGGAAGTTCATGTATCTTGCCTCAAGGCAAAATACCATCACTAACTAGTTTACTATTATTTTACCTGCACATATACATTCATTCATTTAATTTTTTTAATTTATCTGAAAACTGTCCCTTAAGAATGCTTTTGTCATTTTTTGTCTCTGATTTTCTCAAAGTATTTGTAAAGTCTAAAATTGTAGTTGTCGTGGAAGCAAAAAATTCTATTGTATAAGATTGTTATTTCTTTTAAAATAATTTATTTTGAAATATCTAACAAATTTCTGAATTGTTTCTCAATTAATATTTGATTAAAAAATTTCATTATTTTCATTTTCAGGAAATTACGAAACCTAAAGATCAGCCTGAAGATGACAAGAATAAACAAGACAAAAAGGATAAATAATCGATATTAATTTTAAATAACGAAATAATTTAATTTATAACTTATTATATGTATATATGATCAATAGATGCTAATAACAAATTACATTGTAAAAATTAAAAAACAACAAACAAAACTCCTACAAAATATAAATCTATGAGATAAACATAAATATAAATCTAATGAGATTATTTTGGGAACGTTTGCATTTATCATCGAATATATATTATGATTCTCAAGAAGTGTATTAATTATCATAATTATTATGTTTTTACTGGTAGAAGTTATTTCACATTTATCATTGGCAAAACTTGGCAGTTATGTTATAGAAGAAATTTTAATTATAGTTTGCATTAATGATATTTACATATAATAATTATGCTATGTAGGTTACTTCAATTTACTAACATTGATATGTCATGAAAAACTCGAAGACTTATGACAACTATATAATTCTATATAAGAATTAAGTATTAGAGATAAAATAGTAATAATAAATCTTTTGTTTGTAAATGTTTTGTTTAAATTTAATATTGAATGAGAAATCACGCTATATATAAAGAAAAAGGTTCACATAACTTGATGAAGATCGAATTCTAAAAATTGCATGCATTGATATTTTTACTTGTCATATCTTCTAGTAATCATGTAGTTTTTTTCCACTTTGTAAAATATTTTTTTGGAAATTAACATGCTGTTTGATGACACACATACAGTGTCGAAACGTACATGATACATAGTTATTTATTTAGCTTAAAAATATACATTTCAAGAATATATCTTATATATAAAATTCTGTACTGTACGCGTGTACGATTTGATACTTCTCCTAAACTATTATTCGGATTAAAACTATACTAACTAAAACTATACTAAACTAAAACTATAGTGATATTGTAGAAATAAATGACAAACATAATAAGAAACCACTTATCATTGTTTGACGTTCAAAACATTTGAATCTGCAAGAAATGACAATTCACTTCAAATTTAAATTTAGCTGAAATTTATGAGCCTAGAAAATAAAAAGCAACTAATATATCGTACGAGATTATGAAAATTATAGACTGAATTATTGAAGCAATTAAAAATTTGGAACTTTTGAATTGTAGACGTTGGTACAGGACAAAGTCTGCTGGGTCATCTAGTATATATATATATATACATATATATATATATATATATATTTACATTTGATATATTCAAAGTGTGTTTAATTACACGTATTATTTTCCGATAAATCACGATTTTGATGAAACCTCGTTTTACGCTTCAGAATCGTTCATAATAATTACATGATGTCAAATTGTGTAAATTCCATGACTAAATCTTGATTAGTGCCGTTAATTGTCGATTAGAAATATTACGAATAATATGACATTATATTCGTGAATTACAGCATTTAGGTTTATTTTTAGGTTTTTATTTTTTTTTTAATGAAACTAACGAGTATTGTATCATTTTGAAATCCTGATTAAATGTGCTAATTTTTTGATAAAACTTGTCAATACACTTTAGTTCATTTTTTTACAGGAGGGCGGCTTCTCAAAGTAGGACAATTTTGAAAATTTTAAATTCAAAGTTTAACAAACAGTCATATTTTTAGAAACTTTGAGCAATTGTGTCATTATTTTTGACTATGGTACTGAAAATGTTATGTACGGTAATGATTTCAAAGTTTATATTAATGAAATTAATAAAAATTAACCACAATAACCGAAAAATAGTCACAATTTCACCGAAACTCTAGGTTGTACTTACAATTTAGAAGTCCATAATTTTCAAATAGCATTAAAAAAAAATCCCAATTTTTTTCAATGATAGGTACAATCAATTCTGCCTACTTTGCGTTGAGTTCTGGAATACTCTGTATATACAATTAAAATTGTTTGAAGAAAAAGTAGGCTTTATATTCAAAGATCATTTTACTTAAGAGTAAATAACAATGAAAAACAGTAAGTGTTTTGGTTTTTAGCTTAAACCCAACATTTCGGACATAGATTTAAAAAAACTATCGGTTAAAAAGCACTAGTATAAAATTCATACTTCAAATTTTGAATAAAACACACTTGTAATAAAAATTCTTTTCAGAATTTCCAACCTATATAAGTTCATCAAGATTATTTTACAAGTTTTATGTAAAATTACTCAAAATTATTTTGCAAAGTTGCACAAAATCATAACACAAGTTTTCATATTATCTATCTATCTATCTAATATCTATCTAATTTTCATAAGAACTATAACTTTTAATATGTAGATGTTTCTTTCCATTCAAATAAGCACTGAAGATGAGTCAAACCAAGACTCGAAACGTATGGTGTTTTGGAAAAGACACATTTGTATTAATTTTTTTTATTTTCATATGGATTCCTAAAAAACCTATATATATATACATATGTGTGTGTGTATGTTTGTAAATCGTCGCGTGGTCCAACGGGTCAACAGAAATGAACTCTATGATTATTTAGCAATTATCAAATCATTAATTTTAGCGCTATTTTTAAATCAAACAATTACGTATGTACTCGGAATTTAAATTTAAATAAATTCTGTCTTGTAGAAATGTCACACCTTAGTATTGCAACTTACTATATAAATATCGATGTAAAAATCGTCATCTAACTAATTTAAAAACGAACTATAAATTGTTTGTCAAATAAAATAGGCCGAAATAATCGATCATTTTTTATTTCTCAAATTTATCTTCTACTCGGTATGCGAAATTGCATTCGTTTTTAAAAATCGCATTTCAATAAATCGTTCCGTTTCTAGAATTGTTGGAATTTTTCAATATAGCAGAAATGCATCCAGGTTTTTTCCCATCAAATTTTTCCTGCATTTCACATCAAGAATTTTCCAGGAAAAAACATTCGATGAGAGTATTGGATGGCGATGTATGATATCCAAAGGTATTTTTATTTATTAATAGTCCAATGCAAGCAAAAAGTAATTACGGGGTATTTAGATAGTTTTAGAATCTGTGGTATTATTATTAATTCAGTGCAATAGCTAGTTTAATATGTCGATACGAAAATTTGTTACAGATATTTCTATGAATATTTTAACATCATGGCATGCAGTAAGTTATATACATTGTATGCAACTAGTTTGTGAATTGCTGAATATTTGATACGGAGTGTAAATTGTTAATTAATTTCCCGTAGAGCAAGTTATAGTAATCGCAAAAAATCGAAAATGAAATTTTTTTGCATATTTTTACGTTTCAAAACCTCCTGAACATAATAAATTATGATGATGCCAATAGATGAACTCATATAAATATATGATAAAAAAACGAAATAAAAACTCACCATTTAAAAAAACAACGTTTTTTTACGAGATTTGCAATTACTTATTATATTATTATAAATACTGTAACTTTCATTATTCACATTTTATAGATAAAATATAATCAAGGGTAGTTATAATAAAAGATCTTGTCTCATATTTCTAAGAACTATATATAAACTGAATTGGAAAGATATTTATCTCAAGTATATAAGTGAGCTTTAGAATTTTATCTAAAATTAAAAAATTAAACCCAGAATTATTTTCGATTTTCAGAAATATTTTTTTTTTTGCCTGACTTCTCCAAAATAATTGTTTCGTTAATACAAGCTAAAGGGCTTTTAAATCATTAAAATCGGACGGTTCTTTCTCTCAAAAATTGCAATTTATCGCACATTTTACTCCGTATTACCGAAAAGACTGGACCTGCATTTGCGAAAAACTAATCACCACTTCTCCCTACTAATAAAAAATTAATGTTTTTTGAATCATTCAAATCGGAAAACCGTGCGCCCAAAAACTTGAACGAAAAATTGTATCAATTCCAAAATGTTCTACACATTTTTGGATTTCTTTAGAAAAATTTGAATGGATACAATTTTTCGTTCAAGTTTTCGTGCGCACGATTTAACTACTAAAATGTAAATTTTACGATTACTATAACTTACCTAACTGCAGTTGCAAGAGGGTCATTGTTTTTTGTATTTGTTTATTAGTCAGAAGGCCGAAAGTTTTTGAAATATTGATAATTAATTTTTATAATAAATATTCAATAACAAGAAAATATTATTCACAATATTTGAAATAATTGCAATATTTATGATGACGTACCAAATATTCTTCAACGCGATATGGTTCTTGTTTAGGTATAAATTTTTACTTATCATATAAACTTAAAGCAACTGTATTGATTAAACTCTACAAAAAATGCAATATTCATTTATCACACACCCAAGGTATAAAAAACCCAAGCCCAAACATGAAACATAATGCCACAAACATAAAACTGTCCTGATTGTTTCGGCACTTGTATCAGGCGGCTTTTCGACCCGGTTATTTTGGCGCCCGGCTCGACACGCCAGTGTTTGAGGTGCAGAAATTAAATAACCGTGGTAGTCTGAAAATTGCAATAATATCGACATAGACAAAGTATTGCCAACATAGGAACATGGGTTGGTAACCCGTTGGTTGGCTTTACTGTATGTATGGGAAGCAAGTAGACCATGAGTTTTGAGAGAAACAAATGTTCATGGCATTTTGTATAATTTTTATAAGCATAATTTCTAATATATTTTTATAATCATGGAAATATCAATTTATAAATTTATATATTTCTATATTAGTGTGTTTGCAATGAGTATAAATGTATGAATGAAATGGCTAATTAAAATAATTAGTTAACTAATGCAAAATATAAGTTTGATGGGTAAAAAACAAATACAATGCTCACTTATCACAAACTATTTTGAAGCATCAAACACAAGCATTAGGTTATTACCACTAACATAATATAAAACTGTATTTTTCGGCTTCAACAGGCGACGACGATGGCCCGGTTGCTTTGGCGCCCGGGTCGACACGCCTTTGAGATGCAGAAACTAACTAACCGAGATAGACTGAAAATTACCATAAAATCGACTTCGCTGATCCATAGACAAAGCTGCATTGAAAGGATAGATATTATATTGACGAAGAAAATAAACAGAGAGTTATGGGAAGCTGCTTACAATGGTCATAAAGAAAAACTTTTGAAAGACATATATATTTAGTGTAAACTTTGTTTAGTGCAGTGTTTTTTTATTTTTTTAATATTTCAATCATAAATTTTAATCAAGGTTTTTCATGATTTCTTATACTTAATTATTGTTTATTCAAATCTAATTTAACACGTTAATCGCCACTATATCAAAATTTTAATAATCGGTTGGTAACCCGATGGTTTGCCATACTGTTAATGTGTATGTATAGTGTGTGTATGAGTGTTAGTGTCGTTGATGTGTGTTTTATGTGCATGTATATACATGTTGTGTATGTATGCCATGTGTGTATGTCATGTGTGTTTCTCTATATACTATTCCACAAGTAGGATTCGCCGGTATCTATAGTACATACTACTATCATTCTCTCAACCGGCTTTGGCACCGGCACACGAGTTGGCAGTTTGCATTCGTGCCTCGTAGAGAGCGGACGCATGAGATACGCACTACGCACACGCAAAATTGCCGGCAATTCGCGTAAATATTTGCAAAAAAATTTGTTTTATCTAAAAAAAATAAATGATGAGCATTATATTGATTTGCTTAGTTAAATAAATCTACTGTGTTGTTGTAGAGACACAAATGTTTGACGACAAAATTAAAATAAAGTGAGCAAAATTTATGGTTAAATTATGAATTTTTGTTTTATTTTAAAATTTGTTTGATGTATCACATATATATTTAGTGTCAAGTTTGTTTAGTGCAGTGTTTTTTTATTTTTTTATTTAGTTAGTTAATGAATGTTCTTAATGATTTCTTACACTTAATTATTATTTATTAAAATTGAATTTACCATGTTTAAT
The DNA here is from genome assembly GCF_003426905.1 of Ctenocephalides felis. Taxonomy (NCBI): domain Eukaryota; kingdom Metazoa; phylum Arthropoda; class Insecta; order Siphonaptera; family Pulicidae; genus Ctenocephalides; species Ctenocephalides felis. The sequence goes on from NW_020536999.1 coordinate 11,671,608, forward strand.
ACCACATGGGCCATGGTATCTTTATTAGATAATTTAGTTAAAAATACTTTAGTGCATCAAAGCAAAAAAAACAAAATTTACTATTTTCTTTGTCAGACATATATGACTAACATGGCTCTATATTTAAACTATTTTCTTCTACCAAATTGGCTTATGTAAAACTTTGTAGCGTCAAACAAATTCAAAATTCTTAATTCTTTCTCTTAAAAAAATCTCAAAAAATAGGGCTTTTATTAATTTTAATAATTAGTTAAGAATCTAAAAAAATTGAAGCATAAAGTAATAAACTCACCAAATTCTTTTTACCATAGTAATTTTGAAATATAATTTCTTATTAATTATTAATTTTGTAATTTATTTTTTTCATAAAACTAATATATTACAGTTTAGTGCAGTGCTTTTTTATTTTTATATATTTCAATAATAATTTTATTTAATGTTTTTAAAGATTTGTTACATATATGACTGACATGACTCTATATTCAAACTATTTTTGTCCTACCAAATTCTGTGCGTCAGACACATATGACTGACATGGCAATCAACGTGTTAATTAAAAATTAATGCATATTATCTATATCTCCAAAATGATAGAGTCTAAAAAACTTTTGGGCAATTAAAGTAATAAAAACACAAAATTTCTTTTTTACCAAACCGTACTTCATTGAAATTTTGCAACCTTATTTTTTAATACATAATTAATTTTTGTAATTGTTTCATAAAAATATATATTGGTTTAGAATTTAGTGTAAATTTAAATCTAAATTCCCAGTGGGTATGAATTTGGTATAAATTTAAATTTTATGTAATAAATTTTATTTTTTAAATTTAAATTTTAAATAATAATTCCTATTTAATTTGATTTGGCTTGTAAGAATTATGTAGCACTTATTAAGAATTTAGTATGAAATTAAATCGAAAGAATAAAAATGTTTAATATAAATTTCAAAGACTAAAATTCGTAATATTTACTAATATTTAAAATTAAATATGAATTATTTTTTTATTAACTTCCCGAAGGAGAAGTTTATGTTTTCATCAAAAAATCCGATTCGCTAATTTTATGTTTTCTCGACGTTTCAAGCCATTCTGAATCGAATGAGACCAAATCTGGAAAAAGTATGTGTGTGTGTGTGTGTGTGTGTGTGTGTGTGAACAGATTTTTTGCCGTAAATCGACGTTTTCTCAATAATGGCTGGACCGATTTCAAAATTTAAAAGCCATTCGATGTATCTGGATGAGGACTAGCGTTTATCAATTTTTGCGCGACGATCAGCCAAGCCGTTTTTTGTAAATAGCAGAAAAGTGAAAAATTTTTCGTCCACGTTTTAGCCCGCAGTTCTGAATCGATCGTGAAAATTCAAAAACCATTCGAAAGATATTGATTGGGAATCGTGCTGATGAGTTGTTGGTAGAGATCGGCCGGGCCGCTTTCTTGTAATAAAGTGTTAAAAAAAATTTTTTCGACGATTTTTATTATTATTTTTTTGACGGTAGATACCATAGTCTTCTAGATCATACTAAAATATTACGACCCTACGACAAATGGTTTAGCTTTAAAAATTCGTCAAAGTTTGCAAAAATTGGTATCGTTTTTTTGGCATTTATCAAAATTAGATCTTTGATCGACGTTTTCTCAGAAACGCCTGAACCGATTTCAGAAATTTAAAAGCCATTTGATGTATTTCGGCGAGGACTATCGTTTGTCAGTTTTGGGCGACGATCTGCCAAGCCGTTTCTTTGTAATTTGAAAAAAAGTGTTAAACTTTTCGTCCACATTTAAGCTCATCCTACCGAACCGATTTCAAAAAATCAAAAACTGTTCGAAAGATATTAGTTGGAAATGATACTGATTAGTTTTAGGTGAAAATCTACCGAGCCGTTTTCTTGTAATTAACTGTTTAAAAAAAAATTTAAGCCGATTTTTATGAAATTTTTTTTAGCGGTATATACCATGGTCTTATAGAATTTACTGAAATATTACGGCCTTACGACAAATAGTTTGATTTTAAAAATTCATCAAAGTTTAAGAAAATAATTAGTTTTTTTTGACGTTTGATAAAATTAAAATTGGACGATTTTACTAGGTATAACGATAGAGTACTTGGTTTTAATGAACATATTAAACTTCTATGGAAACTGGTTCAATTATAACAATTGTTGATTTCTGAAAATTTACTTTTAGAAAATTCTCCGTGTCAAAGTGGTCGCTCGTTTTCAATTAGGTGTAATAAATCCACTAGGAATACTTTAATCACTCATGAATTAATTTAGTTTTTATTGATTAAGTCGATTAATTACACATATCGGGAAGTTCATGTAACTTGCCTCAAGGCTAAATACCAAACCAACTAGTTTTGTATGATTATCAAAATGGATGATACTTCTTAGCCAATATTGCCAATAATAAATCTTCTCTATAATTTAATGCATAAATTATAATTATTATTATTTAAATTATTTATTTATAATATACCGACATCATTTAGCAAATATCAAGATTAATTAAATGAAAACAAAATTTTAAATATTTTAAGCCAAATTACCAATATTTAGTATGATGGGCAATTTTCAAGAAACAATATTTGCAAATTTTTTCAAATATTGGTTTTATTATTATATTTAGTTCAACAATGTTTATCCAAAACATCCAAATTAACATTTTGATATCCATATCTTTCTTCAATTTTTTTTTTCAAGTCTTCGATCATAAAAAATAATTATCGAAGCGTGAAATCCTTTTTTTCAAGGATCTTCTTAGATATATAATACTTTTTTCTTATACTTTATTTTTATTTCTTGGGAAATTCTTATGAGATTTCTTTATAATACCCTTAGTGTTTGAGTTAAAAAAGCATTTTAAATATAATTCTTCTGATCTTTTGTTCAGAACCATAAAAATGATCTATTGTTTACGGTAATTTGAATAATTTGTGCTAACACACCAGATGATTTAAGTTTACACAAAACAATCTAAAAATAAAATGAAAAAGATCAATACGGAAAAAATGGTTTTAGTTAGAAATAAATAAAATTTTAAAACACATAAATAGTATAAAAAATATCAAATTTTCTTAAGTCAATTTTTTTCAAGAATTCAAAATTCTCAAAAATGTCATATTTTTCAAAGTTTTCTACATATTTGAAAGGTTTTATAAAAATTTTAGTTTTTGGTACGGGAAGTTTTATCAATTTGCCTCAAGGCACTATAATGCCATGCACAACTAGTTTTATTATAAAATATATTGATGAATAAAATTCGTTTTAAAATCAGATTGTAATGCAATATAGAAGACATTTAAAAGCTTTCCAAGGAAACCTTTTAGTTTTGCAATTTGTTGCAGAAAATCTTATTCATGACGTTATATAGTATTTCAATTTGTAGTTCCATCGTTTCTGATTTTTAAAAAAAAAATATCAATGATTCTTATATAAATATATTGAAATAAAAATCAGTCAACCACCTTAAAAGAAAACTCTATAATATGAAACTATATAAATCTTTATCATATCATTTTATTTTGATTTTTATTATATTTTCAATTTAATATATAAAAAATATGCCAATTTTATAATTATTTTTTTTAGTATCAGTAATATATCTATATGTATATTAAAAATTTAATTTAAATTATTTATTTTGTTTGAAGGATTTTACTATAAATCAAATTTTACTTAATATTAATACTTAATGTTAATAATCAAATTTTATTTTGATATTAACAACAGGATTCTATTACTTCAAAATATAAATAAATATTTTTTTTTATTTTTTAATTTAATATAATTATCAAAAAAAGAGACTTTTGATATCTCCAAAACATTTATAAAAATATTTATAAATGAAAAATTAAATAAATATTCCTTTTAGAAAATTCTTCATAAATTTTTGGTTTAAGTTAATTAATAATAAATTATTTTATATGTATACACCATTTTTAAAATCAACAGAAAATATTTGTTATATATTGGAAATATTTTTTTTAATACCTTTTAAAAGAATTTTTACTGAATAATATTTGAAATTAAATTAAATTTGTAAACTATAAATTCACGAATAAAAATATTATAGAGCATAAATAGTTTTGACAACAATTTCAAGGCAAAAAATCATTTTTATTGAAATATTAATAATCGATTTTTCTTATAAAAAAATGATATAAAATATGTTTTAAAAGGAATTTTAAAGTAGATGTAAAATTGGAAATATAATTTAGAATTTTTCCATATTACAAGTTTAATTTTTTAGATAGTTAAATTTTTTAAATTTTTCTTTTTTTTCTTTTTAACTAAATTCGTTGACATTTATGAAATTCATACTTTATATTTTGTGAAGTTTTTATATATTAATAAAAAATACAATTACAACTAACTTTCTAGATAAATTTGTTGATGATTGTTTTTTTCAAATGATTTTTTTCCTGTTTCAGCATCTGATTTAAAAAAAAACTTAGTTCAATGTGAACATTTAAGTGAATAAAATTAAAATTATCAAATACTGTGTACTTTTGATTCTGTGATTCTGTGTGATGTGTTAATTCAACTCTAAAAACATTTTTTTTTTTAAATTTTGTTTATCTTTGTAAATGACATCAAAAAGACATGAGCACTACCTAAAAGGTAAGTTAAAGTTTTTTTATAAATACACAAATACCGTAAACATGCATTTTTATGTAATATATTTATTTTGTCTTCCTTAAATATTCCACTAAAATAAATCGTTTTGTTTTTCATTTACGAAACCGTTCTGAATATTATTTTTTTTCCAACCCAATTCCTCCAGAGGAAAACTTTGTCGAAAATTCTTCTTCTCAATTTAATGATGTATACATTTTTAATTTATCTAATTTTATAATCAGATTAAAATAATAGCTTTAAAAATGTAATTTTTTATAAATTTTTACGTTTTAAGGCCTCTTGAAGATTTTGGCATTTTTTAGAGAAAAATTATGAAAGAGTGTGTGCGGATACAATGTTTCGTCATGGTTTTCAAAATTATTAAATTTAAATAATTGAAAAAAAAATAAAGTAAAATTTTTCAAAAATTTCAACATTCTCAAAAATCTAATTATATCCAAATTTTCACAAAATTTTGAAGCTTCACTATTTTTAAATTACATGAAAGTTCCAGTTGGCCCTAAATATAATTTTAAGTGTAGTTAGCATTTTCCTGATATTGCTGATTTCAAAAAATATCACAAATTTTTGACAAATTGTAAAAATAAAAATTTATCAAATATTGAAAGGCCAAACATTGTGTTGCCTTCTAAAATTTTCTAAGAAGTTAATTTTAAATTGCGGTTTCAAATATGAAAATACTGAAAATTTTAAGGAATCGAAATCTAATAGTATCGAAATCGAATCGAATCTCTCTTGAAACCTGAAGTAAGATTATCTAATAGTATGACCAATAATAAAAAGATGATATCCTTTAGTTTTTATCATTTTATCTTTAGTAGTAAAAGATACATTAGCAATTAAACACTTCAAAAAAATCTTATATATTTTATTTACGTAAGATCAAAGCAACATGCACACATTTAAATACTCATACAAACTATGCAATAGGAGATAAACTCTTGTTGAATACAAATATTTGCATAAGGCACAGTCAAAGGCAAAACTCCATCTGTATATTTGGCTATGTACCAACTTTGTTGACGACAAATCAAATTAATTATAATTATGCATTTAAAAGGCCTAGACTTTCCATTTTGTAAAGGATAACTGATAGTTCTTAAGGGGCACAACTAGTGTAACCGCCTAAAAAAAGGTGATTTTTGGGAATTTATATTAAAAAAACTACTTTATTAATCATTTCAAAATTTTAGGAATATATTTATACATGTTTTAAGAATACATAGTAAAATTTTTGAAGAAAACAATTAAATATTTTTTAAGTTATCGTCGATCTCCAACGGCGCGACAAAAAAAGGCCCTTCACTGCTGCAGTGATTCCGGCCCTCTACGTGGATGAAATCTAAAAAAAAAATCTCGTTAAACTAGATAATATTGTCTGTAAAATAAACTACGATAAAGAAATAAAAACAAAAATTGACAAAATGACGACGTTTTTTTTAAAAAAACGAATTTTACCCAAAATTTTGGTCGTTTTTGGACTGCCAAAATTCGATTTTTGATCCGATCAAAAAATCGATAATTCATTTTACGGAGAACTATATATAGTACATGTAAAAAAAAATCGATAGTGATCGGATCATTTGTTTTTGAGTAATCGCTGCAGTAAATTCGGAAAATGCTATTTCGAGAAAAACGCGTTTAAAGATTAAATGATCGTTATACTATATACTATATATATATATATACTCTTCAAATGGCTGTAACTCAAAAACTATTTAAGATATCGATTTAAAATTTTGGTATGTTATTTTTAAACGTATAACCTAACGAAATAGGGAAAAATTGAAAATTCGATTTTTTGAAAATTTCACACTAGTTGTGCCCCTTAAGACATTGGCATCGATACCAAATAATGATATTGTTGCATCTAATACCAAATTTTTCCTACAGAATTGGAACTACTATTCGCCCTTTGTTCCCCATACAATAAGTTGGTCCTAAAACAATGTCTCCTATCTTAATTACCTTGTTTATCCCTTCGATATAAATACATAAGGGAATGGGGGAGGTAAAAATGTCGTGAATGTCAGTGCATTCGTTTCGCTTCACTTAATTGAGTAGCAATTAAATGAAATCTACGATGTCGTTACAAATAAATATAAAGTCGAGCAAATTGGTTCGGCACCGTCTTATTTCTGCAGTCAAATTAGTAGATGGAGAGCTGGTGGAAAATGATAGAAAAATATATTCATGTATAAAAATAGATTTAAGACTAGAGGAAAGATCTTATGCATAGACCTTGAATGAGGTCTATAATCTTAAATCAAGAAGCCTTATTGGCAAAAACTTTGAATCAATGATTGAACAAAACGCCCGATCGCACAGCAAATATATAGCTTATTGACAGTTCGTTACTACCAACTCATACGAAGATAGACCAGTAATATAACATTATCATAACATTTCTATTTTATCAGAAAATTGTCCCCGAAGTTGATTTCGCATAGTAGTATTGCGGTTGAACATTTTTCAAATATGCAAAATAATTTTTAAGAAAGCAAATACAAACTAGTAGAAAGTGGCATATAGCCTTAGGACAAGTGCATGAACTTCTCTAAATGAGTAATAATTGACTTAATCAATAGAAATTAAGATTAAGATATTTAGATGAAATTAAATTAAATCAATCAATCAGCTTTCAATTAAATCTAAACATTGCGATTTCTAATTGAATTTTCTCAAACACATTTGAATTATTTGTAATTAAATTAATTACATTGCACACACATGTGCACTACTAACACACACAATTTTATAACTTAATCACTAAAATAAAATTATGAATGCACATTTTTTTTTTAAAAAAACCTTTTCTTTCAATGAACTTTGTCGACTTCATGAACAATTTATTTGCAAATACAGAACAATTTTTTTTTTTGTTATTATTCATTATTATTTCATTATTATATATGCATAATTTGAAAAATATAATAGAGTCAAACTAAAAATATATAATTTAATCCGCCAAACATATACTGTATCTTCTATTATTTTAATTTTTGGCACATCTCAGCTAGTTTCCGTTTTAAATTTTTGTAATTATATTAATGTCGTAAAATTGAAGCTTTTCATTCCAAATTTTTAATGAATTGACAATATTTGACTAATCACATCACAAAATCAACTTTTGACACAGATTTCGACTATGATATTTTTTCAAGCTTTGATGAATTTTTAAAATTAAACTACTTGCCGTAGAAACGTAAAATTTTAGTATATTCTAGAAGACTGATATCCATCGTAATAAAAAGTTTTATTTTTTTCAACAGTTAACTATGAAGAAACGGCTTGGTCAATCTTTGTCCAAAATGAATAATCTCGACTCCCAAATAATATTTTTCGAAAAACGTGTTCAGAAAATTTTTCACTTCTATGCTAATAATGAAGAAACGGCTCAGCCAATCGTATCAAAAATCTAACCATAGGTAGTGCTTAACAAGTTTCATCGAATGGTTTTTAAATTTTTGAAATCGACTCAACCGTTTTTGGGAAAACGCCGATGGAAGGTCTAATTTTAGCAAACGTTAAAAAACGCTATTAATTTTTTCAAACTTTGATGAATTTTTAAAATTAAATGACTTGTTGTAGAACCGTAATATTTTAGTATGTTCTAGAAGACAATGATATCTTTCGCCCAAAAAAGTTTCATAAAAAATCGTATGAAAAAATATTTCAACAGTTAGTTATAAGAAATTGTGCCATCGAATCATTACCAAAAACTAATTGAGAAGTCGATTCCCAACCAAAACAGTTTTTGAATTTTTAAAATCGATTCAGGATTGAGCTAAAATGTGGACGAATTTTTTGTTCACTTTTCAACTATTCACAAAGAAACGGTTTGGCCGATCGTCGCATAAATCTGATAAACGCAAGTTCTCATCGAAATACATTGAATGGCTTTTAAATTTTTGAAATCGGTTCAGCCGTTTTTGAGAAGACGTCGATTTACTGCAAAAATCTGTTTACACACACATACACACATGCATACCTTTACCAAATCTGGTCTCGGTCGATTCAGAATGACTTGAAACGTCGAGAAAACAAAATTAGCGAATCGGATTTTTTGATGAAAACAAACTCATTCTTTATAAATACAACCAAGACAAATATGATAAAACAACATAACTAATGTTTCTCCTATGTTTCCCCTTTGTGAGGGAAACATCATACCCTAATATTCCCTTTTTACACCAGCTCTTCGTCTAATTTTCTTATCCTTTTCCATTGCAATCAAAATAGGCTATGCAGTTATTTTACGATACATTTATGGTCGAATCATCAACTAACTCTATCCACTATAAGAGAACTAATGAAGGCGCATCTTGATGGCATTGTAAATTAGTCCTGGATAAACATTTAGAATAACATATTATTATGTCTTCATAAACAAGACAGGAGATGTGCATTATAGTAAGCAAAATCGACTGAGGGAAATTGGATAGAGGAAAAAAATACTAAATTACTAAAATAAATACTAAAATACTACATAGTAGAATATCAATGTATTTAAACAAAAAAATTGAATCAATCCTATATAAAAAATATTTTGTTATAAATGCATCTTTTAAAAAAATCTCTACAATTATGAAAACCAGAATTGAACTAACTCCGCCTTTTTTTAAATAAATTCGACGACTTCTTTAAAAATTCTTTGCAAATACAGAACAATTTTTATTTCCTATTATGCATGCATAAGTTAAAAAAATTATTTTCTCAACTAAATTATATAATTTTATCTGTTGACTGTATCTTATATTATTTTAATTTCAGACAATCCCAGCAATTATCTTTTTGGCAATAATAATGTAAACATTACATTTTTCTTGTATTTTATATTCTAATATTATCTAGGCTCAGAATGTCAGCTAAATTCAAATTTCAAGTGAATTGACATTTCTAGCAGATGACAGTTCTTAGGTGTCAAAATGTTTTTAAAGCATTTTTTCCATTCATTTCTACGTCATCACTATAGTTTTGAAATTCATTGCATCGTAAAAAAATTCCTTGACAAACTCCAAAAAGATTTATCAAAATCCGAATAATCGTTCAGGAGAAGTATCAAATCATACACCCGTACAGATAAATTTTATATATAAGATATATAAGATAATAAAATATATCGTATATAAAACAGTTGTGTACAGAATGTCGGTCAATTTGTTATTTATACTTTATTTAAATGCACCGCATCTGGCTTCATATGATATCTTTCTGAATTCATGAAAAATGTAAACATAAATCGAATATAAATAAAATTTAGTTAATAATTAATAATAATCAATGTAGTATATTTTAATTTTTGTCCAGAAAGGTAATTTAAATTAATGTTCTTGGATTTATATCAAAGGAATTAACGATTTTTTAATATCTAATGCAGCTTCTGAAAATCTTCTTTAGCTTAACTGCCAACTTTCCTGACTGATATTCGATGTTAATTTTCTTGATATCATTAGATAATCTTCCTGATATCCTTTGTCAATATTTCTAAAATCCTCTGTCAATCTTTCTGATATTCCCTTACAATCTTTCAGATACCATCTACCATATCTTCTTGACATTCTTCACCCATCTTGTTGATATCCTCAGATAATTTGGTATTAACTGACAATCTTCTTGATATTTTCAGCCTTCATTATTTTCATATTATTCGCCAAGCTTTTTGATATCCTCAGTCAATATTCCTTATTTTCTATGATACTTTTTCTGATACCCTATGCCAATATTGCTGATAATGTTTCTGACATACTCTGCCAATCTTCCTAATATCCTTTACTAATCTTCCTGATACACTCTGCCAAACTTCCTGACATCCCTTGCCAATTTTTATGATATTCTTTGATAATTTTTTTGATATTCTAAGTCAATCTTTATAATATCATCTGCCAAACTTCCTGATATCCCCAGAAAAACTTCTTGATATCATCTGACAATCTTTTTGATATAATCTGCCATTTATTTTGATATCCCGTGACAATCTTCTAGATATCTTTCACCAATCTTTCTGATACCTTGTGAAAATCTTTCTGATCTAAGCAAATCTTCTGCTTATTTATGTTGTCAGAATAATTTGTTTTCTAAGACAATGTAGAGAAATTTATGATCATTTTTGTGCAATACAATTCAAGATTTTTACAGTTTTCCATAAACACTATTTTTATTTTCTAAAGAATCTTTCTTATTTAAAGCCCATTACAGCCTACCTGTATTAAATCGACAGTTTGAATTTTACTTGGTTTTGGGTAACGAACCTACCCGGATTTTGGATCAAACACATAATTATCAATCATTTTAGTACTTATCATATCTGGTATGAAAAACTAATCCTAGTTTGATTGATATCAAATAATAAAAATTTCTAGTACATGTTTGGATAAATATTCAGTTTGGATAAATATTGACTGCTAGCATTTGAGCAATTTCTAACAAATACGTAGTTTAATTATTTCAGCCAAAATTTGTACAATATACAAATCTCTCGACCATTAGTAAGGAATTGCTGAGTGGCTTGATATATGTCTACCAGTTGTCACTCAAAATTCCTTCGTTTTTTTTCTTCATATTTTCTTTTAGTGAATTGATGTCGGAAGTTTTTAAGCCGATTAATTTTAGACTTTTCGTTCTGATGGAGGGGAAAGAACGAAAAGTAAGTGAAATGTGCTGTCACTAGTGGTGGGAAACGATCGAATAAATATCTTGAATGGTACTGATAATAGACACAAAATAATTTTTATTAAATACTTATCGTAGAAAAAAATTGGTAACAACTTGTGGTGTATGACATCGTGCCTTAAGGCAAATTGCTGGAACTTCGCGAACCGAAATGAAATATTCGAGAAATTTTAAATGTTTTCAAATATATTATTACAAAATTGAAAAAGTTCTCCCACAGTCTAAACGCATTTGCAAATAATTCTGTGCGACATTTTCACTTATACTGTGCTTAGCTTGGCGGCATTTTCACATTTTTCAATAGTTTTCACAAAATTGGAAAAGGGCTCTAGTCTATAAACACTCTATAAACAGTCTAAACGCACTCGGGTAAACATTTGTACCAGAGTGGCGGCGCTCAGATGTGCTTAGCCTGGGTAATTTTTTAAATTTTTAATCTAAAATTAGAACTAGCTGTAAGTGGAATTCTGTCTTAAGGCAATTAAGGCATCGTGCCTTAAGGCAAATTGCTGGAACTTCCCGTACCAAAAATTATTATTTTTTTAAAAACGATGAACATTTTTGAAAAAAAATTACTTCGAAAAAATAAGATTTTTCACAAACAATTAGACAAAAAATTACTTTTTTTTGAAAAAAAAATTTTTTTTTTTTTTTTTAATTTTTTTTTTTTGAAAAAAAAATGTTTTCTTTATTTTGACATATTTTAAAAAATCTAAACTTTTTTTAAATCTAAAGCGATCGTACTGCTTTAACTGCATAAAGACAAAATATCAAACCGCGTAAGCGCCGCGTCGACGTCTAACGCGTAAACATTGGTACGGAACCCATAGGAATGTAAACCAAAATTATACTTATTGTTAAAATCTCTATAAAATATCTGATAATTTGATGTGCATATGTCTAATGATCATTTTTGACCGCCAAATGGCATTTTTTTTTACTTTTTTCATTAGATCTCCGAAACCGCTAGACCTGCCTATATGAAAATTTAATCGATTATTCACCTTGTCAATACAAGTAAAATGTTTTTTGAATTATTAAAATCGGACACTCCGTTCTCTTAAAAACTGAGTTACCGTTTTCGGCACTTTTTGCCCCGTATCTTCGGAACGGCTAGACATGACTTCGCCAAAAACTAATCAGCACGTCTCCTTATCAATACGAATCGAATGTTTTTTGAATTATTCAAATCGGTTGATCGGTGTTCCCGAAATCGTCGACGAAAATTTGTATCCGCACATACATACACACACATACATACATATACACACACATACACACACACACACACACACATACATCCATTTTTTCTAAGGTATGCCAAAATGTTCAGAAACCTTTGAAACGTAAAGATATATAAAAATTTTCATTTTCGATTTTTTTGCGATTACTATAACTTGCCCTACGGGAAGTTAAAAATATTTTATGGAAAAAAAATTTAACAATTTTTTATTCTCAAAAGCAATTGTTTTGTCAATACAAGCAGAAAGTTTTTTAGACTCATTAAAATCGGACTTCACTCAAAAACAGACATTTTTTGCACATTTAGCTCTGTATCTTCGAAACGGCAGGACCTGTCCTTGGCAAAAACTAATTACCACTTTTCCCTGTCATTAAAAATGAAATGTGTTTGAATCACTCAAATCGGATGCTCCGTTCTCTCAAAAACTCGATTTCTATTTTCTGCACTCTTTGCTCCGTATCTCCGTAACGGCTGGACCTACCTTTGCCAAAAACTAATCACCACATCTCCAAATCAATAGAAATCGAATGTATTTTGAATCATTCAAATCGGTTCATCCGTGCGCCCGAAAACGTGGACGAAAGTGTATCCACACATACACACACATAGATTTTTTCCAAGGTATGCCAAAATGGTCAGAAACCGCTGAAACGTGCAGATATGCAAAAATTCAATTTCGATTTTTGGACGATTATAATTATTTTAAAATGTGAATCATCTATATTTCGATCTAAATATCTAAATTTCTCATCGATATTTTTCTCAGCACGAAGGAGTCTGAGTGAGTGATGGTTAGAATGAAAAATACACAAAATATAAAAAGTTGGAAGAAATCTAGGAAATGTTTTGAGTGGATTAAAGTGCATACAAAAACATGAGAATTTGTCATAGTTGATCGAGATGCTGCTGTACATTAGTTTGAAGGATTTCTGTAGTAAGAACTGATAAATAGATTTAATCAAATTATTTCCAAAACTTGAGAATTTTCAATAGAAAACTAGTTGGTATTGGTATTTTGCCTTGAGGCAAGATACATGAACTTTCCGATATGTGTAAATATTCGACTTAATAATCAATAAAAGATAAATTAATTTATGAGTGATTAAAAGTATTCCGAGTAGATTCATTACACATAATTGAAAACAAATGAACACGTTAACTCGGAGTATTTTCTAAAAGAAAATTTTCACAAATCAATAATTTTTGTAATTGAACAAGTTTCCGTAGGACTTTAATGGTTTAGTATGTTCATTAGGACCAAGTACTCTATCGTTATACCAAATAAATCGTCTAATTTTAATTTAAACAAACGTAAAAAAAAACTACTCATTTTCTCAAACTTTGATTATTTAAAATTAAACTACTTGTCGTAAAGCCGTAATATTTCAGTAAGTTCTCTAAGACCATGATATACATCGCCAAAAAAGTGCCATAAAAATCGTCTTAATTTTTTTTTCAACAGTTAATTACAAGAAAACGGCTCGGTAGATTTTCACCTAAAACTAATCAGTATCATTCCCAAATAATATCTTTCGAACAATTTTTGATTTTTTAAAATCGATTCGGTAGTATGAGCTTAAATATAGACAAAAAGTTAATAATTTGTGGTTCGAAGTTTAAAATCTCAAGTCGTTTATTATTATTTCTTTTAAATGATTGAATGGGTCAAAAGCTAAGTGATTGTCATACAAATTGAGTTCTAAGAGATAGTGACACCTTGTTCAAAATAGATTTGGAGAATTCATCTTCTATTTATAATCAGGTTTTATGTTCATCACGCCTCTATTCATATCACGCAGCGTGAGAAATATATATAATGGATATATATATATATATATATATATATATATATATAAATCAGTATGTAATATTACCATCACTTGTGATGCAAATTACCTAATTTTGTAGGCTCAGATGTTGGTAATTAGATGGTATTTTAGGAAAAAAGTCCTTAGTTACTCTTATGATACTTATTTTATCAAAAATCCTTAAAATTTGTTCAATAGTGAGTTATTTGTTTGATTTTTAACTTTCCACAGGACAAATTTGTTTAAGCGAGAAAATCCGTTGCTAATTTTATGTTTTGCCGACATTTTAAGTCATTCTGAATCGAATGAGACAAATTTTAGAAAAAGTTTTACGTATCTCAAGTTAATGTTTTTATCTAGAATGCTATGATTCTCTCTGTTGATGTTTATTAGATTTAAAAACTGTCATGTCATTCATTTGAAAAATTGTGTAACTAGTGGTGTATGGCATCGTGCCGTAAGGCAAATTGCTGGAACTTCCCGTATCGTAACGAAATCTTCGAGGAATAATGAATGTTTTGAAATAGATTATTATAATTACTGTAATATTGTCTTTATTACAAAGTTAAAATTATTTATTTAAAGTATATAAGTGAGCTTCAGAACTTTAGCCAGAATTAAAATTAAAATCATTTTTTTTGCATAGATTTATTGCCGATCAAAATAATATATAATAAAATTAAAATCTGAATTATTTTCAATACCCAACAAAAAATTTCTTGAAAAAAATGACGATTTTTAGACGATTACGATAAATATGTTAAGTTAAAAAGTATGTGTGTATGTGTGTTTTCATTATATAAGAAAATACGTAATATATAAGTATCCCAAGCTGATGTGTTTTACTTCATGGGGGAGGGTCTAGAATGCTATGATATTTTCTCTCGTTTTTATAAATTCAGATGTTATTAAATTTAAAAACTTATTTTAAGTAATTTATTTTAAAAAGTTATAGGATATACTCTTGTGTAATAAAGTATGTGTGTATGGGTGTGTGCTTTTCTTATATGGCGCAGAAAATACTTATACGTATCCAAGGCTTAGATTTCTTTAACTTGATGAAGGGAGGATCTAGAATGCTATTATTATTTATCTCGTTTTAATAATTTCAGATGTATATTAAATTTAAGAACTTATGTCATAATGAATGTTAAAAAAATTATAATATACTATTGTGTAAAAAGAGATGCATTGCGCATCGGACGTGAATATGGTTCGAACTTAAATAATTATGTCGCCATCTAACAATACCCCTTGACAATAAATTACCAAAATCTGGTAGTGGCGCTTTGACCTACCATTATGGCCAGAAACATTTTTTTGTGTAAAATATTCAGATGAAAAAATATAGTTTTTATTTTGGTTAATTATAATATAAAACATTTTATTATGAGTATGTGTATGCAAGGTTTTTTTTCAAAAAACGGCTAGATTGATTTAAAAATTTTAAAAGCCCTTTGATGTAACTAGGTGTCAGAGCCCTCAGTATATTGTAAATATATTGTCAGAGTTCGATTTGTAAATATAAACATGATTGTATAAAATAAAAATAAAATTTGGGAAATTCTGAACAATTTCATGCGTAGGAAGTGACATGTGTACATTTCGCATGTCTCTTCATTTTACGATTGTTTTGATCATATATATATATATATATATATATATATATATATATACAAATATACAGTATTTGCATATACGTTTTATAAATTGTTTTTATCGTTTATAAATAGACATTTATTTGGCGCTGCGTCATCTTTGACAGACACTCATTTGTAATTTCTCATGAAAAACAAATCAGGACTATATTTTAGAAAGTGTTATGTGGGCCAAATGATACATTTATAAGACAAACATGAGATTTTCCACAAATATATTTAATAATTTGAAATTTTTTGGAGAGCAATCAAAACTAAAGGTTTTGTCATCTATTGTGAAAATACTTCTCAACTACGTAAAATTTTAGAAGATGATTTAATTGTTGTCTAACTTATAGTTGATATATTTTTTATTCGAAGAAGAAATCTAGCATTTTTCTGATAGTGATGATAGGGTTTAATTTATTCATCTAAAACTTAAACAAAAAAGGTCACAACTAAGACTTAGACCAAGTTATCATAGACCAAGACATCTTAATCAAGATATTCAAAACTAAAAAATCCAAAACTGAGACATCTCAGACGCCTTCTAATAATTAAAAACTTCTACATATAAAATCATCTCGTCATAATTTATTTATATGTTATCCTATACCTCCATTCATTTTCATGAGTTAAAGCTATTTTTCGTAAACTGCCAATTCATAAAACGAATTTCTAAATAAATCGTGTTTTATTTTCTTTACGACTTGTTTGAATTCCTTCTGACAACACGTTGCCAACTATTTAAATTATGAGCAGATATTTTGCGAAGGCAACTTTTCTGACATTTGACGGATTTTAATTTATTTTTCCGATTGACGGACTCGAAAATGGAAAAAGAAATAGTAATATAGTAATATAGTAATAAAGTAATATACAAAAGTTATTAGATAAAGGAAAAAAAATGTGGTAAATATTTTTTCTAGAAACAAAAGTCTGAGCCAAAATTAATTTGGAGAATCAACATTATAAAATGCATTACTTAATGTACACAAATGTGACTAGAGTCTTATTACCTAAAAAGTTATGTATATATCTAATTATATTTTACATTTATTACTTAAGTCATTACATACAAGTAATAAAATTGGTACAGAAGTTTTTGGCCCAAATTTGAATCAACGACTTCGATCGAAGAGAAAAGTAAGTTTTGTCTAAGTGCAATATAAACTCTCAAGTAAATAAATATACTATTTTTTTATTTCGATAAATTTGTATTTTTACAAAACTCTTTTTACTGTTTGTAGAGTTTTTGACATCTTGTCGTTTGCATATCAAAAACCCATCAATTTACATCATGTCATGATTTTATTTATATGTAGATAATAAAATTACCTCGTATAAAATCTGAAATATTTTAATACATTATATGGACCCCGGAGGATTGTATATATAGTGACATCGACTAAGGAAAATTGGGGTAAAACTGGGTAAATATTAAGTAAAGGGTTGAAATATTCGTGAACAAATATAGAAAAATGCTAGAATTAACAATTAAACTAGTTGTGCATAGTATGGTAAATTGCTAGTACTTTCCATATTGTAAAAAAATGTATAAAAAAGATTTTTCTAAATCATTTAAGTTGGTTGATACATACTCTCAAATCGTCGACGGAAATTTGTATCCGCACATACGTACACACATAATTTTCTTTCTAAAGTTATGCCAAAATATTCAGGATCTTTTAAAAAAATTATTTTGTTCATAATATTTTATTTTATGATATACCTTAGTAAGTTGATAGAATTATTAAGGTTAACAAAGTATATAGATATAAAGTAGTAGGGTGGTCCTTAATATGGATGTTTTCGAATTTTCTTGCTCCCAGGGGCTCAAATGCTTACAAATTGATAAAAAATAATCCTCTGAAAGTTTTAGCTCTTAATATTAACTTTAAGATAGTCCGCACTCCAACCAAAGTTTCTCTTGAAATAACATGGGTAAAATTTTATTTGTTTTATAACTTAGCGACAAATGAATCAAAATTTTGAGAATAGCATTGTATTTGCTTATTTTGATCATAAATAAAAAAATTAAAGCAAAAATTTGATATATTTCATAAAAAATGTATTTACTGAGGAAGAAAAACCAAGGAACTTTGGTTGGAGTTTGGACTATCTTAAAGTTAATATTAGGATCTAAAACTTCTAGAAATTTTTATTTCATCATTTTAGAAGTATTTGAGCTCCTCGGAGCCAGAAAATTCAAAACATCCATATTAAGGACCACCCTTATATAGTAGTTATGGATATTTATAGGTTTGAAAGCTATGTACCTAAAATTTAACTTAAGACTAATATTTTTCCTAAATAAAATATGATTGGTAATCAAGTATTGAATGTGATTTTTATACATTTTTTTTAAATGAAATGTGTTTTAGCCACTGAATTAAAATCAAACTAAGAGTCAAAACGTAAGGAAGTCTAAAAACTAAAATTCAGTATATATATATATATATATATATATATATACTGATATATATATATATATATATATATATATATATATATATAGATCAATAGCGAATTTCGAATCAGCAAAATGTTTTTTCTCTATGAAAACTAAAAATATAATTTCCATCAAAAATCCACAAAATAAAAAAAATGTGGTTGTTAAAAATAAGACTAAAGTTTATTTTACCCCGCTTTCCTCTAAGTATGTACGATCGTACATGTTGCGAGTACGTAATATTTTTGGGTATCTTTAATATTATGAAAAAAAAGTTTGGAAATATAAGAAAAAGGCAAAAATGTATTGGAAGAGTCTTCTTTATGGCCGATTCGATATTATCTATATTATTAGTGACAGCGCTGGTGTAAATTTTCTCAAAAATCTTACGAAATTTGCAAATTTAAAATTGTAGATCTAGAATCGAACAGGAGTATTTATGTATGTATTATTAAGATGGTCCTTAATGTAGACATTTTTGAGTTTCCTTGCTCCCAAGGGCTCAAATGGTTCCAAATTGATAAAAAACAATTCTCTGAAAGTTTTAGCTCTTAATATTGTCTATTAGATAGAGCGCAATCTAATCAAACTTCGTATGGAAATAGCATGAAATTTTTTTTGAAAATTTTGCGAAGCGTCGAATTTTCAATGAAAAATGACACGAATTTTTACTTTTAATCCATTTGTTGCTAAATTTGTTATACCTAAAAATTTTTTTTTAATTTTCAAAATTTTTTCCATGCTATTTTCATACGAAGTTTGATCGAATTGCGCACTATCTAAAAGTTAATATTAAGAGCTAAAACTTTCAGAAAATTGTTTTTTATTAATTTGGAACTATTTGAGCCCTTGGGAGCAAGGAAATTCAAAAATGTCCATATTAAAGACCACCCTAATGTATTATATTTTCCGTTTTACAATTGTAATATTATCACTTTTTCACAATTTTCTGAAAATTTTTGGTAACAAAGATAACGGAAAAAACTTGTTACTTCCTATTAATAAGGATTAATAAATATACTAAAAATTACACTAAGTATTTATGAAATTTTTTTTTCATACAAGTTCAAATTGTTACATTCATAATTTTGTCGGTAAACATATAAACCGTTCTTAGGGTTTTTATTATATTAAAAAAATATTAGGAAAACAGAAAAAAATATTTCATGTTCAATATCACGAAGATGAACCTTATTCTGAATTAAAAAAGAGTTTATATGATAGAATGTTAAAACATTTAATTTTGTCCAAATTTTCTTTAACGTTTTGGTTATATTACATTCTAAATTTTTCTCTTTTGAGTAAATTTTATCCCGACTGTTTTACTAAATGAAGTTTCTTTTTACAGCCCCTTCGGATGTAATCTATATTGGTTGTATGTGATTTTTAGGTATCAATCTTTTGGTTTATGAGGGTGATCAATCTCCTGGAGTTAATGCTCGTTTTTTTAAAAAAAAATCAGAACAAATCGATTTTTGCCATGTACAATGAAATAATATTGTGGACAAAATACCTACTTGGTTTTGTGCTATACACCAAAAAATTCTATAATTATTAGATGATGTATTTATTTTAATTAACCACAATAACCAAAAAATTGTCATAATTTAATCAAAGCTATAGGTAGTACTTTAAAGCTCATAGTTTTCAAATTATGTGATTTTTTTTTTCAATTATTCTCGTGTTCTCTCGACGTTGAGTTCTGGGACACCCTGTATAATAAATATATATGATTTCTCTAGATACACTTTCCTTTTCCTACCCTTTCCCCAATTCAAAAAGGTGGATGAAGGCTGAAGGCTACATGAAAAATCAGAGGAATGCAATTGAAATTCAATGCCCCCCCTCAATATTCGAAATGCGATCCCCAAGTGACTTTCTTCTCTCCGAATTGATATATGGTTTTCCTTTTTCTGTCAACCTTTGGCCCCCCATGGAAATTTTTTTTAGACTTTTCACGCAATTCGATGACACGATTCAAAGTTGGAGGGTGATGATTACTGTAATTTTAGGAGTTTGACTTGGGAATTTATTTTTAGATTCTATAAAGAATTTATTTGAATAATTGAAATTTGAATTGAATTTAAATTCTACTTACACCTAGAGAAATTTTTATATCACTTTCAATTGTTATGAAACTTTTCCTAAATATTACCCCAATTTCAAATTTGGATTCGCCGTAAAGTTGAAAACGTTCGCAAAATACAATATACAGTCTATCATCGGATATATTCTCAAACATATATCTAAGACGTTTTGTGCAATTAATGTCAAGAAGTTTCAACGAAACTTTATAATAGAGTTAAAGTTAAAGTTAGGCCGGATGGATCATTTTCAAAACTTTCTTCTCCATGTCAAGATAGAATAGAAAAAGAGCTAGTCGAAAAATCGGTAATAAAAAACTACTAAGCAATTCATTACAATCGAAATGTTATATTATATAATAAATACAATAAATGATGAATGGTGATAATATGTTAAAAGTTAAATTCACGACTGAAACATTGATTTTCCAAATTTATCACACAAAAATCATCATCTGCCTGTGTGATGTATTAATTGTCATAGCATAGATACACGTGTTGAAAATTTAAATCTTTTAAAAAGTATAACTACATCAGAAAAAAATAACATATAGCATTCCCGGTAAAAGTACAATATCACCTTGGATTTTTCTACTCAAAATAATTACTTCAATAATGTTGCCTATAATTTTTATAATTTCGTACCATATTTTAACTGGCTTTTAGTATTTTTAATATCTAACTTACATTTTTCTCACTAATAATTCAATATACATTATTACTTGAGTTTATATTTGAAGTGAATTAATTTGTCAAATCCTGTTCACATGTGCTCTATTCAACCTACGATCAACAAAATTATTGCAGTAAATAAAGTGGAAAAAAGCGTGTGCCCTGTGATTTTTTTTACTGTGCTCCAATTTACTTAGAGCTGTTAAAGTACTTAATTATTTTAAGTATTTGAAATCTTTTCATTCTTTCCTTTAATAATATTATTTTAAATCGTGCAAGACTTTTTAAGGAATTAAGGATTTTTTTATTTTAAGGAAAAAAGCGTGTGCCCTGTGATTTTTTTTTACTGTGCTCCAATTTACTTAGAACTGTTAAACTACTTAATTATTTCAAGTATTTGAAATCTTTCCATTATTTCCTTTGAGTATTTATTTTAAATCGTGTAAGATTTTTTAATTAATGCAAATTAATTTTTTGTACAATATTTGAGCTTTATTGGTGACCCCAATTGGGGATATTTTTTCAAGCTATCGGTTTAGTACATTTTTAAATTTCGTTTAAATCGTGTAAGTTTTTTTAACTAGTATAACTTAAATTTTTATACCTCATTGGTGTATTGATAATTTTCACTGGAAATGTTTTTTTCAGATAATTAGTTTACTTAGGTACATTTTTTTTAAATTTATCCAATACATTTTTAACCATTTGTTGTTTAATTTTAAATATATGATAAATAAATTTCTTTCGGTTTACATTTTAGAACTTGTTTTATTGTTATTGATAGTACTTGATTTTCCAATTATGAATCAAGGGTATATAAATAAAAATAAACATTTCTAATATTATATTTTACCAAATGAAATTTATTATTTTATAAACTATTTTGTGCTGTCGCTGGCTCTCTGACTATTGATAAATGTATTGCACGTGAACAGAGAATATTTTCAATTTCCAGATATTTTGGGTTCAATTAATTACACGAAAATTTACATTTATCAAGTCTAAAGCTGTATATATAATATACTCGTATATATATATATATATATATATATATATATATATATATATATATTCGGGTGGTCCTTAATATGGACATTTTTGAATTTCTTTGCTCCCAAGGGCTAAAACGCTTTCAAATTAATAAAAACAAAACTCTAAAAGTTTTTGCTCTTAATATTAACATTTAGATAGTCCGCAATTCAATTAAAAGTTTCCTGCATTTATTATTAACATTTGTCATTAAGTAAATTTCGGCGCCATCTGTGATAACATACTTATAAATTTATAAATAAATAATTTTGTAATTTAAATACTAATTCTAACAGGTTGTACAAGAATGAAAATTTAAGGTAAATTCCAGAACATATCAATAAAGTACGGTTTACATCTAAAATTAACTTGCAAAAAAACAAGTAATTTTGTTTTATTCGATATTTTTCTAACCCTCAGCTGGTAAATATTTTAAAATTTATTTGCCTGTCGATACATAATTCGATTTTTCAAAGACTTTTTCTCTCCCCTGGTTCCAAAATAAAATAAAGCACAGTCGTTATTTTATATTTATTTTTTCTGATACATTTTACGATCGTAAAATATAAAGGTAATTTGTAAAATTGCCGCCGAACCGGAAAAATGTGTATCATCATATAGCTGAATGCGCTTTTCTTGCATTTCCCCGAGAATTTTCCGATACTCGACTCGGTAAGGGTTGTTCCCATATGATAAAGCAGATTTTTTTTCGCAATTGGAAACAGTTGTTTTAAAAATGCAAAGGGAAGGGAAAATAAAAGCGATTTTGCATGTGAATTTATGTTTTATAGTGAAAATGAAAATATCTGTAGATTCATTCCCACGATTTGGATTTGGATATACATATATAAATAATAAATTTTGTACAATTCTGCATATCAATTTTTATAGATCCTAATTCAACAAATTAATTTTTTAGTTAAAGGTCTGTTAAGATATTAAAAATGAAAACATTCAAGATCCTTATTTGTAATTATTGTTTTAAACCTCTACACTTTATATTGTTTGTCATGTGATTTATGATTTTTATAACTCATCATAGAATAATTTATTTACGTTGTGAAAATTGGAGAATGATTTTAATTTCTGGTTACTATGGCTGCAAAAGATATTCTCCAAAAATCATATTTTTAAAATATTCTTATTTTCGAAAAGTGCAAAATTTTTTTTTCTTATCCTTGTATTATTTAAATTTTCAGATTCACATACTTTCCCTTAATATTGTTTTAAACTTTAAAACTTAAATTTTAGAAATTTCAAAGGCAAACGTTTCTATACTAAATTCTTAAAGTTTTAAATATTCAAACTTTTTCATTTTTTTTTATCAATCTTTCAAATTTTTAAATTTTCGACATACATATTTTTGAATTTTCAAAGTTTAATTTCAAAGCAAAGAATTTATAAATTTCTAAAATTACAAGGAGTATAATTTATTTAATTTAATAATTTATAACTGGTTAATTTTTCAGGGTTTTTATAATATAGCTACAAGCATACGTAAAGTTTTGAATTAACTAATTTTTAAAATTTTGAACATATAAATTTTTAATTTTTTTGAAAATTCAAACTTACAAACGTTCAAGATTTCATTTTTACATTTTATTAATTTTCAATGTTTAAATGTGAATTTTTTAAGTTTCAAGGGTACACATTTTCAATTTTTCATATCTTTAAAATGACATATTTTTATATCATTAAATTTTCATAATTCCAATTTTTTTAATTTCGATATTCAATTCAATATAATTCAATTTTTCTCATTTTTAACAGTAACAACGTTACAAAATTATTGATTAATTTAAATGTGATCAGATCAGAAAACTAGAAAAACAGATCTGCTAATTTTATGATTTCTAAACATTTTAAGCCATTCTGAATTAAATGAGACCAAATTTGAAAATTTATTTTATTTAATAAAAACAGTTGAAGGGATTTCAAAAATTTTAAATCAGTTCTGATTAAAGATCTGCCGAGCCATTTGCTCGTAATTATTTGTTAAAAAAAATTGATAATTTTGATAAAACTTTGTATGACTATAGATATCGCAATCTCAAATAACATACTAAAATATTACAGGCCTACGATAAGCGGTTGAATTTTAAAAATTCATCAAAGTTTAGAACTTCGCCGAGCGCTTAAGGGATTCTAATCAGAATTTAAGCCGAGAAAATATACGTTCCGTATTTCGTATGTAGCTATTGATCGCAGTTGACGTTCACTTTTAAGTAAAAAAACATTTTTTGAACAAAACATAGATGAAATGATATGTGTTAGATAAATTAATTCAATTTTATATAATTACAGATAATATAAGTATGTTTGAAAAACATCGATTGAGATCGCATTGATTATTTTTTAGTGTAAGCAAAAATTAACATTTTTCCTACGTTGATTATGTATACCTATCGGAAGGGAAGTTCATGCAACTTGGCCCAAGGCAAAATACCAATACCAACTAATATGTTCAAAGTTTGAGAAACACAATATTAAAGATCGTATAACTGACTACAAATTGGGATGTGCATATTCGCAGAAGTGTGAAAAGAGGGTGAATGCACAGCAAAAGATATAGAATTACATATTACATATTCAGCACGTATGCTCCTTCTTCAAGTATATGTTCCAAGTTCCGAGTATATTCTAAACACAAACAGATTTAGGGGAAACCGGGAAATAAAGGACATAACTCAAACTAAAAGTTCTGTAAACCAAAATATGTATGCGCTTTTTTCACAAAAATATCAACCAAATTTTGTATGAAAATTGAATTTTGAATATTACAAATGAAAAAACATTTAGGGGAAACCGGGAAATAAAGGACATAACTTGAACTCAAGGATCTGAAATCCAAAACATGTAATTTTTTTTCACAAAAATATTAACCAAATTTCGCATAAGCATTGAATTTTGAATATTACAAATGTAAAAACATTTAGGGGAGAGGGGGTGATAAAGTACATATAACCTATGACATTGATACTGTAATTCAAACTATGTGTAATTTATAACAAAAATTATATGTATGAAACTAAACTTATTCTACACACACAAAAACGTTTAGGGGAGGTCTGATGATAAAGTACATGTATATGCATTAGATGTATTAGATGTATCAGATGTATTAGATATTCAATTCACAATTTTACAATTAAATAACAAAACAACCAAATATAAAATACAAATAAAGAAATGCTAAAATAATTTAATTTTGTGTTTTGATTTTATGAAACTTGATACTTGATATTACGTTGTAGCATAAAGTCACAGTTCTATAATGCAAATAAAGAGTCGTTCCCTTAAGGTTTGCCTTAAGAATTGACTTTTACAAATCTATTAATTTTCACTCCGTTTTTCTCTAAGTCTACATTGGGGGATGAAAATCAGAAGTGGGATTTTCCTCATTCGAGGCATAAGGACGGAATTTTTAGGAAAATAGGCTCACTTTCGCACATGCTACTGGAGGGTAATAATATCTGATCCTAAATGAAGCTAGATGTCGTAAAGTCAATCTGAGGGTTGCTCACTTAGGTAAAAAAAATTGTGATGCAAAATGGACTAGTGGTGTATGGCATCGTGCCTTAAGGCTAATTGCTGGAACTTGCCGTACCGTAACGAAATGTTCGAAAAATATTAAATGTTTTCAAATAAATTATTATAAATATTGTGACATTGTCTAATATTTATAAGATTTATATAAACTGAATTGCAAAGTTGAAATTATTTGTTTGAAGTATATCAGAACTTTAGTCAAAATTAAAAAAAAAAAATTGCACATTTAGCTCTGAGTCTTTGAAATGGCTGGACCTGCCTTCGCCAAAAACTAATCACTTCTTCTCCAAATCATTTTAAATTATATGCTTTTTAGATCATTCAAATCGGATACTCCGTTCTCTCAAAAACTCAATTTCTATTTTCTGCACTCTTTGCTCTATATCTCCGAAACGGCTGGACCTGCCTTTGCCAAAAACTAATCAGCACATCTCCCTATCAATAAAAATCGAATGTTTTTAAACATTCAAATCGGTTGATCCGTGCGCCCGAAAACACACACATCCATTTTTTCTGACGTATGCCAAAATGTTCAGAAACCTTCAAAACATCGAGAAATGCAAAAATTTTCGATTTCGATTTTTGGACGATTACAATAACTTACCCTACGGGAAGTTAAAAGATAGTTATTTCATGAAGCAAATTTTAAGGTGTCTTGTGTTTAAAGATAAATGATAATAGAAAAAAATTGAAGTTAAAAATGAGTTTCAAAGATAAAGTTCTTCTGCTTTCTTGTTACAAAAGTCTGGAGTAGAACACTTTTCAAGTTTCTTTGCCAAAAATTAATCAGCACTTCTCCTTATCAATACGAATCGAATGTTTTACGAATTATTCAAATCGGTTGATCCGTATTCCCGAAACCGTCGACGAAAATTTGTATCCGCTATATATACATACACACAATAACATACCCCCATTTTTCCCATGGTATGCCAAAATGTTCAGAAACCTCTGAAATGTGAAGATATATAAAAAAAATTATTTTCGATTTTTTTGCGATTACTATAACTTATCCTACGGGAAGTTAAAAAATCTTGGTTACACTAAAAAATACTTTTGACAATATCAATAATTCAAGACAAAAATTAAGATGCATTGTTGAATTATCGCTTATCTAGTAAAAGTGACAGTAACTTAACAAATCTTAATAATATTAGGTTGTCAAATATCTCCCTTTCGCTTTTTTGCTATTGGTTTTTAATACAAAAAGGCGGGAGGGAGATATTTGACAACCTAATATATATTTTTTAAGTTTTTTATAAATATATTGTGGCTTTCAAAAATTATTAGCTCCTCAAAAATCTAAAACGTGACTACATCCGACAGTTAATTTATAACTCAACTCGTAAATAAATCCGCTGGCAGCAGTTAAAAATAAACTAGCCAATATTATTTAAATAAAACTAATTGTTATTAAATCTATATTAAAAGCATATCTCGTTTGCCAACTCATAATTCATCTTATAAATAAATCTGGTGGCAGCGGATGCCTCTTGAAAATACACGACGCGTAAAGATATTCAACTGAAATATTTCCACGTACATATTTCATAGACATAGTTCATCTATTTATATTTATATATATATATATATATATATATATATATAAATGTCTTTATTGAAATATATTACTTTTCAAAGAGTGCATGTCAAAGGAACAATACGATAGACAAATAGTCTTTATTGCTCTTGTGACGGAAAAAAACGCTCAGGTCAAAAAGTATAACGTGTATAAATTTAGACTGATTTATTACGAGTACAGTATAGCCATTTGTCATATTCTTGAATAATATATATATATATATATATATATATATATATATATATATATATATATACATATATGCAGTCAACTATAAGACTAATTTCATCTACCTAACTACTCTGCAAATCAAACAAATTTAAACAAATTGCATAACATACATTGCCTACATTAAAGTCTTCTATTTTACACTTTATGAAAAATTGCTTCAATAATGTCTCATGCAAAGAAATGGCGACGAAAATAATATTTTATTTAAAAACAAATTATAAATATTTTAATAGCCCTTAGAAAATTTTACTCAAAAAATGAATTTTCTACATGAAAATCTTCGAGCTAAATCAAAATTTATTTTTAACTTGCCGTAGGGTGAGTTATAGTAATCGTCCAAAAATCGAAAATGAAAATTTTTGCTTTGAGAAGTTTCTGAACATTTTCGCACATCTTAGAAAAAATGGATGTATTTGTTTGTACGTGTGTATGTGTGTGTAAATACAATTTTTCGTCGACGATTTCGAGCGCACCGATTTGAATAATTCAATCAACGTTCGATTCCCAGTGATAAGGAGCCTTCTAATTAGTTTTTGGCAAAGGCAGGTCTAGCCGTTTCGGAGATACGAAGCTAAATGTGCAAAAAATGTAGTTTTTGAAAAAACGATGCATCCGATTTAAATTATAAAACATTTAGCTTGTATTGACAGTGAAAAAAAACGATTAGTTTTTGAAAAAGGATTTTTTTTTATTTCAAAATTTCGATTTCTATTTCCAAAAAATATTTTTTTGAATATCGAAAGTGCATCATATTAGTTAAGTGACGACACAGGAGCACTTTTCCAATTCATGTGAATTTTATAAAAATATAATTTTAATCCGAATTAAGCAAAATGACAATCTGGTTCAATTTAATTTCAATTTCAATTTCAATTTTGTGAAAACTATTGAAAAATGTGAAAATGCCGCCAAATTAAGCACAGTATAAGTGAAAATGTAGAACAAAATTATTTGAAAATGCGTTTAGACTGTGACTATATGGAGCACTTTTTTAATTTTGTGCAAATTTGAAATTGAATTCGAAATAAAATGACGATTGTTAATGTTCGGGAGATAAATTGATTTATTTATGATTTACATTTGATTTGCTCGGATATAACAAGATAGCAAAAATAATGAAAGTTACAATATTTATAATGATTTATTTGAAAATATTTGAGATTCCTCGAATATTTCACTACGGTACGGGAAGTTGCAGCAATTTGCCTTAAGGCACAGTGCCATTCACCACTACTTTATACTTTATGAACAAATGATTTGTAAAGAAATAATAAAGAAATAGCTAAGTCAAGTCTTGGTAATTGCTATAAGCCTACAACAATCAAAATGAAGTACTTCGTAATCTTAATCCTTCTTGATTAATTGCTACGATAATACTCTATACATATATATATATATATATATATATATATATATATACATGATATGTTTGTATGTATTTATGTATATAAATTTATAGGTTGTTAACTTATTTGAACGTAATAATAAAAAGGGCCGCTTTGTCCTTTTGCTTTTTATGTCCTTATAACGAGCCGAGAGGGCTCCGGAGTTAATGTTCTTCTTTGCTTTATTGGACGAAAATCGTAAATTTCCTACAACAAACTCATATATACATATATACTAAATGTTATGTCTGTTTAGTGCTTGTTAAAATGAATAGAAATTGATATAGATAAATATTTGTTGGAGCCAAAAGTTGGAGCAAAATTCTTATTTGTAATTGCCGATTCAAACTATTACACTTTATATTATATCCATCATTTGATTTATAATTTTTCTAGTTTATCATAGTATAGTTTATTTACGTTGTGAAAAGTGGAGAATTATTTTTATTTCTGGTTATTAAGACTGCAAAAGATTATACACTTTATATTATATCCAAATATAGTCGTTCCGAAAAATTATATTAATAATAATTGAAATGATATAGAAGTGGAAATTTTATAATTATCAATCACAAATGCTTATCAATTTGTGTGAAGGTATAATAAATTTAATGTGGTTTCTGCAAAGATATAAATAAAAAAGTGTCTAGTGCAACATTTTCAAGTAATATAAAAAAACTTAAAAAAAGAGTCCAATATTAGCCTCATGCAAAGTAAATGCTGGCGCGTTATGATGAATGTTTCTCAAAAATGTTGTATAAGAGTATGTCAAATAGTTTAAGGAGAATTTTTGTAAATTTTATCTAGTTTCTACTAAGCAAAATTAATCGACCTAAACACCCGGAACGAATTTTTCGAGTTAAATGAAAAAACGTAAAAATTTGTCTCGTATCCATATATCAATTAACAAAGTATTGTACGTTGTAATTATTTTTTCAATTCAAAAATTTTTATCAGAGTATAGCAAGTTATTCAGACAGAATTTTAGTAAATTTTATCTAGTTTCTGCTAAGCTAAATTAATCCGAGCACCCGGAACAAATTTTTCGAGTTATATGAAAAAACGTGAAAAAATTTTCCGTATCCATATATCACCAATTAGCAATAAAGTGTATTACTTCACGTTACAATTTATATAAATAAATTTTAGTTAAATTATATATATATATATATATATATATATATATATATATAACATATATAAAATCATTACATTTCTACACAAAGTTGTATCTTATAAAAACTATTTTTTTATTTTTTAATTATCGCCGAATCCTAGGAATTAACATATGATTTTTCAAATTCATAATTTACATTTATTAAATTAACATGATCGTGCATATATATCCATGTCCGCATATAAATCATTCTAAAAAAATGTAAAAAAATAAAAAAGTATGTAATTATTCAAATTTAAATAGACTTTTATCGCCAAATTTGATAAAATTTTGTATATCCATAGTTTTCGTAGTCTGAAATTACATATTAAAATAGTATAGGCCTACAATAAGCGATTAAATTATAAAAAATTTCGCCAGATTTTAATCAGAATCTATGCCGAGCACATGTACGTAGGTAGCTACTGATTGCAGTTGATGTCTACATTTAAATTTAATCCACTTTCAGAGCACAAAATAAATTAAATGAAGTAGAATTTCTTAAAAAAATAACAACAAAAACGTGTGAAATAACTCCTACAATTTATTCAATTAACATCGTCGTTTACATATGTCGATTCCCACATATAATTATGTCTAAAAAAACTTTTGTACAAAGTTTTTTTTAAAAAAATGTAATTATTCAAATTTAAATAGACTTTTATCGTATTCGACAATTACAATGCAAATTGTACGACTGGCGACTGCCCACTTGGAAATAAATGACCATATGAGATAAGTGTTGCTTTAATCATAAAACACGCATTTATTTAAATATTTTAAATGGTGGAAGAAATAATATATATACTAGCTGACCCGGCAAACGTTGTTTTGCTAAGTAAGGTATATTCTAAACAATTTCTAGAGAATCAAAAATATTAATACTTTTAGTGTATAATGATGTGTTGTTTGAATGCTATATACAATGGGGTATTATAAAAACAATTAAGTCCATTAGTTTGTCTATATTTTGTAAATACACTTATTGATTATGTTTCAAGTTTTTCAGATTCTTTTTGGATTCTGGATTTTGTGTACAATTGTAAATAATACTACTGAGCTTAAGAAAAAAAATCAAATTTCTGCGAGGAGAGATAGAAAATGAATTAAGTATTTCTTCTTTGACCTGCTCTTTGAAAAGTTTCAAGTAACATTCGACGAATTAAAGTAAATTTAATAAAAAGTATATATGTAGAGCAGGGCGAGACACAAAAGCCCAATTTGATTTTGAGCAAATATTAATTATATAATAATAATCAAACCAGCTATATCACAACAAATAACAAATTAAACGAACAATTGTCTGACTACATTCAGTAAAACTGCCAGTTACTTCATCATTGTAAAAATGTGCTTTTTTTGCCGTCTTTTAAAAATTTGTTATCTAGACCTATAGGCGGGTTAAGTTAGTTAATGACTTATTTTAATTTTAAAGGTATTTTACAAAATAATTACATTTTTAACTAATGCTAAAAAACTACCAACGGAAGACAATACTTTTATTATGGATTTTCAAAGAATATCGTTTATCTCCCGATAGCAAAGTCATGAGAATCTAGGTTATAGCTATACATATTTTTCCCTCTACTTCCAAATATTGTTGTTAAACAATGCTTAATTTTACTGGTTTTGGACACATCGGTGGTGGACCTTTTTAACCCCGGACCTTCATATATTACTATCAATTCTTCGATAAATTCTGGGAAATTATAACTGGGAAAATATTATTCGACAAATTGTCTCCTTGATCGATACAAAATTTAGGTTCTGAATTTAAATAACATAAATAAAAAATAATATAACCTAGAAAATGTTTCATAAAAACCAATGAGTATATAATTATACAAATGAGATCTTTCAGAGCACCGTGTTTGAGAAAAATATGCCCAAAAGTGCATTTTCATATTAACATTTCAAAAAAGTTGATATTTTGAGTTTATAGTAACACTTGAGGCCCGTTTAATAACGTTTTTGTGTACAAATAAAACTACAAACAAAACTACTTACTACAATTTAATCATTATTAAATAATATTCACGTAAGACATCCTATCAAATGTAATTGAACATCATCTGTCAAAAACGTTTGACATTTCACGTATTAGCCACCGTCCATTGTTTTATTTAAATTATGCTTCTACAAAAATTTCAAATTAAAAATGTAAAGTTTTTACACGATTTTAAAATAATATCTCACCCATTCCGACAACCTACTGATTAGCACGAATTTTTCAAGACTAAGACTGGCCAAATCGGTTTAGCCGTTTTCGAGTTTTACTAAGACATTTGAAAGAGAGCTCCATTTTTATATATAAGATATATATATATATATATATATATATATATATATATATATATATTATAAAAATTGTTTCTTGGGCATCCATCCAATAAAAAAAACAGTTTTAATGCAAAATGTTTTAATTAAGAGAACATACGTTTCGGGTCCAGATTTGACCCATCTTCAGTGCTACAAATAAATATATCAGGGTTACAATTTTTCATAACTTGATGTTTTTTCCAATTTTTTATTTCATACTTATTTTTTCGTTTACATTTTTATGTTGTTCTTTGTGTTATATTTTTTTTAAAAAATTTATTTGTATGGTGAGTTTCTTTACATATGTTTATTTTATGTTGTTTTTCATATATACTTTTCATATACATTGTTTCTACTTATTTTTGTCTGTAATTATGTATCTTTTATATTATTTTTTATATTGTTTTAATTTGTAACCCTGATATATTTATTTGTAG
This sequence comes from Ctenocephalides felis, assembly GCF_003426905.1. Lineage (NCBI taxonomy): Eukaryota > Metazoa > Arthropoda > Insecta > Siphonaptera > Pulicidae > Ctenocephalides > Ctenocephalides felis. The sequence continues at coordinate 11,704,502 of NW_020536999.1, forward strand.
CACTGAAGATGGGTCAAATCTGGACCCGAAACGTATGTTCTCTTAATTAAAACATTTTGCATTAAAACTGTTTTTTTAATTATTGGATGGATGCCCAAGAAACAATTTTTATCATATTATTTCACCATCTGAAGAAAAACCTCTCGCTTTATATATATATATATATATATATATATATATATATATATATATATGTAAAATAAATTTCATAGTTGACCATTATTCCATCTCATCGTCCCATAAAACAGTCCGCCGTACGAAAGACCGTTTCGTTTTTTCCTGAAATGAATCATTTTTACTATTTATCAATTTCCGCAATTCTCGAAATAAATCTGTCTACTTGTATTTTTTTTCATCTTCGGATTTTTTCCGTATAAAATAAATGCCGTAGACAATATCGGGCATAACTCCGTAACCTAATAAAATGTTTGCGGGCATTTTGGCAAAGTGCCCATTGTTTCATAGTAAAACGATAATAATGGCAGGGCTGGGGTAAAATATTACATGTATTGTTTACTTTTATGACTTGAATAAATATGGATTTACTATTGCATATGATGTAACATGGTTTGGATAAAAACTAGTGGAAAGTGACATTTTGGATGAAGGCAAGTTGCATGAACTTTCAATGAAATGTGTAATAATTGATTTAATCAAACGAAATTGGGATTTGGATATTTAGATAAAATTATCAATTATTTACTCCGAAACTTAAGTTTACGCTTTCAATTGAATCTAAACAATGCGATTTCCAATTGAATTTTCTCAAACACATTTAAATTTTCTTTAATTATATTCATATTGTGCTTGTATGCCCTAAAATTGTAGCTTATTATTTTAAATTTAAATGAATTGATAATGTTTGACTCATCACATCACAAAGGCAACTTTTGATACAAATTTTGACTATAACATTTTTTCAAACTTTGATGATTTTTTAAAATTAAACTACTTGCCGTAAAGCCGTAAAATTTTACCATGTTCTTTGGGACCATGATATCTATCTACAAAAATAGTGTCATCAAGAAATTTTTTTAGAACAGTTTTTTTTTGTAAGTACAAAGCTTAGCCGATTTTTGTACTTAATTAATTAGAACGACTCCCAAATAATATCTTGCGAATAGTTTTTGAATTTGAAAAAACGCCGACGAAAGGTGTAAAATCTGCTCACACACACACATACTTTTTCAAATTTGGTTGCATTCGATTCAGAATGGCTTAAAACGTCGACAAAACATAAAATTAGCGAATCGGATTTTTTGACAACTTCTTTTTTAGGAAGTTAAAAATGTATCAAGGAAACTTAAAAAACATTTTTTTCGCCAAATTCCTGCAAAAACACATTTTTTTATATCACACATATATGGCTGATAAAGCTTACATAGATTTTTTTAGTCAGACACATATGACTGACATAGCGTTTAACGTGTTAATAATTTATTAATAAGAAAAATTAGAATAATTTCGAGTTCGAATCAGTCATAAACCATTTTTTTTTTAAATTTTTAACAATTTATAAATTGATGCTTCTCTTATATAACTGAAAGATAGTTAATTTTTTTTTAATTACAATATTTATTACAACTGTTAAATAATTTAACATCAAGCAATAATGATAAATAATAACATACATTTAAATAAATAAGGGTGCAAAGGATAGAATTTACATTAAAATTATATCCGTAGTATGATGATTTAATATAAAATAAAAGCAAATAATAATAAAAATAAAATTTCTGAATAATAAAATAATACTAGAAAAACAATAAAATATTACAAAATAACAATATTAGAAATAATGAGATAATAATAATAATAATAATAATAATAATAATAATAATAATGTTAACGTTTACAAATAGCTATTTATGCGATAACTTTTTAACTTTGACACTGTCCATTATTCCAAACTTCGGAGATTATAATAAAATCACTATTTGTAGGCCTACAAATTTAAGAGTTCGTTAAGAAAAAAAATCAACAATTAATTACAAAGTTAAATTACGAATTATACCATTTTACCGATCAGTACAATTCCCAACTAATATCTTTGGGAACAATTTCTAAATTTTCAAACTTTGTTCACGATTTTTGGCTAAAATATGGACAAAAAATGTAGCAAAAAATACAGGCTGATTTTTTAGCAAAACTTATCAACCTTATCGAAATTTATCAAGTTAATTAAATGTTTTTCTAGCTCTCCTACTAAGGTTCCCTCATTGTTAGTATAATTTGCTCGATTTCCGTGCAAACGTTTTAATGGAAAAACTTTCGCAAGTTTTTCGCATTTGCAATGAAATTTTAATTATCATAAGATAATAAGATATTTTTTATTTGTTTTTTATGCATTCATAAACCGGATTCAATTTGACAAAAATATTTAGATATTTTTGTTTTTTTTTATAAAATTTGTGGGTTCTATATATTTATGGTGTCCCAGAACTCAACGTCGCGCTATGAAAATATTAGATAAGAAAATTTCCATGTGTTTAAAAACTATGAACTTTTAAGTGCAACCAAAAGCTTTGGTTAAACAAGTAGACAAGAAATATCTATGTGTATTTGTTTATTCATAACATTTGTGTTCTATTTATTTATGGTGTCCCAGAACTCAACGTAGAGCCATGAAAAAAATTCGAAAAGAAAATTCCATGTGTTTGAAAACTATGAACTTTCAAATACAACCAAGAATTTTGGTGAAACTATGACCATTTTTTGGTTATCGTAGTTGTTTGTTACTATTTTTGTGCATTTACGCTTTGGGAACGTTTTAACTAGAAAAACATTTCTAGTACTTAGTCTAAAAATTTTAAAATTGCTCGACTTTGAGGGACCCTCTTTCTAAAAGAAATGTGCTGAAGTGTGTTAAAAAGTTTCATCAAAGTTTGCGCATTTAATAAGGATTGTATGATAGAGTAAGTTGCTTGAAAGATTCGTAATAAAAAAATCGAGTAAAAAAATATGATTTTTGCTAGTTCTGGGATACCTTGTATAACCAGTATATCCCAACATTAACTCTTTTCACTCGCTAATTTCGAGATTTATATGAATTTTTCATATGGCATCCGAATGGAAAGGGTTAAATTTGAACAGATGTTGGCACAAAATTTTTAGGCCAATAAAATTACAATTACTGCATCATATTTTTTAAAATCCCTTACAACTATTTTTCTTACCACGCGTGGGTCGTTATATAACATGCAAAATAATATTACAATATAAAGTTTCTAGTCTCAGCGACTGCAACTGCAGAATATTCTGCATCAAGTGAGCCATTACGATTCAAATGCAATCCCATTTGGATTTTGCACAATTGCACTTTCTGCACACACTGACATATATACACACTGCCCACGTAACAGTTTCGACATGGAGAAGGATTTGCATACGAGAAAAATTGAGGAAAATATTGTAATGGTAATAGACTAGTTAGAAGACATGGTCGATTTGGTAATAAAGATAATAATCAATTTTGATTATAGCTATATAAAAAAAATCTCTGAAAGTATTACCTCTTAATATTAACATTTAGATAGTCCACAATTCAATTAAAAGTATAAAAAACATGTATCATTATGTGTCATTAGCACTTGTAATTTACATGACAATTTATTACTGATAATTTGAGTTTCAACATCACCAATTAAATAAATATTTAATTGCAAAATTAATTTTGATGCCCTGATAATAAATATTTCGTTAAACAGTCGACATGGATTTAATTAGAGGTTAAGTGATTTATAAATATTTTCAAATGTCATAATATTTGAGTTTACAAATGTTATTACAGATGGAATGAAGAAATTCGGAAATGTCCATATTAAGGACCACCCTAATATATATATATATATATATATATATATATATATATGTATGTATGTATATATTATACATAGAGAAACCCCAGATATTGCCAGATTTATTTAGTTTTGTACTTGACAAGCTATTGATCTAATTTCTTATGTAGTTAGATAATTAATTAGGAAGAAAATGAAGATATCAGATGATTAAGAGCTTTAATTTTTTGTTTATTAATAATAGGGTGACCATACATCCCGGATTGGCCGGGACATTCCCGGATTTTCACCTTATGTCCCGAGTTTTTGTAAATGTAATATTTGTCCCGGATTTAGATCTTTTGTCCCGGATTGTACTAGTTTTTTGAAAATTAATAGGTAAATTACCAAAAATTATGAAAACAAATGAACAAGTGCTACTTTTTTTTCAAATTAATTATGAAGAAAGTGAAATAGAATTTTATACAAAGCTCAAAAGCGAAAAGTATAAGATCAAACAATATCATAGATAGAAAAGTATAAGATCAAATAATATCATAGAAAAGTATCGCATATATTCGAATAATAAAGTTCTTACTAAGAGTTCGCAATTCAGATTAAAAGAAAAATTGTATAAAAAAATTGTTTTTCATTGTATCCTTAAATAGCATTTGTTATTTCAAAGACGACCCCACCCTACCCGTCTCGGATTTTATTTTAAAAAAATGGTCACCTTAATAAGCACGTGATTAATACAGTTAATATATTTTTGCCTTGGTAATAATTAATATAATCACCAATAAAAAAAAGGGTTTTAGCTATCAGAAAGCCCATTGCCACAAATTTGGTTTATATTTACTTGATATGATTATATGCAAATTTGTTATTAACGACAATCATGGCATAAATTTCATATCATGATACCAATTAATCCCTCTGATTGCTCTTCGATTTTCCGCCACTGCTAATTGTAGAAACTAATTCGTTTTTCCTTGATCCGGAACAAATTTTCGCCAATTTCACATATGACCGGGTAATTTGAAAGAAGAGACATTTATTAGATGGCATTACACATGTGATAAATGTCGTTAACGAACCCATATAACATATAACTCGTTATGAAATTAATGGCTGTGAAATGATCAAGATGGTACTCTGCCAAATTTTGATTGCGGAAGACATCAATTTATGGCGATAATAACTACGACGACATTTAATATATTTATATATATATATATATATATATACTAGATGACCCGACTGACGTTCTGTTCCCGCACCTACAATTCAAAAGTGCCAATTTTTTGAATATCCTATCTAAGACTTTTAATATCCTATTTGATAACCTGCCTTTGTGATCCAATTATGGTCTTAGAATACAAAGTGTAAAAAACTCAGAAAAGAATTATATAGTATCTGCAGTCACACTTGATTTAACCACAGAACTTAATTGTTTAAATAATTTAGTCTATAATTTTTATAATCTGGAACGATATATTTGTTGCTTTTTGGCAATTATAATTTCCAAAGTACATTTTTCTTACTAATCATTAAATAAACATTATTGTTTATGTTCAAATCTTAAATGAATTAATTTGTAAAATATAGTTCATATAAGCACTCTTCAATCTAAGATCAACTTGCTAAATATTCCATATCCAATGTCAATAAATTTTTGACACACGAAACAAAATTCTAAATCATTTTGTTTTAATAAGTAGAAACATTTTTTTGTATTCTTATATAATTTAGTAAAGTAATATAACCAAAAATGCGACATGCATAATATAGGTTTAATGTTAATATAATGTATATGCAATTTTGGACTTTTTTTTTTTATTTATAATTAGCAATCAGAATACATATCCTATAAACTAATGTGTGACGTATACACAAAATAAACATTAAATAAAGGAATTAAAATAAACAAATAATAAAAATATAAAAACAAAAATTATTAATAAATACAAATAATATAATTAAAATTAGGAAAAAAAAGTTTTAATTGTAGATTAAAATTTTGTTATATAGTGAAAGTTTTGACTTTCTACTTAAGAGCCAATTTAACTGTTGCATTTTTAGTTTTATTTGTTGTATTTTATTGTTTTTATGGAATCTCCAGGTGAGCTTGGAATCTAAGTGCAGGTCTAGAATTTTGGACTTATTGCGTTATTTATTAAACTGAATTATATAATTTTATCAGTTGACTGTATCTTATATTATATTGATTTCTGGCACATCTCAGCTGCTTTTTGGGAATAATAATGTAGACATTACATATTTCTTGTATATTATATCCTAATATTATCTAGGCACATAATTTCAGTTAAATTTAAATTTCAAGTGAATTGACATTTCTAGCAGATGACAGTTCAAATGTTTTCAATGTCAAACAATGATAAGTGTTTTTTGTCATTTCTGCCATTTATTTCTACAATATTACTATAGTTTTATCGTTCATTAGATTTTAAAAATTTCCTTTGACAAACTCTAAAAAGAATTATCAAAATCCGAATAACCGTTTAGGAGAAGTATCAAATCATACACCCGTGCAGAATAATTTTATATATAAGATGTATGTATGTATATAAATTTATATATGTATAATAGATCCATCCTAATCTGAATCCTTGTTTGTCCAGTGTGTCCTAATAATAGGAAATGTACAAACAAGGAAGAGAACATATTCCTTCGGCTTTTGTATTGGCCGATCCGATGTCCGCCAACTCACTAAGTGGCGCGAACAAACCCACAATAATAATAATATCAATGGAATAAGAGAAAGAGAGCATAGTGCGAAGGCTAGTGGTATATTAACTTCCCAAAGGAGAAAAAAATCCGAATTGCTAATATTATATTTTTCCAACGTTTTAAGTCATTCTGAATCGAATGAGACCAAATTTGGAAAATAAATGTGTTCCGATTTAGGACACTTTGTCGACGTTACTTGCAAACGAGTGGTTTGCTTTTGAAAATTTACAAGATAATCAATGTAGCTCGATGAGAACTAAAATTTTTCGTCTATGTTTTAGCAAGCAAACCAAAATCGATTTCAAAAATTCATCGTTTCATAAAGTATCGGTTATCGGTGTTTAGTTCGAGTTTAAAATCTGTCGTTTCTTCGTAATCTGTCGTTTCTTCGCAAATATAGAAAATTGACGGTTTTGATGGAAGTTTGTTCGAAATATTAGGTTGTCAAATATCTCCCTTCCGCTTTTTTGCTCTTGGTTTATAATACAAAAAGGCGGAAGGGAGATATTTGACAACCTATTATATTTCTACATTCTCACAACAACTCGGTATACACATGTATAAAATTTCATTTTCATTTTCATCTAATTCAAATACACTTTTAACAAATTTGTACAAAATTAAATAGTTTATATCGTTTTTTTAACTTACCCTTTTTATTTTAATTAGATTTGAATTAGGAGATAATGTAATTTGCCAAGCAATGAAATGTCGATTTCAGAAACATACTTTAAACACTTTCCGTAGGGTAAGTTATAGTAATGGCCAAAAATCAAAAAAATTTTTTTTGCAGATCTTCACGTTTCAATGGTTTCTGAACATTCTGGCATACTTTAAACAAATTTAATGTGTGTGTGTGTGTGTTTTGTGCGGATGAAATTTCTCGTCCACGATTTGGAGTGCACAGATCATCCGATTTCAAATATTAACTAGTATGGTGCATGGCATCGTGCCTTAAGACAAATTGCTAGAACTTCCCGTACCGTAATTAAAAATCTTGGTACGGAAACCAAAAAAAGTTACAAAAAATGTGTACACATTATTAAAATCTCTATGAAATATCTGATAATTTGATGTGCATATGTCAAACAAACATTTTTGACCGCCAAATGACATTGACAAATTGACATTTAACTTATTTTCATTGAGAGTCCATAACTACTGGACCTGCCTTCCCAAAAATTTCATCAGTTCTTCATCTTGTCAATACAAGTAAAATGTCTTTTGAATTATTAAAATCGGGCGCTCCGTTCTTTTAAAAACTGAGTTACCGTTTTTGTCCCTTTTTGTCCCGTATCTTTGGAACGGCTAGACCTGTCTTCGCCAAAAACTAATCAGCACGTCTCCTTATCAATACGAATCGAATGTTTTTTGTATTATTCAAATCGGTTGATCCGTGTTCGCGAAATCGTCGACGAAAATTTGTATCCTCACACACACATATTCACACATCCATTTTTTCTAAGATGCCAAAATGTTCAGAAACTTTTGAAACGTAAAGATATATAAAAATTCTCATTTTCGATTTTTTGCGAGTACTATAACTTACCCTACGGGGAAAAAATTCGACTTCCACCGATAGGGATACGTGCTGATTAGTTTTCAAAAATCTAATAAATTAAATTTCAAGCTAAGATGTGATGAAAATTCTTACCCCTCCGCGCTTCTACTAATAGTTCCCGGAACAGTTTTCCATATGAAAGCACCCTTGAAAAGGGCAATGGGGCTCGGAGAAGCAGCCCTAAGCGTTTTATATCTCTTTCAGATCACTGACCTCGGAACAAGAAAAAGTTTTTGCGTCACTAGATAAGAATTATTTGTTCAAGTAGGTAGAGGTGTGTATAAGCCTATGAATAGTTTTGTATGGAAAAGTATTATAGAGCCTCTTTTGAGACTCTTAGTTCGAGGATGCCGTGAAAAGTCACTTAGCATAGGGCGGAAAATATTCAAGAAGGAAATTCTATGTACACTATTTTTTTTAGTATGGACCGGATTTGTTTTTTGTGTAACTGTTTTTGTTTTTGTAATCATAAAAATAGTGGTATATGTTATATATAAAATTCTTCTATACTGGTGTATGATTTGATACTTCTCCTAAACGGTTATTTGGATTTTGACAATTATTTTTAGAGTTTGTCAAAGGAAATTTCTAAGATATAATGAGCGATAAAAACTATAGTAACATTGTAGAAATAAATGATAAAAATTACAAAAAAACACTTATCATTGTTTGACATTGAATAAACATTTGAATTGTCATATGCTAGAAATGTCAATTCACTTGAAATTTGAATTTAGCTGAAATTATGAGCCTAGATAATATCACAATATAATATACAAAAAAATGTAAAGTCTACATTATTATTTTCGAACGCAGCTGAGATGTGCCAGAAATTAAAATAATATAAAATACAGTCAACAGTATATGCTTGGCAGATGAAATTATATAATTCAGTTTAATAAATAACGCAATAAAACCAAAATTGGATATACATATTTTTTTTAAACTTATGCATGTCGCATTTTGGTTTGAACATAAACAGTAATATTTATTAAATTATTAGTAAGAAAATTGTACTTTAGAAATTATAATTGCCAAAAAGCAACAAATATATCGTACGAGATTATGAAAATTGTAGACTAAATTATTGAAGCAATTTATGTTGTGTGGTAAAATCAAGTGTGATATTGTTATTTTATCGCGGATACTATATTATTTTTATCTGAATTTCTTATACTTCTTAAGCTAAGACCATAAATAAATCATAGAGGCAAGACATCAAATAGGAGTATAAAAAGTATAAGATAGGATATTCAAAAATTTGGAACTTTTGAATTGTAGACGTGGGTACAGGACAAGGTCTGTCGGGTCATCTAGTATATATATATATATATATATATAATATATATATCATTTATCATTTATTTTCGCCGAATTTTTATTCTAATTTCCGAAAACTCTTGAATTTGCGTCAATCCTTTCAAATGTAGCAAAAACCAGACGCGAAAATGATATAAAATCAATGTCTGTATTTATATTTCTCAAATATATTTCATTAATTGATCTGACATAATTCGCGAAAAAAAAAACAGTTACGTTTCGATTTACATTATACGAGCGAAAATAGTATTTATTGGCGAACACGAATAAATATTTACTTTCCGTTTGAACTTTATAAGAACGTTGAACTGGGATTTTTGTAAATGACGCTTTTGAGAAAAAATCAACTATGAATACCTAACCAGATTTTCAAAATTATGAAAATATCTTAGCTCTGAAATTAAAAAAAAGAGTGCGCTTAAGGTTCATTCGCGATTGAAGTAAAACTTATTTGCTATTGGACAAGATGGCATTTAAGTAAAAATAAATACATCATATAACAATTTTGAATAATGTTTATTAGTAATATGGTAACACTCGTGATGCCATTAGTGTCAACAATTTTACACATTTATATAATGACAAATTATAAATTATATATTTATAATGGCATTAAAATTGTGTATAATATTTACAAACAATAATGTAATAAAAGTCATACTTTAAATGTGATATGATCGGTTTGTCATTGTAATTAGCATTTAGGAGTTGAATCTTCATTAGAGAAAGGGAGTAATTGCTGATTAATAAATTCTATAATATTCGTTCACACAGTGGTTAAATAATGCTATATAACGTCTAAACAAATATTGTTTTTGCAACTTCATTCATCGTGTAATAATTGTGTTTGAAGAACTTCATGTAATTAAAATTGACATACATTCATTGACTGCTTGTATTTTTTTTTACTTTTTCGCTGGCGATATAATGTCATTTTTTGAACAGATGAAATATCTGTCTTGCCTAAAAAATATTTTCCATTTTAATAACTTCAAAAATTTATAGAAACTACGAATAACATAGAAATAATTTCTAATCAATAAACTTACGTTTAGTACACGGCACAAATGTTTAATTTAATTTATTATTTTCAAGAAACAAGGTAAAATATTTTTCTGATTCAGGCATTCTTCATTAAATCAAAATTTGTACTACGATGTAACTTTAAAATGTTTATTTATCAATGTCGATTTCCTTGTTGATATCGGTATGCGTACAACGAAAAATTTCTATTCACAAACACGACGACTAATCACAATCGACCCGTATAGAAATGACATCATCGAGAGCGAATGACGAGTCATTGGCACTCGACTCTTATCTTACCTGCCGTAACGCACTTCCGTTGCATTTGTGTAACCCTAGTCGCGCCTAAAGAAGTTTTACTTTTCAATTTTCAAAAAAAAAAAACGATTTTCTATATTTTGAAAATTCAACTCTTCAAGAAACTATGTGCAAGAATTTATCTACTGCGAAAATGTGATGCGGTTGGGCAATAATAAATCTAATTTAATTGAAAATTGAATTTAGTTGGGTTAAGTATATATATATATATATATATATATATATATATATATATATATATATTATATATATATATATACATATATTCAATTACGATCACACCAGCGATTGGATACATTATTTGCATCTTCCGCAAACGCGAACACAAAGCAATCAAGTGCGTGGGAGGCCCCCAGACATATCGTGCCCCTCCAATATCGTTCTCCTACGCCCATGCCCCAATTTTTGGGGCCCATATGATAATACGTCTCCGCAAATAAACCGAATTAAGATTTTCCACACTTTCTTTCCTTTATAAGATATTTGTTAGCTGATAACGCGCGACTGATTGGAACATGGAAAATTCCCAAAGAGTGAGATGTTTCTATTAAGCGAAGGGTATTGTGATAAAAAATGAATAAGGAATTGAGAATTCTTATTAGGAAATGAATTTTATTTTGTATTATATTTTTATGAAATTGAAAATTGATAGCTGTCCTTCTAGTGGTGCATGGCATCGTGCCTTAAGGCAAATTGCTGAAACTTCGCCAACCGAAAAATGTTTTTTTTTTTAAAAAAAAGTCCGAATTTTGTTTTGAAAAGTTTAAAAAATAAATTAAATTAAATTTATTAGTAAATTTGAAATAATCTAAAATTTCTGACATTTCTGAAAAAAACTTTGAAAAATTGGTTCTTTGAATGTTTTGAATTTTTTTATAAAAATTGTCTTTTTTTTAATTTGAAATATTCTGAAATTTCTGAAAATGTTGAAGTATTTTTTGAGTATTCGCGCTACTTAAGCTGCCTAGAAACAAAATATCGAAGCGCATAAGCGCCGTGTCGCACTTTAACGAATAAACATTCATACAGAACCCATAGCAATGTAAACAAAAGTATTTATTATCAAAACATCTGATAATTTGATGTGCATATGTCTAATGATTATTTTTGTCCACCAAATGGCATTTCCTTTTACTTGTTTTATTGGATTTCTAGAACCGCTAGATCTGCCTTCTCAAAAATTTGATCAAAAGTTTTTTATCTTGTCAATATAAGTGAAATGTTTTTTGAATTATTGAAATTGGTTGAATCGTATTTCCGAAATTGCCGACGAAAATTTGTATCTGCACACACGCACACACACATTCATCCATTTTTTCTAAAGTGTGCCAAAATGTTCAGAAACCGTAGATACTTAGATATATAAAAAAATGTGCAAATGTTTTTTAAACAATTCAAATCGGTTAAACTGTGTTCTGGAAAAAATGTATCCGCACATACATACACATGTGCTAATTAACCTGAAATCTATGGAAAGAGAAAGAGCCAAAGGAACTTTGCTCATTTAAATGATGAGTATAAAATCAAGTTAGGAATGAATCAGTTTATATTATTCTTTGTAATTCAGTTTATATTATTCTTATAAATATTAGACAATGTTCTTCATTTTAAATCCGACTGATTAAGTTTTGTTTATTCACTTTTCTGTAAACATATAAGTTACAGTATTTAAAAAAAATCTATTTGAAAACATTCAATATTCCTCAAATATTTCATTACGTTACGGAAAGTTCTAGCAATTTGCCTCAAGGCACGATGCCATACACTACTAGTTTTTTCTTTCAACTATGTCGTTGGCCTCCTGTCTAAGGATATCCATAATATCCGGCATGCGATGAATGGCTCGTTATTTTTTTCGCTAAAACAATAAACTAGTTTTATGTGTTTATGCGTCGGAAGCATAAAAAATTTCTGCAAAACTTTGCTATTTATAATCAAATCAAACGATCATCACATGGACTGAAGGAATCATATTTTGGCGGAAATAGGAAAAATGATAATTGACTTCCCGAAGGAGAAGTTTGTTTTCATAAAAAATTCTGATTTGCTAATTTTATGTTTTCTCGACGTTTCAAGTCATTCTGAATCGGATGAGACCAACATTTGGAAAAAGTGTTTGTGTGTGTGTGAACAGATTTTTTACTTTAAATCGAGGTTTTCTCAAAAACGGCTGGACCGATTTCGATATATCGAAAATTTAAAAGCCATTCGATGTATCTCGATGAGGACTATCGTTTGTCAGTTTTGCACGACGATCAGCCAAGCCGTTTCTTAGTAATTAAAAGAAAAGTGAAAAAATCTTGTCTACGTTTTAGCCAAAAATTCTGACAAGAAAGAAATTCTTCTATTTGAAAGATATTATTTGGTAATCAATCGTGGTGATTAGTTTTTTCGTAATTAACTGTTGAATTTTTTTTTTCGATGATTTTTTTTTAAGTTGATAGACATCATAATCCTAAAGAACATACTTGAACTTTACAACCCTACGGCAAGTAGTTTAATTTTAAAAATTCAAAGTTTGTAAAAATATTATGGTCAAAATTTGTGCCAAAATTCGCTTTTGTGATGTGCTGAGTCAAAATTGGAATATCACAAATTTAAAAGTCATTTTTTGGAATGAGCATCAAAATAAGTCTACAAAACTTCTTTAGTTGTGTGAAAAATGTTACCATTAATTTAAATCATTAAATAATATCAGATAAAATTTAGTAAATGCTCTATACACTTAGATATTAAAATTTCAAATTAAAACTCAAACTTCAATTCAAAACATACATTTACTTGTTATACAATTAGCAACGGGACATTTTGTTTTACTTTTCGTCAAATAACTTTTAATTTTTTTCCCGGACATTTTAATTTATTTACTTTAATAAAGAGTAGATAAAATTTACTTAAATCTAGTAAAAACTTTTATATATGTTTGGATAATAAAATTTTGAATAATTCGTAATTGAAATGCGAACTTTACCTTTTGATAATTTGCCATATATGGAGCACATTTTTTTGCTTTTCTTCAAGAACTTTTAATTTTCTTTTCGGACATTTTAATTCAGTTACATTGGTAAGAAGTAGATAAAACTTACTAAATTCTAGTAAAAATTGTGTTTTATACACTTCAATATTGGACTATCAGAGACTAGGTACATGATATACGTAATCATGCAATTGACTAATTTCATCTAAATATCTAAATCTCAATTTCGGTAGATTTAAGTCAATTATTACACATTTCGGAAAGTCTATGTAACTTGCCTCAAGGCAAAATGCCACTTTCAACTAGTTCAAAATTATTTTGATTACTTCTATTACTATGTAGACTACACGGGGCTAATAATCACTACCTCTTCTTCAAAGTTCTGCAAATAGCCTCTCGACGTTTTTATAGCTCCGTTTTAAAAGTCTTTATTCTCTAAATTGTAAAGTAATTGTCTTGCTGCGGCAATTAGTTACTAAAATAGAGCAACATTTTCCGTGGATAAAAATAGCAAGAGTAGTCGTAGTATTTTTCCGAGCAAAAAGGACTTATCTTTTAGCTAGAGTCGTAATCATGGCCCGTTTTTCATTCGCTCTCTGACAGATTTAGGTCTCTTATTATTATGCACTTTTGCACACAAAGGGCTAAAGGGTAAAGGGTAAAGGATAGTCGGTACGTGTATTTTTGCATTTACTAAACTCCATTTATTTGACTGTGCGAGTTTTTGATGTAAATTCAAACTAGTTGGTATTGGTATTTTGCCTTGAGGCAAGTTGCATGAACTTCTCGAAATGTGTAATCATAATATTTAGAAGAAATTAGTCAAATGCACGATTACGTATATCATGTACCTAGTTACTGATATTATTTAATGATTTAAATTAATGATAACATTTTTTACACAACTATTTTTGACCCATTACATTACAAAAGCGCGACTTTTGATACAAATTTTGTCATCATTTTTTTTCAAACTTTAATGAATTTTTATAATTATAAACTACTTACCGTAAGTACGTGAAATTTTAGTATGTTCTTCAGGACCGTGATGTCTATCGACATGAAAAAATTAACCGAAAAAAATTTCAGTTAATCACGAAGAAACAGCTCGGCCGATCTTTGTCCAAATTTAATCAGCACGATTCCCAAATAATATCTTTTAAATAGTTTTTAAATTTGTAAGATCGATTCAAAATTTTTGGCTAAAACATGGACGAAAATTTTTTCACTTTTCTCTTAATTACCAAGAAATGGCTCGGCTGATCGTCGCACAAAACTGAGAAACGATAGTTCTCATCGTGATACATCGAATAACTTATGAATTTTTTGAATCGGTCCAGGCGTTTTTGAGAAAACGACAAAGAAAAGCCTAAATTTGACAAACGTCGAAAAAACGTCACTATTTCTTTCTAACTTTGACGAATATTTAAAATCAAACAACTTGTCGTAGGGCCGTAATATTTTAGTATGATCTATAAGACTATGGTGTCTACCGTCAAAACAAATCATAAAAATGGTCGAAAAAAATAATAATAAATCTAATAAGAAATCCAAAAATATCAGAATCCAATTAGAACTTATTAGAATATAATAAATCCGAAGTGAAATCCAAGAATATCAGAATCCAATTAGTACTTATCAAAGTAAAATAAATCCAATATGTAAAAAATATCAGGATCTAATTAGAACTTATTAGAATATCAAAAAATCCATTGTGAAATCCAAAAATATCAGAATCCGATTAAAACTTATTTGAATATAATCAATCCAATTAGAAATCCAAAAAAAAATTGGAATCCAATTAAAATAATAGAACAAATAATTATTTTAGAATAAAAAGATATTATATTAGAATATTACAAATCCAATATGGTTTTTCTACTACTAATATTTGTCTCTTCTACTTCAGATACGATGACCTAACTACAAACACCTAGTCTTCACAAAAAAACATTTTGCATGCAGTTTTTAAAATGTAAGCAGATTCAAAAATAAACTCACCATCAGACGTTTCGAATCATGAACGGCGCCCTCTTCAGGGCTGATCGATGATTTCAACGGTTGCCTCGGTCCTACAGACAGGTAAGAAAAAATATCAGAAATTAGTAAATTATAAATAAATAAATATGAGTAATAAAATTTGATAATTATAAATAAATAAATATTAGTAATATAATGAGATGTAGATATTTTTTTGTAAATAAATGTGTTGTGTGTCAGGTTTACCGGATGCGTTCGAACGTTTTCTCAATGGCAGCGCGCAAGCCAATTTTTCTTCTGGTTTTGCGACAGGTAAAAAATGGTGAAAATTTAGTTCGATTGGTCTATTTTCTATATTCTTACGCATTTTTGCACACAAAATAAACCCACTGCGATAGTTTTTACTACACAATCTTTCGAAAGCTTCCATATTTAAAAACTATGTAAAATTTGTAAAAATATAAAATTAGACGTGTAAATCTAATGGAGAACATGTTTTTTATTTGTAACTAGCAAACCGGGCAAACTCCGTTTCACCACCAGATGGTTTCACTTTATGTAACATTTCGTTTGGTGATTAAAAGATGAAAATTGTCTGCTGTTAAACTTGAATAAAAATTTGCACAATACACGTGATTTGATTTGATGGTTTCCAATTGAAATGTTAGGAAACGAATAACTTATGTTTTTTACATTTTTTGCACAATTTCACAGTGAACACAATGCCGGTTTGTCACGTGAAATTAACTGAGCAGAGAACAATGAGTAGCTGTCAAACAAATGAGTAGCGATCAAACAAAAAATATTAGTTTGTAGTACATGCTAAGTATCGGATATGGGGCTGTATGTGAAAAAAGAAAAAGTGTTTTTCGCTTTTCTGTTGAAATCTTTTTCCAAATTTCTTTGCTATAAACCTAACGGAGTCCGAGACCTTTCCAACGAATGCAAAATTGTCGAAATCAGTTCGTGCGTTCTGGAGTTAATCGTCAGGAAGGAAAACCCGACTTATTTTTATATAATAGATAATACATATAAAACTGTTCTCCTAAGAATTTTCCATAATATTGAGAAACAAATATTGTCCGGTTCATCTAAAAACAAGATTTGAATATTACGCCACGATTTTTACCACAATTCAATTCTACTGGGACACTGCTTTACCAAAACTTTTCATTTTAATTGATTAAGCCAATTTGAAGCAAAAGCATTATAAAACAAATTCCGAAACAAGCACCAACACATTTCTAGCTTTCTGCTTTCTCAGACTTCTATTCTACTTTTCAGGATAAATCCAGTTGGGACTTGGAAATCAAAAATTAGACTCAAATTACTGGTATCTACTAAGAAAATTAAAAAACTAGGTCAAAAAGTAGTAGTTTATGATCACCAAAAAATCCAATTAAAACATCAATATTTGAACAAAAATTGTATTATTTATTTTACTTTATTGATAAGTTAACCAGTAATTTGAGTCACCAAATCTACCAAAGCTTTCCTACATTTTTATGCTTCCAAATTACATTCAAGAGGCAATTCTGCCGTAACAGAGCTCATAACATAAAGTTGTCATGGCAACTTATCTATTTATTTGCTGTGCGATCAGGCGTATTTTACATATAAACAAAGTAAGGAAGAATGTCATGATAACCGGTTTTAAAAACCGTTTTTTTTTGCGAAAATTATTGAATTCGAAAACTGGTTTGTTAGTGAAAAAAGTCGGTTTTCACTGTATAAATGGAAAATGACAAATGTAGCCAAATATAAAAGATAGATGAAAGCGTTTTGATTCTTGAAATCATATCGGTTCAATAGCATTTGATATTTTATCAGTCTGCAATGGTTCCCAGAAAGGTTTTGTATATATTAATTTAGATTTTTATACCAGTGTATATATGAATTTAACTCAGTGTGGCTTCTTGTAACTTCCTCTACTCAAAGTTTTACTTTAAAACTCAAAAGAGCCACAAATTAAAGAACAAAAAACTTAGAATTATTATATCAGACTTCAAAAGCATAATTAGCATAATTTAGTCGCAAGTGTTAGAGTATTTTCTATTTCAGAATTTCGATAGACGTTCTCAGTTTTTTTAAATCATATTTTATTAAACAAAAAAATAATTAGAATGTTTAAAATTAATTAGTTAAAATTGCTCGGAACAGACAATACCCGAGTTTAGCTTAATTGTTTTTGAAACTAAAATTGATATTAACAAGTATGTATCAACATGTATCTAATATTTTTTTATTTTTTTTTTTAATTTAATGAATTTTTTTATTTAAAAATATTTTCATTCTTATCTGTGTAACGAAATGTTCGAGGAATACTGAATGTTTTCAAATAGATTATTATAAATATTGTAACATTGTCTAATATTTATAAGAATTATATAAACTGAATTGCTAAGTTGAAATTATTTGTTCAAAGTATATTAGAACTATAGTCAGAATTAAAAATAAAATCTGAATTATTTTCGATATACAAAAAACTAAAAAAAAAAAAAAATGATACAAAATTTTTTTTCCAAAATTAATTATTTTGTTAAGACAAGCAGAAAGTTTTTGAATCATTCAAATCGGACGCTAAGTTCTCTCAAAAACTGTCATTTTTTACATATTTAGCTCCGTATCTTCGAAATGGCTGGGCCTGCCTTTGCCAAAAACTAATAAACACTTCTCCCAATTATTACTAACTGAATGTTTTTTAGATCATTCAAATCGGATACTCCGTTCTCTCAAAAAGTCGATTTCTATTTCCTGCACTCTTTGCTCCGTATCCCCGAAACGGCTGGACCTGCCTTTGCCAAAAACTAATCAGCTCTTTTCCCTATCGATAGGAATCGAATGTTTTTTGAACCATTCAAATCGGTTGATCCGTGCGCCCGAAAACGTGACTGGAAATTTGTATCCATACATACATACACACACACACACATCCAATTTTTCTGAGGTATGCCAAAATGTTCAGAAACCTTCAAAACGTCGAGAAATGTAAAAATTTTCAATTCCGATTTTCGGCCCATTACAATAACTTACCCGACGGGAAGTTAATAATTTTGTTTACTATGTATAAAATTGAACAATAAAGAAATTCAAATCAAATACTGCTCTAAATTACACTAAATTTGCGGATAAATTGCAAAATATTCGAGCAAAAATTTATTTTCTATATAAACTTCGAAAACCGGTTAAAACCGGTTTTCAGTAAAATTAAAATTCGAAAACCGGTTTTCTGAAATGTCGGTTTTTGTATAAACTCTAAACAGAATCTTCGATGTTACAGTTTCTTATATGTATTATACGGCTGATCGCACAGCAACTAGATAGACATTTTGCACACTTCCCAAGACAACGCTATCTTATAAGCTCTCTTACGGCAGAATTACCCCATAAATCTAACTTTTAATTCAAACTATTATTTTTTTCTCCCAGCAGGTAACATCAGTGGCAACTTATCCGGAACAAATGGAATCGGCGAGTTTTATCCGGAAATTCCGGCCTACATCAGAACGACCTCCATGGTCTTCTGTGTGGCCATCATGTGTCTAGGTGTCGTCGGCAATGTGATGGTGCCGATTGTCATTTTGAAAAGTAAGGATATGAGAAATTCGACAAATATCTTCCTGACCAATTTGAGTATCGCCGATTTGTTGGTGCTTTTGGTTTGCACGCCGACGGTTTTGGTAGAAGTCAACACTAGGCCGGAGACATGGGTGCTTGGAGAAGAGATGTGTAAGTAATAATAAGCTTGTTTTTGTCAAAAAATCCGATTTGATCATTAACTTCCCCTAAGGTAAGTTATTCTAATCGTCCAAAAATCGAAATTGAAATTTTTTACATTTCTTCACGTTTTGAAGGTTTTGGTATACCTCAGAAAAAATGTGTATGTGTGTATGTATTCGAATGGAAACAATTTTTCGTCCACGTATTTGGGCGCACGTATCAGCCGATTTAAATGGTTAAAAAAAATGAACTATTGATAGGGAGAAGGGCTAATTATTTTTTAGCAAAGGCAGGTCCAGACGATACGAAGCAAATAGTGCAGAAAATAGAAATCGAGTTTTTGAGAGAACGAAGCATCCGATTTGAATATTTCAAAAAACATTCAATTCGTAATGACGGGGAAAAGTGGTGATTAATTTTGGCCAAAAGCAAGTCCAGCTGTTTCGGAGATACCGAGCTAAATGTGGAAAAAATTGCAGTTTTTGAGTGAACTAAGCATCCTATTTGAATGATCTAAAAAACTTTCTGCTTGTATTGACAAAACAATTGCTTTTGAGGATAAAAAATTATTACATTTTTTTCATTTTCCATAAAATATTTTTGTAATTTTGGTTTAAAAATTCAAAAAATCACCCAGGCTAAGCACAGTCTAAGCGCCACTCTGGTACAAATGTTTACCCAAGTGCGTTTAGACCGTTTATACCTATTATGGAACATTTTTTCAATTTTGTGAAAACTATTGAAAAATGTGAAAATGCCGCCAAGCTAAGCAATACCTAAGCAGTAGACTGCGACTATACGGGAGCACTTTTTTAATTTTGTGTAAATTAGGCAACTATCTTTTTGAAAACGAATTCGAAATGAAATGACGATTGTTAATGTTCTGGAGATAAATTGATTTATTTATGATTTACATTTGATTTGCTCAGATATAACAAGATAGCAAAAATAATGAAAGTTAGTATTTGCAATAATATTTTTGAAAACGTTTGAAATTTCTCGAATATTTTATTACGGTATGGGAAATTACAGCAATTTGCATTAAGGCACGATGCCATACACCACTAGTTTTATATCATATTCCTTACAAATATCTTATACCAAAAAATATATAACAAAATCCGTTTATCTATTCCAAAAACCTAATTTTCCATATCGCCTCCTACGTATCATTCATATCGAACCTACGAAACCAAAAATCATCTTAACCCAGGAAAACATATGAAGAAAAACACTTCCATTGAAAATTCCCCAGAGCATGATTCCGGCATGTGCATTAGCATGTTATTATCGCTCAAAAACCCTGATATGATTTTCTATCTAGGAAAATTCGGAATGAATCCGAAAACCCTTTTTTTATCATCGAAAAACATGTTGCAAATCATTTAGTTTTTTCGCCCCGTCCGTGACCGGTAATATGGAATATTTGTACAGGCGTATACAGAATATTGCATAAGGGCAGAAAATGAGGGTACTTGTGAGAAAATGTATGAAATAGAGGAAAATAGTGCCAAGTAGATTTCATAAAAAATATTAGATTTTTTTTCGTCAAGTCGAGATGTTTAGATCGACAAGGCGAAAGTTAAACCTTTCCGGCGGCAAAATTCATATAAATCTCGGAATTCGCGAGTGGAAAGAGTTAAATTGGAACTCAGATTTGGTTGATAATCGATACTGATTTTAATTTTTGAATTTATCTATCGAGAAGCAGTAGCAAGATTTGTGAAAAATCATCAAACATTTGATGAAACTCGATAAGCACTGATATTGTTTTTGGAGACATGTTTTTGTTACTATATTAAGTCTATATAAGAAAATGCTAATTTTATCTAGTTTTCTACAATTTCTACGTACATTTATTTAAAACACTAGTGGGAAATAAGGAAATTTCTGAAACCTTTGGATCGAAAATTAGATTTAACAAGTGGAGTGTATGGCATCGTGCCTTAAGGCAAATTGCTGGAACTTCCCGTATCGTAACGAAATGTTCGAGAAATACTGAATGTTGTCAATTAGATTATTATAAATATTGTTACATTGTCTAATATTTATAAGAATTATATAAACTGAATTACAAAGTTGAAATTATTTGTCTTAAGTATATTAGAACTTTAATCAGAATTAAAAATAGAATCTGCTTTATTTCCGATATACAAAAAAAAAAAATTTGAAAAAAAAGAATTGAAAATAAAATTATTTTGAAACAATTTTTTTTCCAAAATCAATTAGTTTGTTGAAACAAGCAGAAAGTTCTTTGAATCATTTAAATCGGACGCTTAGTTCTCTCATAAACTGCTATTTTTTTAACATTTAGCTCTGTATCTTCGAAATGGCCGGGCCTACCTTTGCCAAAAACTAATAACCACTTCTCCCAATCATTACTAATTGAATGTTTTTTAGATCATTCGAATCGGATGCTCCGTTCTTTCAAAAACTCGATTTCTATTTTCTGCACTTTTTGCTCCATATCTCCGAAACGACTGGACCTGCCTTTGCCAAAAACTAACTCAGCCCATCTCCCAATCAATAGGAATCGAATGTTTTTTTCAACCATTCAAATCGGTTGATCGGTGCGCCCGAAAACGTGGACGACAAATTGTATTCATACATACATACACACACACACACATCCATTTTTTCTGAGGTATGCCAAAATGTGCAGAAACCTTCGAAACGTAAAGATATATAAAAATTTTCATTTATAACTTGCCCTACGGGAAGTTAAAAATGTTTTCTCCCAAAAACTAATAGTTTTTTCTTAGTGTCAATACAAGCAAAATGATTTTTGAATCATTCAAATCGGATGCTTCATTCTCAAAAACTCGATTTCTATTTTCTACATTCTTTACTGGGAAGTTAATTATTATTGGCCAAAAAAATTTGATAAAATCGACTGCGTCAAAAATTTTAGTCAATTTTTTAAAAGTTAAAGGCAAAATATGTCACTACAAAAAATATTTTTGTTGAGATTCTTTAGTATTTGATAAAGTGAAAAATCGAAGCAAATTATATTATCTTATGTATGACTAAAGAATAAGTTTTCTCAAGAATTTTCCTCAACATCTATATTCGATGGATTGGCTCAAAATAGGTATTTATTCAAATTATAATCCAATTACCAAAATGATTTCGATTAATATCATCGCTTCATTTTTTTATCATGTCTTTTTTATTTCCATTAATAAACGGACGCCACAATTCATTACAGAAAGATTTGTTTTCATTTTGAGGAAAAAGATAAGTAGCAGAAGTGCCCGCTAAAATATTGCCCACGATTTATCAAAGTCGCCGTACAAATAAATGCGAGGAAAAATACTGAAAAGTTGGGAAAATATAAATTTATCCGGAAATATTCGAAAACTTGTGGAGGATGGAATTTTTTTTATTAGTAATGAATAGTTTTATTCATCGTTTGGTAGAAATATGTATATGTATATACATTAGGGTGGTGCTTAATATGGACATTTTCGTATTTCCTTGCTTCCAAGGGCTCAAATGGTTCTAAATTGATAAAAAACAATTCTATGAAAGTTTTAACTCTTAATAGTGTCTTTTAGACAGAGCGCAATTCAATCAAGGATTTGTATGGAAATAGCATGAATTTTTTTTTAAAATTTTACAGAGCGTAGAATTTTCAATAAAAAATGACACAAGTTTTCACTTTTAATTCATTTGTCGCTAAATTATACCTAATTTTTTTCCATGCTATTTCCATACGAAGTTTGATTAATTTGCGCACTATGTAAATGTTAATATTAAGAGATAAAACTTTATATATATATATATATATATATATATATATATATTCGCGTGTTTGTGTATCATGTTGTATTTACATAATATCTTGTATATTATGTGTCGTGTTTGTGCAAAATGCCAATGATATTTGCTTGTCGAGTTCTTTAAATGAGGATCACAACCCCATTGGAATATAAATAGGAAAAATTTGGATAGAGAGTAGATTTTCTACTTGATAAGCACGTAAATAAATAAAAGATAAATGTTTTTAGTTTCTTTTACAAAATAAAAAAGCTTACACTTTTAATTTAACTATTATTAACTTTTTGTTGAGTAAGTTATAGTAATCGCAAAAAAATCGAAAATGAAAATTTAGGGGTTCCTGAACATTTTCGCATACCTCAGAAAAAAAGGATGGTTGTGTGTGAATGTGTTTTGTGTATCCGCATTTTTTGTCCACGTTTTTGGGCGCATTGATCAACCGATTTGAATAATTTAGAAAGCATTCTATTCCTACTGATGGGGAGATGTGCTGATAAGTTTTTGGCAAAGGCAGGTCCAGCCGTTTTGGAGATACGGAGCAAAGAGTGCAGAAAATAGAAATCATGTTTTTGAGAGAGCAAACCGTCCGATTTGAATGATTCGTTAACTATTTAATTTGTAATGTTGGAGAGACGTGGTGATTAGTTTTTGGCAAGGACAGGTCTAGCCGTTTCGGAGATACGGAGCTAAATGTGCATAAAATTACAGTTTTCGAGAGAAGGAAGCATCTGATTTGAATGATTCCCGAAACATTTTGCTTGTATTGACATTGAGAAGAAACTACAAGTTTTTGGAAAACACAATTTTTTTATTTCCAAAAAAAATTTTTTTTTGAATATCGAAAATGATTCAGATATTAATTTTAATTCTAGATAAATTGATTATAGAAATGTAATTTCGGGTTAAAAATTAAAAAAAAATCCCACACTAACAAGCAAAAAGTAAGCAAAATAAAAGTAAAAGTAAAGCAAAAATTGTAAGCATAGTCTAAGTGACAACCTGTAGCAAATATATTTGCAAGTGCATTTAGAATGTTTCTGTATTGGAACACTTTTCTAATTTTATATAAATATTATAAAAATGTAATTTTAAGTTAAAAATTTTAAAAATTACCCCTACTAAGCACAGTCTAAGCGCCAATCTGGTACAAATGGTTTCACAATTGCATTTAGACTGTGACTATACTACGGGAGCGCTTTTTCAATTTTGTGAAAACTATCGAAAAATGAGAAAATGCCTTCCAAGCTAAGCACAGTGTAAGTGGAAATGTCGCACAGAAGTATTTGCAAATGGGTTTAGACTGTGACTATACCGGAGCACTTTTTCAATTTTGTGTAAATTAGGCAACTATTTTTTTTTTTGAAATTGAATTCGAAATGAAATGACGATTTTTAATGTTCTGGAGATAAATTGATTTATGATTTACATTTGATTTGCTCAGATATAACAAGATAGCAAAAATAATGAAAGTTACAATCTCTTCGAAAGTTTAAAATTTCTCGAATATTTCATTACGGTACGGGAAGTTCCAGCAATTTGCCTTAAGTCACGATGCCATGCACCACTAGTTATTTATAATATCCTTCCATGATCCTCAATACAATATCCTTCCGTTGTGAAATTCATTAAAATAGAGGAGGATCGTCGTCGGCGGTTTCTGCACGTCAATCAGGGGGCGTCGGTATTTTAATTGCGAATTGTAGTTAGACGTTAAATCACTTTAAAGACTTGCAGAGACTTGGTTATTTATGTGTGTATGTTGTGTATATGTGTGGATATAGTCTCATTTTGCGTTTACCCGACACATTAAGGCTGTCGGGATGGAATACTACTAAATAACGTAACACACATGGCTTGGTGATGTATGGTTGCTTAGAGTTAGAGCAACTAAGTCACGTTTTGAGGTTAAGAATATATTTACGGATGTTGGTGAAAGATTTTTAACTTCCCGAAGAAGCCAGAAAATCCGATTTGCTAATTTTTGAATCAAATGAGACCAAATTTGTTTAAGGATTTGATTTGGATGTGAGCCAGCTTTTGACCTTCCCTCAATGTTTTTGCTAAAAAGTCAATCAATAATGTTCAAAAACTAGTTAAAAGTGACACTTTGCCTAAAGGCAAGTTACATAATCTCCTCGAAATGTGTAATGATTGACTTAACCAGCTTAAATTGAGATTTAGATAATTAGATGAAATTCTCAACTACACGATTTCATATATCATGTACATAGTTTTTGATATTATTTAATGATTTAAATTCATGGTAACATTTTTTACACGACTAGAGAAGTTTTGTAGACTTATTTTTCCACTGATTTGAAAAAAAAAGGCTTTTAAATATATCTTATTCAAATTTGACTCATCACATCACAAAAGCATCAACTTTTGACACAAATTGTGACTAATAAATTTTTCTCAAAATTTGATGTATTTTAAAAATTAAAAGACTTGTAGAATTGTCTAATTTTAGTATGTTCTTCAATATCATGATGTATACCAACATATTATCGTCGAAGAAAAATTTTCAACGACCGATCTTTGTCCAAAACTAATAAAAAAAGTTTTTGAATTTATAAAATCGAATCAGACTTTTTGACTAAAACGTGGATGGAAATTTTTCACTTCTTGCATAATTACTAAGAAACGGCTCGGCCGATCGTCGCACAAAACTGAGCAACGATAGTCCTCATCGAGATACATCGAATGACTTTTTAAATTTTTTAAAGGTATAATTTTGACACACGCCAAAAGAACGCCACTATTTTTTGTAAATTTTGACGAATTCTTAACATTAAACGACTTGTCGTAGGGCCGTAAGATTTTAGTATGATCTATAAGACCATAGTGTCTATCGTCAAAAAAAATGATATAAATCGTCGAAAATAATTTTTCAACAGTTAATTACAAAAATCTTTACCAAAACCTAATCAGATCGATTCCCAACCAAAATCCTTAGAATAATTTTCGAATTTATAAAATCGATTCAGAATTTTTGTCTGTAACGTGGATGAAAATATTTGATTTTTGTCTTAATTACGAAGAAACTGATCGTGCGTTGGCTGATCGTTGCGCAAAACTGACAAACGCTAGTACTCATCGAGTTACATCGAATGGTTTTTAAATTTTTGAAATTAGTATAACCGTTTTTGAGAAAACGTCGTCGAAAGGTCAATCTGTTCACCAAATTTGGTCTCATTCGATTCAGAATGGCTTGAAACGTCGTGAATACATAAAATTAGCAAATCGGATTTTTTGATGAAAACATAAACTTCTCCTTCGGAAAGTTAATAAAACCTATTAATTTTATTCATTTAATATTAGTTCATAAACCAGAAAGTTCTAACAATTTTCCTTAAGGAAATAAAATTATCTTTCCTCACGTAACTTTTGTTGAAATCAACTTCTGTATTTTGATACAAAAGTTAGTGTCAGTTGTGTTCCTTTTGTTTGACCTATAAATAAAAACACTTTTCTCTCTTAATAGATGACATGAATTGCTTTTGAGAGAGAACTGAGGGAAAAACTTATATTAAATACAGAGAAATCATATACTTGCTCGCAGCAAAATTAAAATTTAAAAAAAATTATTTGCAAGATACTAGAACAAACAATATATTCCAACTTCCAATTATTTGTTTGTTTCCATGAAACTTGATTAAGTAAACTTTTCTCTCGAATATCTTCTTTAGAGTCAAATCAAATGTTAATGTTATCATATTATGAAATTCGATTTTCTCCTGGAAATTAATGAAAATCTTATTGTGACAAGAAACGAATGACATATAAAGTAATATTCATCAACAAATAATAATCAAGATGTATAAATCATTCTGATATTTTAGCAATTTATCAAAAATATTGCTGAATATATATATTCACTATTATTTGACTGCGGGTCAGTGTAATCAATCAACAGGGATAAACGATTGATGAAAAAGTAAAAAATTATATATATATATATATATATATATATATATATATATATATATTTAATACTAGGCACAATTGTCAATATGGATCGGAACATAATCTATCAAATGCGGGTCTGTATCAAATGTATTTCTACGTCGTTTTTATACAAAAAAACATACCTATGTATAAATTCTTTTGTTGATCGATGGATAGAGGAAGCTGGGTTAAACTGGTATATTGACAAAATTTGAAAAACAAATAATAGAATTAAATTTATAGATAAATAGATAGTTCTTATAGCACTCTCAAGTTCTGTTCGAGAATTAAAAAAAATAATCTAATACTAATTTGATGGATGTCCTAAATACTTGTTGAATTGAATTATATATCTCATATATAAAATTCTTCTGTACGGGGTGTATGATTTGATACTTCTCCTAAATGGTTATTCGGATTTTGATAATTCTTTCTACAGTTTGTCAAAGGATTTTTTTAAGATTTAATGAACGGTAAAACTATAGTAATATTGTAGACATAAATGACAAAAATTACTAAAACCCACTTATCATTGTTTGACATTTAAAACATTTAAACTGTCATCTGCTAGAAATGTCAATTTACTTGAAATTTGAATTTAGCTGAAATTATAAGCCTAGATAATATTAGAACATAATATACAAGAAAAATGCAATGTCTGCACTATTGTCGTCGAAAACCAGCTGATATGTGCCAGAAATTAAATTGATATAAGATACAGTCCAACGGTATACGTTTGGCAGATGAAATTATATAATTCAGTTTAATAAATAACGCAACAAGTCCAAAATTGTATACATTATTTTTTTAAACTTATGCATGTGCAATTTGATTTACTTAACTAAATTATTTAACAATACAAAAAATATTTCTACTTATTAAAAAAACTATTTAGAATTTTGTTTCATGTATCAAAAATTCATTTATTTGGCATTGGATATGGAATATTCAGCAAGTTGATCTTAGATTGAAGAGTGTTCATGTGAACAAGATTTTACAAATTAATTCACCTAAGATTTGAACATAAACAGTAATGTTTATTAAATTATTAGTAAGAAAAATGTACTTTAGAAATTATAATTGCCAAAAAGCAACTAATATATCGTACGAAATTATAAAAATTATAGACAAAAAAATCGAAGCAAATATGTTGTGTGGTAAAATCAAGTGTGATATTGTTCTTTTACTGCAGATACTATATTATTTTTTCTGAAGGATATTAAAAATTTGGAACTTTGAATTATAGCCGTGGATACAGCCAACGTCTGTTGGGTCATCTAGTAATATATATATATATATATATATATATAATATATATTATCTAATAACAGAACAACATGTGGGATGCACTCACGAGTGGAAAAACTTTTTCCGTGCGATTTGATACTCGAGTAGAGTTCGGTTATTGTAAGCACTTTTATTCGCGTGAAAACCAAAGTCTAGAATTTCATAAAGGATTCTCAAACTTCATTAAATATATATATATTATATATATATATATATATAAATTAAGCTTATGTGATAAATAGATAGATAAAGATGCTACTTTTTTAATAAAACGAGTACGTCTATTTTGAACTAATAAAAAGACTCGGATTTCTTCTGAAACTGTGATAAATGTCATATAGTGATATAGTCAAAATATTTCATATAGTCAAAATAAATCTCTTAAAATATTATAAGCATGCGAAAAGAGGTTCACTATATAAATTATGTTGTTACATTTTGAAAAATATAGTTACAATGGTGAAACATATTGCTTTCATATTTTTCACAAATATAAAATATTGTGTCAGTTTTCCACATGCATTGTAGGGATTGTTACTTGGGAGTCGAGCTGATTAGTCTTTGGTAAAAATCGTATCTTTAGTTAGTAATTGTTCAAACTAAAAAAATAGTCTTAAGTGTCCCTTCATCATCTATTTTTGAGAACAGTGTCCCAATTCGTCTGTATGATTTAGTAGCAATCGACTTGGCGTTGTTTGAATTGCTTCCCGAGTTATAAGCCATTTATGTTGCGGGATGAAAAGCGGCGGCGGAAAACTGTTACGGTTACAAGTTCAAAGACCCGCCGCCCAAGAGACAAACGGAAAAACTTTTCACAGGGACTCTATTTTTAGACAGCGGGAAAGGTGCGATAATTTATTGGAGGAGGTTATTTATTTGATGTTAGTTTGAGGTATCCATATTTTTAAATGGCTAGAAAATATTTTTAAAAGTTATTGTAAGCGGAATTAAATACTTGGATAACCAGATCAGAAAATCCTGAAGGCCTAAATCACAATGGCTTATTTAGCTTCCCGTAGAGTAAGTTATTGTTATTGTTCAAAAATCGAAAATTAATTTTTTTGCACATGGTTGGAGTTGCGGACTATCTTAAAGTTAATATTAAAAGCTAAAAGTTGCAAAGATTTTTTTTATCAATTTGGAAGCGTTTGAGCCCCTGGAAGCGAAGTCTTCTTTATAGACTT
This sequence comes from Ctenocephalides felis, assembly GCF_003426905.1. Classification (NCBI taxonomy): domain Eukaryota; kingdom Metazoa; phylum Arthropoda; class Insecta; order Siphonaptera; family Pulicidae; genus Ctenocephalides; species Ctenocephalides felis. The sequence goes on from NW_020536999.1 coordinate 11,734,130, forward strand.
CTCTCAGGCATATATAAGCCTCGTCATCAAATTTTAATTTTTATTGTTTTCAAAAAATTAGAGAAACTCAAAAATGGCAAAAAATGGCAAAAAATGAGCCTTTTCTCCAAACAGTCATCCTTTCTAAAAAAAAATATTTTTCAACCTAATCTATCCATTTTAAATTAGTAATCTTTTTTTTTCAATTTGAATTACTAGGAGGAAAAAGAAACAAAAATTTAGTGTCACTAATTTGTCCTGAATGGACTCCTAAACTACTGAACCGATTTAAAATTGATTTGTTCACCGTTTGCATTTATATCCAACTTGGGTTATATATAGGTAATATTAAAAATACAAGTTAATAATCGAAATAGTAAAATTTTATAAAATTCAATGAATTTTGACAGATGAATTTTATCAAAAACATTGTAAAATGACAGTTGAGATAAATGATATTATTATTAGTTAATTAAAAAACCAAGCCACAATTTATAGTCATAAAATAACATTAGCCATAAATCCGAAAAAAAAATTATAGTTAAAAAAATCAAATAATTTCAATTCAAACAACAACAAATATATTGTAATGTATAAGTAATAAGGAAAAATATAATTTGAACAAATGATATATTGGTTATTAAATTTGGAATATTCAATTAATAATATGTAAATGTGGAATTATTTTGTCATTTAAAAATTAAAAAAAAATATTGAAAATATACAAGGTAGCTAAGATATTATAAATACCAAATTACATTCAAAACGGTCATAAACTTAAAAAAAAAAAAAACTATCATAGTAATAAAAATCTAATATTTTTGTCAAGTAAGAAAAGAAGATGTGTAACATGATCTTTAGAAAAATCTAACTTAAATAATCAAATAATTTTTAAATTAATAAGTTTAAACCCTTATTATATCAACAAAAAAATAATATTTATAAAATTGAGATTAAGTACAATTTATAGTTGATGTCATTTTATTGCATGTTTTATGTTATTAGACATTCACTAATTTGAAATAAAAAACAGCAATTGAATAGTAAAAGTATGAAAATTTCGATTATATGGAAAGATCGCAATATTACTGTTATATAATGACATATAAACAAAAAATATATTCAGTGGATTTTAATAAAGCCACAGCAACGCGTGGCCGGACAGGCTAGTATATATCTATATATATATATATATATATATATATTCAAATTACTTGAAAATTCATTTTCGTCAAGACCTAAATAAACACGAAGAAGAAATTATTATTGCAAAAAATTATGATGACCCTGGGAGTTTATTTCGTGGCGAATAAAGAGATAAAAATGTACAAGAAGGGATATAAAACAACTATAAAACTCCAAAAACTCCACTTGTACTTATAGTAATACAAATATATATATATATATATATATATATATATATATATATATATATTTATATATATATATATATATATATATCTATTATATAACAAATTTCTAGTTCCTCGTTTCTTTAAATGCAACATTATATTTCTCAAGTTATCTAAACTATCCCAGAGATAAATTTGGCTTGCAAAATTTAAGAGAAATTCCAGTCTAAAATAGTTTCTACAGTACGTGTTAATTACCATTTTAATTGCACCGTTTTAATTAAATCTTAGACAACATTATATCGTCGAGGCAAATATGCATTTTCTCTCCTGCAGTATGTAGCAGATAGTTGTTTTTGTTGGAAATCATAAAAGAGTTTTTTTTATTTAATTTGAGTTTTATTATGTCCCGACAGAATAATTTGAGTTAGACAGAAATATAATTGGAGTTGTTTTATAAATGTTTAGAACAGATTTTATGAGATTTCATTTGGTAATGAAGTACCTAGTTCATTTAATGTCTTACCAGAGTTATGCAAGGCACCAATAGTTATTATTATAAATAATTTTGATCTTTTATTATAAATATTTTTTATTAATTCTATAGCTCCAGCAACTCTAAATCTGTCCCCTGAAATATTATTGGTATAGTAATATTAATAAAATAAAATAAAAAAAGAATATTTTATCCTTATCTTGTCCATTGTTCAATTTCGCCCGCATAAATTCAAAAGTTTCGTAGTTCGTCATCAAAAACAAGTTTCGTTATCTCCATATAATATAGTTATTTCGAATTCTGTGTTATTCATATGACAGATGCTATCGGACTACGTATATAATTTTCGTTCCAGTGCAGTATTTCAAATATTATACTTTGTGGAAATAGTTCCAATTGGTTGCATGTCTGATAATAGACCAAAAGCTGGTGAAAGAATTTCCGAAAATTCTTGTATTATAACAAAAAATTGTTTCTAAATTCATTAAAATCATGTTTATATAATAATATAATATATAATAATTATTTACTTGTTGCTCAAATTGTAATAAAATATATTTTTTCTGACATGCAGTTACATTTTTTTAATTTAAGAATTTTAAAACTATTTGTTGAAAAATCATCTAAATTAATTCCCCATTGTTTTTTCAAACGTGGCGGCATGTTCGAGTCTCACAAACTTTATTAATACATCTTTCTCTACCTGACATAATAAAATAATTCCTACCCTAGTATAGAAACTAAGCTAGTTATAAGAAATTTATTTATAATAATGTAATATCAAGTCCAAAGATTGCAAATTTAATATAGATGATAGAAAACACTAAATGGTATAAATGAAAGAGTAAATGAACTTGGTAAATGAATTTTGGAGGTAAAATTTGATATCAAAATTTTCGGGGTTTCAATTTGATTTTGTTATTTAGTTTTTAACGTAATTAATTAGCGATGCCCAAAGTTGATTGTCAGCAAATTTTAATATGTAAAATTTATGTAGGCGTAGTGAATTGAATTTTATACGTTTGGAGATTGGTCATTTAATAGTCAAATTTCTCTGCTATAATAAGAATTGGGTATAGAGGTTAAGCTAAAATTTTCAAGATTATTCTTTTTTGCTTAATTATTTTCCACTAGCTGTCCATCTATGTGAATACTCATATTTCTATCGATATGGAAGTTACGATACGTTCAGTCAGAATCAAATGGCGGTTGTGAAAATTGGACACTGTCCTGACCCACTTTTGCCTCAAATTAACTATCGTCGGAAACTGAGACAAAATATTATATATATATATATATATATATATATATATATATATAAATCATATATCATTCACCTAACTTCATAAGCAACTTGCCTTAAGGCTAGCTTACACCTAGTTGGAACTTCGATCGAGAAATAATAGAGAAAGCTTATCGGAGAATAAACTTAATAATGTACATTATATATGTGAATTCCGAAAATGTATTTTCAGTAGTAAAATGTTTTTTCTTCAAACAAAGCTACCACAATCGAGATAGTTCTCAAAATATTTTTTCACCTTCGTTTCCACCAATAGTGTAGAGGCAAATGGCAAAATTTGGATGAATCCAAAAAATACTGAAGACAGAACTTTGTCAAATCAAAGGGAAGACAAATTAATAATTGACTTCCCTTGAATTGGTAAGTTACATAATCGAAAAAAAATAGAAAATGAATTTTTTCGTTCCAAAGGTTTGGCATATCTTAGAACAAATTGATGTATGTGTGTGCGAATACAATTTTTTTTGCCGACGTTTTCAAGAAAATGGATCAGCCGATTCGAATGATTAACAAAACATTAGATTCCTCTCTTTAGAATTTGAGTTAGAATTAAAATTAAAATACGAATTATTTTCGATATTCAAAACAAAATATTTTTTGAAAAAAAAAATGAAACAAAAAAATTTCTACCCTAAGAACGATTATTTCGTGAATACAATGAAAAGGTTTTTAGAATCGAAATATTCAAATGTGAAGAGAGAATGCTTCGTTCTCTCAAAAACCACCATTTTTTGCACATTTAGCTCCCGATCTCAAAAAGCTGACCCGTCTTTGTATATCCGAAACAGCTGGATCTGCCTTTGCCAAAAACTAATTAGCACGTATCGTTATCAATAGGAATCGACGCTTTTTGAATAATTCTAATCGGTTGACCGGTGCTCCCGAAAACGTCGACGAAAAATTGTATCCACACAAAACACACACACGCGTAAGCACATACACATCCATTTTTTTTGAGGTAGGCCAAAATTTTCATAAACTTCCGAAACGTGAAAAATTCTTCATTTTTGATTTTTGAACGATTTACCCTATGGAAAATTAAAAATATGCTATTTGGCGGTCAAAAATGATCATTAGGCATATGTTCATCAAATTAACAAATATTTTATAGAGATTCTAATAATAAGTACATCATGTGTTTCCATTACTATGGGTTCTGTAACAAAATTTATAAAGCTCAAAAGTTCACTTTTATAGTTCAAATAAATGTTCTCAACATTTTCTGTCTTGAATGCGTTTCAATTTTTTTTAATTATCAAAGAAGTTCATTTTCTCAAAAAATCTGAAGTTTTTATTACCAATTTGCCTTAAGGCACGAATCATCATGAACCATCAGTGACAATTCAAATTATGATTTTTAATATAGTAATTTCGCTAGAATTTACCGATTCAGTATCAGTAGTCGTTGGCTCTCAGACTATTATCTAGTATGTGTCGTCGGTCGTTAGGTATTTGTTCTGAGGCGGTTTTTATGTTTGGCTATAATAATATTTTCTTTCTGGCGGACATTCCCAACGATGATATTTTAACAGAAAACGCAACACGTGAACTCCTAATATAGGAAAAGACCAAAAAAAGTAAGACAGAAAACTAAGTTAAACACTCGTCTTTTTAGTTTAGAAAACTTTTAGTTTATACTTCTTACATTTAATTTACATTTAGTATAAAATCGATATCTGATTTAAAATTTATCTATCTACCAGAAAATCTATTTCAAACAATTTATACTCTCATACATGATACACATTTTTGCATAGATTTATTGTCGATCCAAATAATAAAATTTTCTGAGACAATATGCTGGGTGTAAATGCATTTAAAGAGATTATCTCCTATGAGATATTTTTTTTTTGATATTCCATTTAAGATGGCTATTTAAAAAATTATTAAATTTATATTTTTTCACATTCATCAGGGAATGGACCGAGGAATTTTGAATTACCTAAACCGTGTCCTTACGATCTCATTTATTTGGCCATTTTATACATGATACATTGAGTAAAATATTTTATCTCACGTTAAGATGCATCTTTATATTGAAAAGAAACAAACTGTTATTTGTTTAAAAAATAATAAGTCTTGCATACAGCTTTAACCTCTATATAGCTTCTTCAATACAAAAAAATCCAGAAAATATCAACCAAAAATAATAAACAATGAACAATTGAATAATTATTTATGGAAATAATTTTACTTTTTAAAATTATTCAAATTAAATATAAACGGTTAATTTAGAACATCACCCATATTGTTAATAATTTGTTTTCTTTAATTAATTTGAATTAGTTTTTTTCTTTAATTTTTTTGAATTAGTTATGTAATTATGTACCAGAGAAGAATTGTTATTTTATAATTTTTGTTTATTTTTATTATAAATCATTATTTGTTAAATTATTTATGTGTTCATGCATTGAAGAAGAGTATGAAGGGTTCAAAACGTATGCAGGACCTAATAAAGAAAATTTATATATATATATATATATATATATATATATATGTATATATATATATGTATATATATATATATATATATATATATATATATATATTACATGACACCATAATTCTATGAAACCATAAATTTATTATTTCTACCTATGAAAATAGTTATTCGAAGTGAATCATTTGAAATTTTGCCAAATCAAACAAGATTAAAGTATTTGATAGGAACGGCGGTTTTATGAATAATATCGAAAATATTTGCGAAATAGGTTAATGACTCAAATGATATATTTGACACGCCGAGAAATAAATTGGAATACTTAGAATTATTATAATAGTCATTTAATTCATTATTTAATAATTAGTCTTCTTATATATAAAAATAGAGCTCGATATTATGTTAGGTTTGTTGAAACTTCAAAACGGCTGAACCGATTTGGCCAGTTTTAGTCTTGAAATATTTATGCTAATCCAGAGGTTGTGGGAAAGGTGAGATATTATTTCAAAACCGCGAAGAAAATTTGCATTTTTAATTTAAAATTTTGTGTAGAAGCGTAATTTAGAATGAAACAACAATGGTCGGCGGCTCATACGTCAAATGTCAAATGGTTTTGTCAGATTATGTTCAATTAAATTACTCGAATGTTTTAGCTGATTATTATTGAATATTATTTAATTCTAGTATATATGTATATATATATATATATATATATATATATATAATATTCCAATTTGTACTATATTCATGCAACAATATTTTCTGATTTCGGGTAAAAAAGTAGGTCATGCCGATAGGCAAATTACATTCACCTTGTGTCTGTCGATAAGGTTTTCATTGTTCTTATGCACTTTGTACATTTTTATTGCACAATTAACATAAATTATAAAAAAATGTAGTAAAAAAATATTATCATTTATAACCAAAAATATTCATTGGTAATGATCAGGTGATAAATTTTTCAAAAATAGTAGAAAAAATATTTTTTGTACAATTAATTAGTTGGCACTAAGTCTGATAGTAGTTTGTTTGATATGTGTTATTTGTTGTGATTTAATTGATTTGGTTTTACAGTATAATTGGACCTTTGTGCCCTATTTTACCCTTCACATATGAGCTTTACTGTGTGTTCATAAATACGTGATGAAATCCCTGCACCAAAGTTTGTTTGCAGATGCTCAGTATAGTTTCTTTCAGTTTAATCTTAATTTTCTCCCAGTGCATTTTCATCGCAAATCCACCGGCAAAGTAAATCCTTTGCAATCAGTTTCATCTTCATGATTAATTGCTTTTTCCGAAGACAAAACTCGGAAAAATAATGCAACCAAAGTCTAAGGGCGGGTATAAAAGAAAATTGACATTTTTTTAGGAAAATTGATATTTTTTAAATTTTATTTTGTCTGGAGAAAATTTGCAGATACTGGATTAATTGATTTGGGGTTATAATGATTTTTCAAACTTTGAATTTTTACTATAAAAACAAGTTTTTGCATATGTTTCAAATAATTATACAGTGTATATAAATTGTGTGATTTTTTTCGTACAACTCAGACAACACATAATATGTTTATGTCTGTAAAAAAATTGTATTTTTTTTTTAGACTTTTTTTATTGGATGTTGAAACATATTTTTAATTTTACACCCAAATAGTCTAAATAAAAAGCAACTAGTGGTGCATGGCATCGTGCCTTAAGGCAAATTACTGAGACTTTCCATGCCGTAATGAAATTTTCATTATTTTTGCATCGAATACCTGCATCGATTGCTTTTTAATCATTCAAATCGATTGGTCCGTGCGCCCGAAATTGTTGACGAAGAATTGTATCCACACACACACATCAATTTTTGCTAAGGTAATGTTCAGAAATCTTCGAAACGTTAAGATACGCAAAAAAATTTAATTTCGATTTTTCGACAATTACAAATAACTTACCCAACGGGAAAATATCGATTCTTACAAAAATTTGAGAATATTTCGAAATTTTCAACAAAGTCGAATATTTTCACAAATTATATAATTAAAAAAAAAACAAATGTGGGAGTAGTAATGGATATGATTGGGTTAACTCCACTTGTATAAAAATATATAAAATTTATTGACTATAAAAATATTACGATATCAAAATGACAAGTCCAATTGTTTTTTCTCCTCTCAATACTAGCCTGCTTGATCCCCACACAAATAAAAAAGAGCGAATTTCTTATAAACATAATTATTATTTAAAACTAGCTGTAAGTGGAATTCTGTCTTAAGGCAATTAAGGCATCGTGCCTTAAGGCAAATTGCTGGAACTTCCCGTACCAAAAATTATTATTTTTTTAAAAACAATTAACATTTTTGAAAAAAAATTACTTTGAAAGAATAAGATTTTTGAGAAGCTATAAATTGGACAAAAAATAACTTTTTTTTGAAAAAAAATTTTTTTTTTCTTTATTTTGACATATTGTAGAAGATCTGAACTTTTTTTCAAAGCAATCGTACTGCTTTAACTGCATAGGGACAAAATATAAAGCGCGTAAGCGCCGCGTCGCTGTCTAACGCATAAGCATTGGTACGGAACCCATAGAAATGTTAACAAAATGTATACTTATTGTTAAAATCTCTTTAAAATATCTGATAATTTGATGTGCATATGTCTAATGATCATTTTTGACCGCCAAATGGCTCATTTTTTTACTTTTTTCTCCATATCTCCGAAACCGCTAGACCTACCTTCATGAAAATTTTATCGATTCTTCATCTTGTCAATACAATGAAATGTTTTTTGAATCATTCAAATTGGATGCTCCGTTCTCTCAAAAACTCGAATTATATTTTCTGCACTCTTTGCTCTTCATCTCCGTAACTGCTGGACCTGCCTTTGCCAAAAACTAATCAGCACGTCTTTTTATCAATAGAAACCGAATGTTTCTTAAACCATTCAAACGTTTATCCATGCGCCCGAAAACGTAGACGAAAAATTGTATCCATACACACACTATCCAACCATTTTTTCTGGGATATGCCAAAATGTTCAGGAATCTTCAAAAACGTGAAGAAATGTAAAAATTTTCAATTTCAATTTTTGGACGATTAGAAATAACTTACCCTACGCGAAAAATCGATTTCTTACAAAAATTTGAGAATATTTCGAAATTTTTAACAAAATCGATTTTTTTCAAAAATTACCTAATTTAAAAAAAAAAAAACAAATAAAAAAATGAGCGAATTTCTTATAAACATAATTATTATTTAAAACAAGTATTGATTATTTGCATTCCTTGAATATATAATCATGGTACGGAAAGTTCTAACAATTTGCCTTAAGAATCGATGCCATGCATTCCAGTTTGATGTAAAATTGGTTTTCTCAACTTAATTCACCTTTTATTTATTTTTGTTATTGTATTCTATAAGCTCTGTATAGACGTTATATAGAAAAACTGTTGAATCTACCTCAGATATAATAACAAATTTTATAAAACAATTAATTAACGTATACCTAAAAATTATATTAAGGTCTCGTAAACTAAACAACAGTGCTCACGACCAAAAAAACTAACAACGAAATAAAATACTTTTGTTATGGATTTTCAAACATTGCCGTTTATCTAGTGATAGCAACGTCGTAATAATCAAGGTGATGGCTGGTTATACATCTTTTGCCCTCTACTTTCAAATATTGTTCGCAAATTCCCAACGTTACTTTGTGAGATATTGGTGGCGGACCATTTACTGCGCGCCTTTGAGCTTCACTATACTCTACCATAAGGTAGGGGCCCAGTTTCTGACCTTTTTAGAGTGACGGTGGAGGTTAAACTATAATAATTAATATAAAACTTAACTTATGAAGAAAATTATAATTTTATCTATTAGTTTAGGATTTTTAAAATAAAGTAATGTGCATAAAAAAATTATTTGAACTAAATTTATTTTTAATTGACGTTTTAAAAATTGACATAAGAGCTCCAGTTCTGACCCTCAGAATTCTTCGTGTGGCAGTTTTCTGACCCTGACCGTAGCCCAATTCTGATAAACTGAAATTATTATTAAATAAATAAATTAAATATTTATTCTAAAATATACAGTTTGTTAAAATTTAACGTATAAATAGTTCAAGTCTTGATTAAAATATTACACAAACAAAAAAATTAAAATTAATTATTTAAATTACTTGGACTTTTTTTTATTTTAAGAGCTTTTTGTTTCTTTTTTCTTCAAGTTTTTCTTTTTTAATTATTTTTTCTGCCTCCTTGATGGCTTTATTTTTGGACCTTTCAGCTTTTTTCAATTCTTTTTCTTCTTCTAATTTTCATTTAATTAATTGTAATTGTATAATTGTATAATAATAAAAATATTAGTAAACTAAAACAGTCATAATTTAAGCGTTGATAAAACTGACATTTTTTTATTAATAATTTTATCACTTAAAAGATGTATTTACAAGATTTAAATACAATCTTTCATTTATACCAATGAATATTAAATGTAAATTTATCACTTTACTACGAAAAATAGTAAAAAAAAAATATAAGATAACAATAAATATTATTATTTTTACATTTAATGAACAAGTGACTAAAAACATGTGACAGATAACCTAGCTTTTAGAAGGTTAGAATTGCAGAGTCAACAACTGTGACATACACTTAAAATTGAGCCTAGTTATTGACCCTCAAATTTCAGTAATAAAACTAAATTTAATATGTTTTATAAATATTTTAAAATAAATTTTAATTAATTATTGACTTATTGTATATTTTTAGTTAGATTTCGTACTTACATCCTAATTAGTGCACGAACTCAATTGTCGTAGCTCCTTACATAAACTGTTTAGACCAAAGCTAAAAATGGCTTCCACAGTCACTTTTGGTTTAAAAAATTTTTTTATTTATTAATATTTTTTATATTTTTTAATTGACATTAATGAGGCATAGAATAAATTACTGTCAATTAAGAAAAAATTATTTTCACATTAAATGTATAGTTTTTTAATTAATTCCAAAAAAGTTGAAAAGGTCAGAAACTGGGCCAGGGTCAATAACTGGGTCTTTTACCATATTAGTTATATTCATCGACGTTCATGCGCACCAAGCCTAATACTCGAATGAAATAAATAACGATTCTCAGCCATTATTCTGACACCGCGTACGAGAGAGCATTCTATTCGTTGTATGTAATTCATCCCCGAAGTGCAATCCGGATGAACAAACCTACTACGAAAACGTTAGAAATATAAATCTGGCTTGTAAATGGATGGAACAATTTGATTTTGAATTATTAATATTGTCTGGAAACTGACGAAAATATTTTTTTCAAGTCGAATTGCATAGTGTTATTATTATTGGAGTCATCTACATGGGGTGAGAGAACCGTATTTTATTTATCAATTTTCTTCCTTGTATTATAGTTTACTCTTTACTTTTTAAACTTGTGCTCATATGACTACATGCCAATCTTACAATTCCCTTTATATTATGTCTTTTTGTTATTAGTCCACCAGCCTTATTTTTGGTCCATCAGCCTAATTGTTGATCCATCAGGATTTTTTGTCTGATCGGTGGTGTTATGGAAATAAATAGATTTATAAAAAGATATTTCCATGTATAAAAAATATATATTTCGTTATAAAAAATAAATATATATATTTCGTTGATCATAAACTTCACAAAATATCATGTCCATTTGTTTCTCTCAAATACACGAGGCTCTCTTGATTCCCACAGTGTAGTGGTCACAGTAAGTTGGAATCTTATTGGGAAATATGACTGGAAATTTCACGTATTTTTAATGTACTGTCTGTTAATACTGATTAATTACTTAAATTTATAATTTAACAAATAGTTTTAATTTTTTAGTTTGACTAAAGCTCTAGATTGTGGTTAAGAACTCATCATATTCAAATATCAGGGAATAAATTTTATTTTAATTTTTTTTCATGATAGCCATTCCATTCCAGATTGCCGTTGCGTTCTGGGACACCTTGTATATATATATATATATATATATATATATATATATCCAATTCTTTTCTCGGTTCTACACTTCTGCAAAGTTTCCTAACACGTTATAAAAATAAATGGTAGGCTTCGGAACATTTAAAAACTTTTCTCTTCCAAGATACTTTCAAAGGTCAAGTATAGTTCTTCACAATAAGGATAGAGAATTCTACTTTTTATATAAACATCAATTTTCATAATGACTAAATTTTTGTCAAAAAACTAACGAAAAAAGCCCTTGTTTTTACTAACAAACTAAAATTAAAATGATATAAGATACAATTTTATTCCGTACTTTTTCTTAATTTTACTTTAGCTGCAAAATTTAGATTTTTCTAATGATTTTTTCTAATTATTGATTAGATTATTAACTTCCCGAAGGAGAAGTTTATGTTTTCATCAAAAAATCCGAATTGCTAATTTTATGTTTTCTCGACGTTTCAAGCCATTCTGAGTCGAATGAGACCAAATTTGGAAAAAGTATGTGTGTGTGTGTGTGTGTGCGTGTATGTGAACAGATTTTTTGACGTAAATCGACGTTTTCTCGAAAACGGCTGGGCCGATTTCAGAAATTTAAAAGCCATTCGATGTATCTCGACGAGAACTATTGTTTGTCAGTTTTGTGCGACGATCGACGAAGCCGTTTCTTTATAAATCGCAGAAAAGTGAAAAATTTTTCGTTTACGTTCTAGCCCGCAATTCTGAATCGATTTTGAAAATTCAAAAACCGTTCGAAAGATATCGGTTGGGAATCGTGCTGATTAGTTTTTGGTAGAGATCGGCAGGGCTGTTTTCTTGTAATAAAGTTTTTAAAAAAAAATTTCGACGATTTTTATGATTATTTTTTTGACCGTAGATACCATAGTCTTCTAGATAATACTAAAATATTACGGCCCTGCGACAACTGGTTCAGCTTTGAAAATTCGTCAAAGTTTGCAAAAATTGGTATCGTTTTTTTGGCATTTGCCAAAATTAGACCTTTGATCGACGTTTTCTCAAAAACGCCTGAACCGATTTTAAAAATTTAAAGGCCATTTGATGTATTTCAGTGAGAACTATCGTTTGTCAGTTTTGTGCGACGATCTGCCAAGCCGTTTCTTTGTAATTTGAAAAAAAGTGTTAAACTTTTCGTCCACATAAGCTCATCCTACCGAACCGATTTTAAAAAATCAAAAACTGTTCGAAAGATATTAGTTGGGAATGGTACTGATTAATTTTAGGTGAAAATCTACCTAACCGTTTTCTTGTTTTTGATTAAGTCGATTATTTACACATATCGGGAAGTTCATGTAACTTGCCTCAAGGCTAAATACCAAGCCAACTAATTTCATCTCAGCTTAAAAAAGTTGAGTAGTAAAAAGAGCTTTAGGCGAATTTCTATAAACAAATGTATTCCAAATATAATTCTACATAATTTGCAATCATCTACAATCATCATTATGGTTTTGATATCAATTGTATAATTAGATAATATTTTGACGAAAAGTTGTAAAATATGTAAATACTGCTTTAAAAACTATGAATATACAATAAAATAATTTAGTAATAAATAAAATAAATATAAAGATAATTATTATAATTGTTAAGCAAATTTAGAGGTGTGCTAATATGAGTCATTACCACATTTGACAAAATGTTTCTGTATTATTCATATTTTTTTATCAAATTTATCAAAAGCAATAACATAACTATCACGGTTTACTCTTTTGGAAAACTAGTCCAAAATTTTTATTACGAATACTGGCAATTATTAAAAGTCCAGATGATACCGGAGTCTAATTAGTAGTTTAATATTTATAATCTCTTTTCCATTTTCAAAATTAAATAATTTTCCGTTTATTAAACGAATTATTTATTGTCGCCATTAAAGTTATTTACGAGTTTATTAAACTCTGCCATATGTCGTGGCAGTAAACGAAAATCGAACACAAATGTCCATCTGTCGTATTTAATATCGGACGAATAAAATGATATAGGAAAGAAAAAAGGCCTATTTCACACCGGCAAAGGAAATATTGATAGGTAATAAATAATGGCAGGTCCAAGAGCTGAGTTAAACAATATAGATACCATGGTCTTATAGATCATACTAAAATATTACGGCCCTACGACAAGTCGTTTAATTTTAAAAAAATCGTCAGAGTGTGCAAAAATTAGTTTCGTTTGGCATTTGTCAAAATTAGACCTTTCATCGATGTTTGCTCAAAAACGCCTGAACCGATTTCAGAAATTTAAAAGCCATTTGATGTACCTCAATGAAGACTATCGTTTGTCAGTTTTGTGTGACGATCGGCCGAGCCGTTTCTTTGTAATTGAAAAAAAGTGTTAAACATTTCGTCTACTTAAGCTCATACTACTGAATCGATTTCAAAAAAATCAAAAACTGTTCGAAAGATATTAGTTGGGAATAATACTGATTAGTTTTAGGTGAAAATCTACCGAGCCGTTTTCTTGTAATTAACTGTTGAAAAAAAATTAAGCCGATTTTTATGGAACTTTTTTGACGATATATATCATGGTCTTATAGAACTTACTGAAATATTACGGCCTTACGACAAGTAGTTTAATTTTAAAAATTTATCAAAGTTTGAGAAAATGAGTAGTTTTGTTGATGTTTGTTAAAATTAAAATTAGACGATTTACTTGGTATAATGATAGAGTCCTACGAAAACTGGTTCAATTATAAAAATAATTTATTTTTAAAAATTTGCTTTTAGAAAATACTCCGAGTTAACGTGTCGTTCGCTTTCAATTATGTGTAATAAATCCACTCGGAATACTTTTAATCACTCATAAATTAATTTATTTTTTATTGATTAAGTCGATTATTTACACATATCAGAAAGTTCATGTAACAAGCCCAAAGGAAAAATCCCATTACCAACTAGTTCAACTTTTTGGCTGCTAACCTTTAAAGACTATGTCTACTCTCTACGTAATTCCTAGAATCAATTCTTCGATCGTTTTATATCGATACAAATACACGATTCCTTCCCAAAAATTGCTATTTTATCACAATGTCAGTTACATTGTGCGTTATCAATAAATATATGTAAAAATAGATTAGATGACTCCATAAAAATTGATGCCCGCAGCTATATGGCCGACGATGTGTTTTGTTGGAAATCGAAAATGTATTATTTTTTCATGAAAGTTCTCTATCACGTGAAAATAGATGCCAAATGGTGGTCGTATTTTAGAAGTTATCTGAGAGTTTTGCCAAACGAGCATGGATTTGGGATAGGATAAATATTTTATTTATTGTGGATGGCATTCAAATACAATATTCAAAATTGTAGGAAAACTGTTCTATAACTTATAGTTGTTTACGTAAAAAAATATTATCTTGACTATATTTTGGGGCAATAAAATTTCATAAAACTAGAAGTGAATGGCATTGTACCTTAAGGCAAATTCCTGGAACTTCCCGTACCGTAATGAAATATTCGAGGAATTTTAAACGTTTTCAAATATATTATTACAAATACTGTAACTTTCATTATTTTTTACTATCTTGTTATATCTGAGCAAATCAAATGAAAATCATAAATCAATTTATCTCCAGAACATTAACAATCGTCATTTCATTTCGAATTCAATTTCAAAAAAATAGTTGCCTAATTTACACAAAATTAAAAAAGTGCTCCCGTATAGTCACAGTCTAAACGCATTTGCAAATTATTCTGTGCGACATTTTCACTTATACTGTGCTTAGCTAGGCGGCATTTTCACATTTTTCAATATTTTTCCAATTTCATAAAATTGGAAAAGTGCTCTAGTACATAAACAGTCTAAACGCACTTGGGTAAACATTTGTACGAGAGTGGCGCTTAGACTGTGCTTAGCCTGGGTGATTTTTTGAATTTTTAATCCAAAATTACAAAAATATTTTATGGAAAATAAAAAAAGATGTAATAATTTTTTATCCTCGAAAGCAATTGTTTTGTCTATACAAGCAGACAGTTTTTTAGATCATTCAAATCGGATGCTTAGTATCTCGGTATCTCCGAAACGGCTGGACCTGCCTTTGCCAAAAACTAATCACCTCTTCCCCCAATCATTACAAATTGAATGTTTTTTTAGTTCATTCAAATCCGATACTCCGTTCTCTCAAAAACTCGATTTGTATTTTCTGCACTCTTTGCTCCCTATCCCCGAAACGACTGGACCTGCCTTTGCCAAAAACTAATCAGCACATCTCCCTATCAATAGGAATCGAATGCTTTTTAAACTATTCAAACCGGTTGATCCGTGCGCCTGAAAACGTGGACGAAAAAATGCAGACATGCAAAACACACACACACCCACATCCATTTTTTCTGAGGTATGCCAGTAAAATGTTCAGAAACCTTCAAAACGTCGAGAAATGTAAAAATTTTCAATTTCGAGTTTTGGACGAATACAATAACTTACCCTACGGGATACTAATATTATTATCGTTTTCTATTTTGAACCTTTATTGTTTCTAAAATGCATTTAAATGCAACTCTATTATTGATTTATATTGAACATTTCGAATAGTATTGCCATTGTTTTCATTTGCTAATAATGCAGCACAATTATGATTTAATTAAATTCTATAAATTCATAGAATAATATTTGCAAATAAATATATATTGGAAATTGTGTCCAAACTGGTTTATGATTCAATACAGGGAAAACAATGTTAATAAAAAAAATTATAGACTTCAAAAATTTATGTCAATATTGTTACTGAATCATCATCATATATGTAATGAGTTTTTTTGAAACCAGGAATTTTTTTGCTCATTAAATAATTTTATTATGTAGGTACTCCTAATTAATTAACTCTAAGTATCGAATTATTAAACTAGCTGTAAGTGGAATTCTGTCTTGAGGCAATTATGGCATCGTGCCTTAAGGCAAATTGCTGGAACTTCCCGCACCGTAACGAAATGTTCGAGGAATACTGATTGTTTTCAAATAGATTATTATAAATGTTGTAACATTGTCTAATATTTATAAGAATTATATAAACTGAATTGCAAAGTTGAAATTATTTGTAAAGTATATTAGAACTATAGTCAGAATTAAAAATAAAATCTGAAATATTTTCGATATACATAATAGTAAAAAAAAAAAAAAAAAAAAAATGGAACGAAATTTTTTTTCCAAAAACAATTATTTTGTTAAGACAAGCAGAAAGTTCTTTGAATCATTTAAATCGGACGCTTAGTTCTCTAAAAACTGCCATTTTTTACATATTTAGCTCCGTATCTTCGAAATGGCTGGGCCTGCCTTTGCCAAAAACTAATAAACACTTCTCCCAATCATTACTAATTGAATGTTTTTTAGATCATTCAAATCGGATACTCCGTTCTCTCAAAAATTCGATTTCTATTTTCTGCATTCTTTGCTCCGTATCTCCGAAATGGCTGGACCTGCCTTTGCCAAAAACTAATCAGCTCTTTTACCTATCGATAGGAATCGAATGTTTTTTGAACCATTCAAATCGGTTGATCCGTACGCCCTAAAACGTGACTGGAAATTTGTATCCATACATACATACACACACACACACACACACACACACATCCATTTTTTCTGAGGTATGCCAAAATGTTCAGAAACCTTCAAAACGTCGAGAAATGTAAAAATTTTCAATTCCGATTTTCGGCCCATTACAATAACTTACCCTACGGGAAGTTAATATACAATTTATGAAATAAAGTAATATCGCATAAGATAGGTATATATAAATTAATAATTATTGTTAACTTTGTGCAAAGAAATAACAGAAACATAATTCTTTAAAATTTTAAAAAATTAATCATTTTCATAATTCCTGGATGTCTTTAATTGTAAATAAATAAACTAAAATGTTTAGCTCTTGCAAAAATATGCTGGAGACGACAAGTGCTGACATTAATTTTTTACTACACTTTCAGTCAGTGATTTTTTTTTTACTGAACTTCACTTCATATTTCTTATGATAAAACATGAATTTACTTGATAAAAAATTATCAAGGGTAGTCTACTCCTGCCATTTTCCCTTTGTACAAATATTTCCTGATGCGCACAAACAGTACATAGTTGATAAATGGTTTGCATAAAGAGCATTTTTTTTTTAAAAATGTATAGAAAATATCTCATATAATCAATTCTAATAAAATCATCGTAGAATAGTCAAGTATTAAATTTTAATTAAATATAACTAGTTATTTATGGAATGCGCTCCAATTTTTGCAAAAAAAAAATAGAGAAATTGAATATTAAATAGTTCTGCTATGTTGGCCAAAAGGTAGTTCTTGTTACCATTCTCATTCGATTTTTCAACAGTGTTTTAAATAAAATTACACCTACATCAAATTCTTCTAGATTGATCCTTCTGTATATATCTTCCGTAATAAAATTTCTTTAACGATCTCACGTACATACTCCTATAAACTTCAGGAGTTGGACTCGAAATGGAATTCGAAATGACTTGTTCGTTCGTCGATACACTTTTTATTTGTATTCAATTTTAGCGCCGGTGCCACCATTTATATCGGCAGATGTAGAAAGTGTAAAGTTTTTATTTGTTTTCGAAAGAATGGACTTGGAAATAAATATTGTTAAGGAATTGATCTGATGGTATATTTTATGGTAAATTTGTTGTTAACAATATTTTAAACTATCAAGTTAAAAGTACACTGAAAATACGTTTATAATTAATGTGGTTCTTTGTACAGAGTAATGCAGAAAAGCAATAGACAATTTAGATGAAGCAAAGAAAGTTATTTTATCTCAAGATATATACGTATATATATATAAAATTTCCATGTCACAAAGTTCATTTCCGTTCGGAAACGGCTTCATCAATTTTTGTCAATGCGGTATTATATAAACCCTGAATTTTTACTTTTTCATTACAACCACTATTTTTTTTAGCAATTTTAGTAATTCAATCATTTTTAATCACGCGTTCAGTCATTGAATACTTTTGACATAATTTAAGTTCTTGATCTTAAAGAAAAAGCTTAAATCTTACTTGAAAATACAACTCGGGGTTAATTTTCTTTATTTTAGTTTTTCCAATGCGGAAATTATTTAATATATACAACTCTTCTTATTTCAAAATACTATTTATTTAATCAAGAGTTGCCCAACCTCTAACATTATTTAAAATTTTAGGGTGAATTTTCTTTATTTTAATTTTCTATAATTCAAAATTGAAAAAAATACATTGAACTTTTTTTACTTCAAAAAACTATATATTTTCATTAAAGATTGTCAACCCTCAACTTTTTTGAACTTCCCGAAGGAGAAGTTTATGTTTTCATCAAAAAATCCGATTCGCTAATTTTATGTTTTCTCGACGTTTCAAGCCATTCTGAGTCGAATGAGACCAACATTTGGAAAAAAGTATGTGTATGTGTGTGTGAACATATTTTTTGCCGCAAATCGACGTTTTCTCAAAAACTGCTGGACCGATTTCAAAAATTTGAAAGCCATTCGATGTATCTCGATGAGGACTATATTTATATAAATTATATATTTATATTTCAAATTTACTTTTCAAAATTTCCTGTAACCTAAGTTGGATATATATGCACACGATGAGCCAATAAAATTTAAAATCGGTTCAGTAGTTCGAGCATCCATCGCGAACCAACATCGTGACACGAGATTTATATATATATATAGATAATTTTTATAAATTTCAAAAAAAATTGACAGAAAGTGACCAAAAAAAGACAAAACACTAAAATGTCAAATGTCAAAATTTATGAAAAATTTGAGAAAAAAAGATTTATGATTTTTGAAAACAGTTCAAAAAATATAATTCAAAAACATATACATATATAGATATGTTCAACATTTATATCCGAATTAGATGAAATGCTACATTCTCAGCTGCTTTTCGGCATTAGTAATGTAGACATTACATTTTTCTTATTTATAATCATGATTTTTTTATATTTTAATATTGCCTTAGCCTATAAGTGAACAGAAATGTTTGGCAAATGACAGACTTTATTTGTTTTTAACGTCAAACTAAACTTCAAATATTTTCAAAGGCAAACAATGATAAGCGTTTTTTTGTAATTTTTTCCATTTATTTCTACAATCTAGCATATTTCTATGAATCTAAAAATTCTAGAAAATTTCCCGAACAAACTTCAAGTAGATTCATGAAAATCCGAATTATAGTTTAGGAGGATTAACCATTCATATAAACCTACAGAAGAATTTTATATATAAGATATATATATATATATATATATATATATATACTAGCTGACCCGACAGACGTTGTCCTGTACCCATGTCTACAATTTTTTAATATAATATGCTAATGTTTACCGTTTATCTAAAAATATTAATTATTGTTTTTTAAATTACTCTTCACGCCAAAATGCATATACATTTATAATAAGAGCGATGTTAAATGTAGATCTGCTTTAAATAAAATGATGAGTCTCAATTCCAACACTATATTGGAAATTGAAGTCTTCTAAACGGTATAAAATAACCATAACCATAACATAACACTGGTACTTCATGTTGGATTAAATTAATTTAATTTTTTATTATTTAAAATATCCAAAATTGCATCTTAAACTTCTTCTAATTGATATCGTGAGAACCGAATTGTATGTATTCATCTTTACTTTCCCATTTGTTGTTATAAAGTGAAATTTTTACGAATTTTAAAAATATTGTGAAAAGATTAGTAGAAGATGCAAAGAAATTATATATTAAAAAAAAAAAACAATATTGTGTCCGACTCTTGTGTTGGCGCCCCCTAAGGCGTGCGCTCGTATTTTTCACATGCATCGCATTAAAAGTAAGACCGGCCCTGATTAATACTTAATTTCATATTTTAAGTGAACTAATTTGTCATATTTGTTCATATGTGTATAATTCAATCTGCCATATATATACTGTATTTTACATTATTTTAATTTCTGGCACATCTCAGCTGCTTTTTGTCAATGATAATGTAGACATTTCATTTTTCTTATTCATAATTATAAATTTATTATACATATTCTATGGCTCATAAGTAAATTGAAATTTTTGGCAGATGATAGTTTTTATTTATTTTCAATGCAAACAATAACATGTCGTTTTTTGCAATTTTTTACATTTATTTCTACAACATTGCACATACATTCCAGTACTATGTTACTATGTACTGTACTGGATCACATACACTCTAGAAATTTTCCTTAATAAACTTCAGAAACATTTATCAAAATCCAAATAATCGTTGAGAAGAAGTATACAGTGAGTGATTGTAATTTAATATGAACTTTTTATAATAATAATAAAGCTCAAATTGATTCTACGTTTTACTACTACGTTTTAGTTAGAAAACGTTTGCATGAGAAAAAGAAAAGTGCTGTTTTTAGGGGTTTTCCGGCAATTTTTCGATTTTTTCTCGCCGTAAGAACCATCCTTGGACTTCAACGAACATTTTAAAAAAAGAATTGGCCAAATTGGTTCAGGCGTTGTTGAGTTATGCGCTTACCAACACATTTTGCGATCCATTTTTATATATAAGAAGATATATATATATGTATATATATATATATATATATATATATATATATAATATCTCCATCCTTGAGAGAATCCTGCTTCGCCCTGATCTTCCCACTAATTTTGCTCTTGAACTTCATCCAATCGATTTCCTGCCAACACTTCCCTGTTCCTCCGCCACCTACTACTACCACTTTTGCTGATAATAATGTGCCTTGTTATTTATGGTTCCGTATCATAAGAAAAAACAAAAGTATCGCTGGAAATGGACCAATATCATCAACGATTTTGTCTAATGGATTTGTTGCCGCTCTAGTGTCGTTTTAACGCGATAAACTGAGTTTTATTGACGCCTGATAGGCGCGGGAAAACATTAGTACGAATAGTTCCGAGAAACACCATAATCGATTATAATATTATGTATAAGTAAATGTATATATATATATATATATATATAAATATATATATATATGTATATATTAGGGTGGTCCTTAATATGGACATTTTCAAATTTTCTGCTCCCAGGGACTCAAATGGTTCCAAATTGATAAAAAAAAATCCTATATAAGTTTTAGCATTTATAAGTGTACAATATTGTCTTTTAGTGCGCAATTCTATCAAAGTTTTGTATGAAAATAGCATGGGAAAATTTTCAAAAATTTTAAAAATGTTTTTTAGATATAACTTAGCAACAAATGAACGAGTTTTATTCAAAATTCGACGCTCTAAAAAACAAACTATAAAAAAACAGAGCGTCAAATTTTCAATAAAAAATGACACGAATTTTCACTTTTAATTCATTTGTCGCTAAGTTATACCTAAAAATTTTTTTTTTATTTCTCAAATTTTTTTCCATGCTATTTCCATACGAAGCTTTGATTGAATTGCGCACGATCTAAAAGTTGATATTAAGAGATTTAGAATTCCTTTATCAATTTCAAAGCATTTGAGCCCTTGGGAACAAAGATATTCAAAAATGTCCATACTAAGGACCACCCTAATATATATATTGTAAAATAATTTTATAACTCAAAATAAAGGAAAAAAATCATAGTGGCACTCTAGAAACAAATTCTCAAGACACTATGTTGAGCAGAATTTTAAATTAAGTGTTTTTTTCAGTATACTAGGAAAAATATTATTTCACTAGCCAAATGTATTTATAGTTTTTGTGATCGTAAATTTCACTTCTGATAATCATTTGCACAAATTATTAACTTTCCGTAGGGTAAGTTTTTGTAATCGTCCAAAAATCGAAAATTTTTGCATTTCTCGACGTTTTGAAGGTTTCTGAACATTTTGGCATACCTCAGAAAAAATGGATGTGTGTGTGGGTTTTGTGCGTCCGCATTTTTGCCATTATAAAGCCTTTCGTCAATTTTTTAAAACTTTTTGGGAGATAATTGACACAATTTTTGCAAAAATTGACAAACATTTGATTTCTCATATTGTAAACTTAAAGTTAAATAGACGAAATGTTTAGCAATGATTATTTTTAATATTTGTAATTAAAATAAACTAAATAATAAAATAATTGTAAAATATTGTTTTAGATGGATACAATCAAATTAAATAAAAAAATTAAGTAAAAACTTTAAATGAAAACTGTTATAAAATGAAAATAAGAATATTAAAATGATTTATTATGTTATAAACATTGATACTAAAAATAATAATAATAAAAATGAATAAGAATATATAAAAAATTGCCATTTAATTTATCCCAAGTTGAAAGTGGCTGATAAAATATCATGCAAAATCAAAACGATCTGTCTTCATAAATTTAATATAAAAGCCTGATATGTTTTCATGAAACTGAAAAAAGGAAAAATGTACATTGTTATGATTTCAAGCGTAAAACGATACGATTCAACGTAAAAACGAAATTTGAATAAATTTTCATTGTGTTTTCTTGTTTGGCAAAATAGAGAGGGAGTTGGAAAATACCATAAAATACGTTTATCAATAATTAGTAAAAATTCATGCAATTTTTTTATTTTAATTTCTTCACTCAATTTTTTTTATTATGTAAAAAAATGTAATCATTTTTCAATCGTGATTAAATACTTTTGGTGGAACTTAATAATACACTTTAGTACATTTTTTAAAGGAGAACCTCTCGAAGTCGATCAATTTTAAAAATATTAAATTCATAGTGTATAACAAATAGTAATCTTGAATCAATTGTGTCATTATTTTTGACTCAAGTTTTAGAAATGTTATTTACTATTATGGATCCAAGGTTTGAATGATCAAAATTAGAAAAAAAAATTAATCACAATCACCGATAAATTGTCACAGATATACCAAAGCTCTAGGTTGCATTTAAAAGCTCATACCCTTCAAACTACATGCATTTTTTTTCTAATCTTTTTCATGATAGTTACCATCAATACTATCACCCTTGGCGTTGAGTTCTGGGACTCCCTGTAAAATTATCATCATTAATTGTTTTTTTAGTCCACTTCTTTCTCGATAACTCTTTTCTCTAATTACTATCAATACTATAAACCTATTTCAGCTGTTGTTGAGTTCTGGGACACCCTGTATAATTGTAATCATTATTTGTTTTTTCGATGCACTTTTTTTTCTTTAACTCTTTTTCCTGACGACGGTTACGATCAATACTATAACCCTATTTCAGCTGACGTCGAGTTCTGGGACACCCTGTATAATTTTCATCATTATTTGTTTTTTCGGTCCACTTATTTTTTTTTCGAGAACTCATTATCCTGATAAAAGTTGTGATCAATATTATAACTCCGTTTTGGCTTTGCGTTGAGTTCTGGGACACCCTGTACAATTATCATCATTATTTGTTTTTTTTCAATCTACTTAATTTTCTTCGATAACTCTTCTTCCCATTGAACTACTCCTAAGACTATTTTAGTGACGTTGAGTTCTGGGACACACTGTATAATAATCACCAATATTTTTTGTTTTTTCTGAAGCACCATATTTAGGCTCTTTTCAAACAGTTAAATTATTATATTAAAATTTTTTATTTATCAAAATAAAAAAAAAAATACTATCTTTTTGATTTAGTTGTATTCGGACCCCACCAGCTCTCCGACTATTATGAGTTTGTATATAAATATGAACATCGTACATGAATTATCCTTACTTGAAGGAACATGTGATGCCAAAATGAGATAATTTCCACAAGGGATTACAAGGTCTCCTTTTAAAGTACATATCCTTGTAAATGATAAACATAACTGGAACAAACAATCTAAGAGGTACATGAAGATATACTCAATGATTGAAAATAAAAAGTGCTTAAGAGAAGTCTCAATCACTTTTCTTCGCAACTTTCATGTATTTCTAGTCTAGCCTCTGAGCCACCTCGTTTTTCCATTTGCTAAGAACTCTCACATTACTCGAATTGCTCTCGATTTCGTTCTATTCCGATTTAACAGAACAAACATATCGCTAATACTTCTAGACAACACTAAACACATCGACTCAGAAATATCTGGTTACCAGAGGAATACCATTACCACGACTTACTACTTACTTACAGTACAGGTGGCAGACACATAATGGATGAAATCGTATTGATTACTTTATAGGGAAAGCGAAAATTTTATTTTGGAAATATCCTATTAATATGGGAAAATTACAAGTTACAACTAGTTTTCAGTTTGTTTAAAAAATCTATTAGGTTTAAGATGGAATTCTAAAAATACAAAATGCATTTGCCGGTTTGTGCAATATAACTTTTGATGCACTTCAGCTTGTAATACGATCACTCTGTTGCAGATGTGCCACTCTCATAATATAATAAATCACTGGTTTCCAATGGTTAAGAATATTATATTTATAGGGTATCCCAGAATTCAACGCCAAGGCGAAACGGGGTAGCTATCATGAAAAAATTAGAATATAACTTAAACATTTTTAAAGTGGTCCCTTAGAAAGTCCCTCATCCTTCAAAAAATGCACTAAAGCATTTTGAACAGTTTCATCAAAAGTTGGTTGAAATATTTTAATAAGGGCAGTAACATGTTAAAATGCTTGATATATAATGAAAAAAAACGAGTGCAAAATACCCTATATATGTTATGTATCAATTTTTTATTATATATTATATTCTATGTATTATTAACCCTTTCGACTCGGATGCCTCCGCTCCGGCTGCAAAATACATATAAATTCCAGAATTTGCTAATGGAAAGGGTTAAATCATAGTTTGTCAAAACTTATAGTTTATAGTATCTATATACAAAAAGAGAGCAAAAATTATTTATGAGTAAAATAGTTTAAAGTGAAAGGTTTTTTTACACTATTGTAGGTAAAATGGTTATTATAAATTTAATTTAGTAATATGTTAAAAAATGACACTGACTAAATAAAACATAGTCGTATGTAGTCTTAAAATATTTTTATATTTTTTTACGAATTTTAATTTTTGTTCTTCATCAAATTAATTCTTATATAAAATAATACTTCATAAAATAATTGATCGATAATTATATTAAATCTCTTTATTTTATTATTTATTATATTAAATTTTTTCAAAAAATTGGATCTAGGCATATAAGCAACAAATTAATAATATGCTCTAACTTAGCTAGAAGATTAATATCATATTAATATTAGAAATCAATAACCTAAAGTAATTAAATGAAAAATATTAAAAATTTTTCAGAATTTATTAACAATTTGATTAAAAGTTTTCCAAACTGGAAATTTCATATATAAATATGAGGCACGTGAAAATTTGAAAAATCTAGGCTGTATTCCTAATCAAATTCATGAAATTTGTTTTGTTCCTAAAGAAGGGAACAAACTAATAATCTCAAAACGTCGAAAATATTTATAAAAAAAACATTTTTTTTTAGATTTTAGTTCTGAAAAATAGAGTTATATATATGTAGAGGCTGCGCAATAGAAGTACTTTTGCTTTCTACAAAAGCAAGCTTGAAATAATAATTTGTTTTTATTTTATGAAACAAAATACAAAATGAAAAAAATCAATACCTAGGAATAAAATTCTTAACAAAAATATTTGGTAAACTATTTAACCTTTGTCATTTTAAGTAGATGATTGTTAGGAATACACTATAAATCCTCTTCCCCCACACACACATATATATAATATATATATATATATATATATATATATATATTCTCCTAGCTTCAGATATTTTTAGTTCTTTTTACATCATTTGTATATTTCTAGAAGTCAATCAGATGTTACATCAATATTTATTATTCTTAGGAATACCTCAACTCCCGAATGCACTCAGAAAATTGACATGCAAAATAATTCTTTTAAATCTGTCTTGTATCCGTTACAAAAATAACAGATTTTAGTAGAACAACTATTAGTAAACGAAATACGCGAAATAAATACCAACTACATACCATCAAAAATAAAAACTACTTACAACTTCCCAGGATGTGTAAATAATAGACTTAATAGATGAGAATTCATACTTAACCATTTTTTCTGATATACTATTGTAATTTTATTAGTTTAAAACGCTTTATTAGTTTAAAATCATGTGTTAAATTTTTAAACTCCTAAGTTTTTAATTTGCATTAATTTTTGCCTCAAATTAAAATTTCTCTATCTAAGTACGTAATTTACTAAATTGCTTAATTATGGTGTAAATAGCAGAATGTCATCTCAGCAAGTCTTCATAGCTGATAATGATTGTGTTATTTATGATGTAATTATATATTAGTAACCCCTCGAATCATATAGCGCCCTATGAGAGTTAGTACGGGAGCCAACGACCCAAAATTAATAATGAACTCCGAGTTTTTTATTAGAAGTCAACCTAGTAGTTATCTAGTTCCATATCTCGTTTTTATATTCTTAAGTGAAATCTCGTATCAGTACTGCTTGTTATATTTCAAACAACTACACTTGCACTTTCCAAAAACTAACTAATTGTTTCAGAAAAAAATTGAAATGTTTGAATAACACTTTTTATGGTATGCCAAACTTATTATAAGACAAGCGTAAAGACATCAACAAATTTTTACTTTTCACTTGTGATTTTTTTTAAGCACCTCATAGGCAGTTAAACTATGAAATATGAAAAATCCGTCTGGAAAAAAATGAAAATATACTAAACTACCTAGGTTTAAATTTAAACGTGTTTGATGGCACTTTTTGGAAACTTGGTCAGTCCTATTTAAAACTGGATCAGCCCTTTTGAAAACTGGATTAGTCCAGATTCCTTAAAATTTTGCAGTAAATAATTTGTAACAATTGATATCAAATAACTACAAATATGCCTTCTAAATTAAATTTTCTATTTATTATTTTATTTATTATTATTATCCTCAAGCTCTATCTCTAAAACACTGTAGACTTTTGCTGCATGTCGAGATGTTTATATTTAGACAGAATTAGCATATATATTGAAGGAAATTTTACATCAGTACTTTATATGTGTTCGAATTATCTCAATGGTCGAGACGTTTATAGTTTGACAATAAAATTAAAACACTTTGTCGACTGCAATTACGATTTGGAAATTAAGATCGTAGAAAATTAAAGATATACCCCAGCGATAAAAAATATACTTGAAATAGTAAAAATGTGATCAAAATTTTAAGATGATAAGATAAGAGTAAACTAGTAGTGTATGGCATCGAGCCTTAAGGCAAATTGCTGGAACTTGCCGTACCGTAATGAAATGTTCGAGAAATTTTAAACGTTTTCAAATATATTATTACAAATACTGTAACTTTCATTATTTTTGCTATCTTAATTGTTATATCTGAGCAAATCAAATGTAAATCATAAAGCAATTTATCTACAGAACATTAACAATCGTCATTTCATTTCGAATTCAATTTCAAAAAAATAGTTGTATAATCTAATTTACATAAAATTGAAAAAGTGCTCCCGTATAGTCACAGTCTAAGCATTTACAAATAATTCTGTGCGACATTTTCACTTATACTGTGCTTAGCTTGGTGGCATTTTCACATTTTTCAAAAGTTTTCACCAAACTGGAAAATAAACAATAAATAAACTGGGTAATACATAAACAGTCTAAATGCACTTGGGTAAACATTTGTACCAGAGTGGACTGTGCTTAGTCTAGGTCATTTTTTTGAATTTTCAATCCAAAATTACAAAAATATTTTATGGAAAATAAAAAAATTGGTGATAATTTTTTATCCTCAAAAGCAATTGTTTTGTCAATACAAGCAGAAAGTTCTTTAGATCATTCAAATCGGACGCTCAGTTCACTCAAAAACTGCCATTTTTTACACATTTAGCTCTATTTCTCCAAAACCGCTTGACCTGCCTTTGCCAAAAACTAATCAGCACATCTCCTTATCAATAGGAATCGAATGTTTTTTGAACCATTTAAATCGGTTGATCCGTGCGCCCGAAAACGTGACTGGAAAATTGTATCCATACAAACATACACAAACACACACATACATTTGTTCTGAGGTATGCCAAAATGTTCAAAAACCTTTAAAACGTCGAGAAATGTAAAAATTTTCAATTTCGATTTTTGGACGATTACAATAACTTACCCTACGGGATGTTAAAAATGTTCTTAATAGTAAAAATGTGATCAAAATTTCTTTATTTTAAGATGACAGTTGTGATTGAAATAAAACAGTGAGTAATCTCAAAAGATTTTAATAATCTCTAAAAGGATTGTAATGAAAAGCAATAAAACTCTGGAAAAAGGAAAGATTTCCTTACCCATTGAAAACTTCTTAATTTGTACATTTCCTGGACATTTACAGAAGTACAAAAAGCTTTTAAATGGACTAATTTATGTGTCTGTCAAGATTAAGAGAGGTTTCTTAGAACAAAACAAGGAAATCTCATAACTGTACAGAATGTCGTTTGTGTTTTTGGTTTTATCAAAATATTTTCCTAATGGTAACTGAAAACTCGAGTTACCTTTAACTCCAGGAAATAAATTTTTTGAAGTAAAACTTCTTTGGGCGGGACTAGGGTGTAAATCCGTACAAATGCAACGGAAGTGCGTTACGGCAGATAAGATAAGATAAGAGTCGAGTGCCAAAGATTCGTCATTCGCTCTCGACGATATCATTTCTATACGGGTCGATTATGATTAGACGTCGTGTATGTGAATGGAGATCTGTCGTTGTATGCGTACCGGCATCAACGTTGTATGAGTACCGATATCAACAAGAAAATCAGCATAGATAAATAAACATTTTAAAGTAACATCGTAGCACAAGTCTTGATTTAAGGAAAAATGCCTGAATCATAAGAATATTTTACCCTGTTCCTTGAAAATAATAAAACAAATTAAACATTTGTGCCGTGTACTAAACGTAAGTTTATTAGAAGTTATTTCTATATTATTCGTAGTTTCTATAAATCTTTGAAGTTATTAAAATGGAAAATATTTTTTAGGCAAGACAGATATTACAGTTGTTCAAAGAATGAGATTATTTCCCCAGCGAAAAAGTAAAAAAAAATACCATCAGTCAATGAATGTATGTAAATTTTAATTACATGAAGTTTTTCAAACACAATTATCACATGATGAGTGAAATTGTGAAAACAACATTTCTTTAGGCGTTGTTTAACATAATCTCTTGTGTGAACAAATATTATAGAATTTATTAATCAGCAATCACGACATTTCTCTAATGAAAGTTCATTTCTAAATTCTAATTACAATGACAAACCGATCATGTCATATTTGAAGTATGACTTTAATTACATTATTGTTTTTAAATATTATAAATATTTTTAATGCCATTATAAATTTATAATTTATAATTTATCATTATATAAATATGTATAATGGTTGAGACTAATAAATGTGTGCATCACGAGTGTTACCACCATATTACTAATAAACATTATTCAAATTTGTTGTATGATGTATTTATTTTTACTTAAAAGCCATCTTGTACAGTAGCAAATAAGTTTTACTTCAATCGCATGTGAACCTTACGCGCACTATTTTTTTTGTGATTTTTTTTCTTCGAATATATTTTTAAGTCTTATCAATAATGATGAAGAAAGTAATACATAAGACTGGAACAATACTGATATACTGATATATTAATATTTTTAGATAATATGTATATGAAATTTACCTTATACATGTTGACCTGTCCCTCCATGGTTTCTCAACCCTCTCAGACAGCCCTTCGTCGGCTTAAAGTATAATCCTTTAATGGCCCCATGTATAAGTTAGCACTTTGGCCTGTCTGGGGGTTTATTTCGTAACACCTGGTAATAGAATTATGTAGGTATATTAATACATCGAAATATCATTTATATTAGAGAAGATACAAAATGACAGTCATAATGTTTTATTAATAATCCAAAAGATAACAAGTGGTGTATGGCATCGTGCCTTAAGGCAAATTGCTGGAACTTCCCATACCGTAATGAAATATTCGAGAAATTTTAAACGTTTTCAAATATATTATTACAAATACTGTAACTTTCATTATTTTTGCTATCTTGTTATATCTGAGTGAGCAAATCAAATGTAAATCATAAATCAATTTATCTCCAGAACATTAACAATCGTCATTAAATTTCGAATTCAATTTCAAAAAAATAGTTGCCCAATTTACATCAAATTGAAAAAGTGCAGTCTAAACGCATTTGCAAATAATTCTGTGCGACATTTTCACTTATACTGTGCTTAGCTTGGCGGCATTTTCACATTTTTCAATAGTTTTCACAAAATTGGAAAAAGTGCTCCATTACATAAAGAGTCTAAAGGCACTTGGTTAAACATTTGTACCACAGTGGCGCTTAGACTGTGCTTAGCCTGGGTAATTTTTTGAATTTTTAATCCGAAATTACAAAAATATTTTATGGAAAATAAAAAAAGATGTGATATTTTTTTATCCTCAAAAGCAATTGTTTTGTTAATACAAGCAAAAAGTTTTTTAGATCATTCAAATCGGACGCTTAGTTCACTCAAAAACTACCATTTTTTGCATATTTAGCTCTGTATCTTCGAAATGGCGGGACCTGTCTTTGCCAAAAACTAATAACCACTTCTCCCAATCATTACAAATTGAATGTTTTTTTTAGATCATGTCAAATCCGATACTTCGTTCTCTCAAAAACTTGATTTCTATTTTCTGCACTCTTTGCTCTTCATCTCCGTAACTGCTGGACCTGCCATTGCCAGAAACTAATCAGCACATCTCCCTATCAATAGAAATCGAATGTTTTTTAAACCATTCGATTCGGTTGATCAGTGCGCCCGAAAACGTGTACGATAAAATGCAGACATACAAACACACACACACATCCATTTTTCTGAGGTATGCGAAAATGTTCAGAAACCTTCAAAACGTCGAGAAATGCAAAAATTTTCATTTAAGATTTCGGCCCATTACTATAACTACCATACGGGAAGTTAATACAGATATTATAAGTATATTTGAACAACATCAATTGGAAATCGTAATAATTATTTTTTTAGTGAGAGCGAAAATTTTATTTTTATCTAAATACCTGAAAATTAATTATTAATTTTCGAAGGAGAATTTTATGTTTTCATCAAAAAATCCGATTTGCTAATTTTATGTTTTCTCGACGTTTCAAACCATTCTGAATCGAATGAGAATTTGGAAAAAGTATGTGCGTGTGAGTATGTGTATATGAATAGACTTTTGACCTTTTGTCGACTTTTTCTCAAAAACGGCTGAACCGATTTCAAAAATTTAAAAGCCATTCGATGTAACTCGATAAGGACTAATCTAAATATATAAATCCCAATTTTGGTTGACCAAGTCAATTATAACAAATTCCTGAAAAATCATGCAACTCGCCTTAAGGCAAAATGCCACTTACAACCAATTTCCTAATACATTTAATTACAACAATTATTTTCTATTCTCAGGCAAAGCCGTTCCCTTCGTAGAATTAACCGTGGCCCACGCCTCTGTCCTAACAATTCTGGCCATAAGTTTCGAGAGGTACTACGCCATCTGTGAACCGCTACGAGCAGGCTACGTCTGCACTAAGGCTAGGGCCACACTTATATGCGCTTTGGCCTGGCTACTGGCAGCTGTCTTCACGAGGTAAATGATAAATGAATTATTTGATAAATTTGGTTTAACAGAAATATTAATTTTAACACGTTAATAGCCATGTCAGTCATATGTGAAAAGTTCTACATGAGCCATGTCAGATATGTATGGCTTACCGATTTGGTCGATGGCTATGAACAAGTTTTGATATACGGTCATGTCAGTCATATATGTGTGACATAAAAAATAGTGTTTTTCCAGGAATTTTAGCAAAAAATATGTTTTTCTTTGATACATTAAATTTCCTGGAATTTTAGCAAAAAATATTTTTTTTTGATACATCAAGTTTCCTGGATACATTTTTAACTAAATTATCTAATAAAGTTACCTTGGCCCATGTGAAATTTTTTCGTATATCATCGTGGCGTTTAACGTGTCAAGGTTCTGGATATCCAAAGTAAGACTGTACCAACTCAAAATATATACAAAATTATAATTTTTCGATACAAAAGTAAAGTTTTTAAATATAAATTAAACACGAATCTAGAATTAAACCCGAGGGGTAAATTTACGTGCTACTGTTAGTGACGAACTCTATGGAGTAAGCGAAAAATTAAAATTGAAATAATGGCAAAGCGGTAGTGTTTACGATCTAAGATAGATTTTTTTTTCATATTTTGAGTTGGTACAGCTCTAAATTAATAAAAATGATGTACTTTTCAGCAAATTAATAAGTTTCTAGCTTAAATTAATAAAAAACAGAAAGGGTTACAGAAAACCTTCAGGGCTTGGTGATTGGGTGTGAATTTTCAGCTTTTATGGAAATTATCTTCTGCATGTTTATGAAGAACTTATATCTACACTATTCGGATATGAGGATATATTAACATAACAAATGTATATATATATATATATATATATACATATATATATATATATACATATATATATATATATATATACATATATATATATATACACATATATATCGATTACCGCCATATGCACATTTGTAATATTAATTGAATTACAAATTCTATTAAAAATGACTCGATAACTGGAACTAATTAGTTTCGGACAAATATTAATAATGAATCGGGAATTGAAAAGCCGGCCAACAGCTTTTGTTGACTTTGAAATTTATATTTTCCAATAATTCTGCCGTCGATATAAATCGGGTGCACTAATTGAAAAACGTTCGACTGAATTGGTTAACGAGATGAATAATAAATGGTGAAATGATATTTCACGAGAGAATATTTATAAATTCACTACATTTTAGTGTATAGCCTGAAAGGTCCGCGGGTAAAAAGGTCCACTACCGAAGTAAAGTTAGGAATTTTTCAACAACAATATTTGAAAGTAGAGGGCAAAAGCTGTATAACCAGTCATCACCACAATACTTACAACGTCGCCATAAGGAGATAAATGACATTGTTTGAAAATCCTTAACAAACGTATTTTCTTTCGTTGTCTGGTTTTAAGTTCTGAGCACTATTGTTTAGTTTGTGAGACCTCAATATAATTTTTAAGTATTCGTTATTTATTGTTTTATAAGATGTATTATTAATTTTGAGTTACATTCAACAGTTTTTTAAATAACCTCTATAAAAGCGTACACGTGGGTGGCGTAAAAAGGACCAACTGGACCTTTACTCTGGTAAAAGGGTAAAAAATACAAAATAGTAAAATGAAGATACTACAGTTTTTGATAAAGAACTAGATATAATACAAATCTAGGGTAAAATTATCCACTTTCTCAATTCTTTCAATCTTAGTCGTTTAACTAAATAATTTTACTAGAGGTGCATCTTAAGGCAAATTGCTGGAACGTTCCGCACCGTAATTAAACATTCGAGGAATGAAAATATTCAATAATTGTTTTAAATAATTTAAAATAGATTATTTATTATAAACACATACTAAAATCGATTTTTAAAATTTTTTGAGAATTTGAAAATTTTTGAAAATATTTGATTTTTGTTTAAATTTTCGAAAAATTCTCAAATTTTTCTAAGAAATCGATTTTTTATAAAAATTTTTATTTGATTTTTGATTTTTATAAAACACATTAAAGACTATTAATGTGTCCCAGGAACATTTATATGTGGTGGTATTATTCTTTTTTTTCATTAGGATTTTTTTTGCCGGGTCAGCTAGTATATATATATATATATATATATATATATATATATAATATATATATTCATACCTATATATTTAATAGACAAGCCCTGGATTTTTTCAATAAATATGTTTCTTTTCCGAACAATAAATCCAACAAATACAAAACAATTTGTTTTTTAAAGATGTTTAATTACGACGTTTCGGAACTTGTTACGTTCCATCATCAGGTTTTGTCTATCAAAAACAATTTTCATATAGAATAACTTTATTAATGACGAAGAATACAGAATATTAAATAAAAACGTCTTTTAATACAAACGATAATGAATTATGTACCACACAAAAAAGCACATAAAAATGGAAAATCGAAAGTTAAAAAATATAGAAAATAAAAAATAAAATGGAATAGAAAAGAATATGTATCTGCAATATTGATGTATATATCCATATCACTATTTTTTTGTTAGAAACACTTGCAAATATTTTTTTCGAAAAATTTGACTTCACACGGCTATGTTACTGTTTTTAATGCATATATATATATATATATATATATATATATATATATATATATATATATATATATATATTGTGGGTAACTTCCACCGCCACAAATTGAAATGCAGTACAAGTGGCACTAACCATAAATAACGATTGCATGGACCGTGGGCAATAAGTTAAGAACGGAACCGGCAGCACGGAACGCAACCATTTACACTTCCCGTCAAAACCAATGCAGCCAACTTGACTTCGCACACACAACACTATAAATTCTTAACGGAAGCTTTGCACAACCTGACACGATATATGGCTTTAATTAAGTGCGAGTCCTACTACTTGTCGATTTATAAAAGTTGATAAAATGTTAGTTGCAAGTCGTTCGTATTACACTTTATTTATTAACTTTACGTGGGGTAAGTTATTGCGTAATCGTCCAAAAATTGTAAATGAAAATGTTTGCATATCTGTACGTTTCAGGGGTTTCTGAAGATTTCGGCATATTTCAGAAAAAATGGATCTGTGTGTGTGTGAATGTATGTGTGTAAATGTATCTTTAATTCTCGCCAATGGAGCATAATTTAATCAAGGTCTATATATAGTGAATTAGCGCGAGGATTTAGAATTTTCATGGATCTGCTTAACTTTACGACAGACATTTCTGAGGTAATGTCTCTTCCACGGAAATCCAGGATTTCCTTAAGTCATCGCAAAATTCACCTATCTACTGATTAATGTATGAAGATGTCGAAGAGTGAAGAAAGGGACGGTTAATATAAAATTGGTGAAACTAGTGGTGCATGGCATCGGGCCTTAAGGCAAATTGCAGAAACTTCCCGTACCGTAATGAAATGTTCGAGGAATATTAAATGTTTTCAAATAGATTATTATAAATATTGTAACATTGTCTAATATTTATAAGAATTATATAAACTGAATCGCGAAGTTAATATTATTAATTTAAAGTATATAAGTGAGCTTTAGAACACTAGCAAAAATTAAAATTAAAATCTGAATTATTTTCGACACACAAAAAAAAATTATAAAAAAAATTAATTTTAAGCAAGCACAAACAGAAAGTTTTTTAAATCATTTAATTCTCTCAAAAACTGCCATTTTTTGTACATTTGGCTCTGTTTCTTAGAAACGGCTGGCCTGCCTTTGCCAAAAACTGATCACCTCTTCTCCCCATTATTATGAATTGAATGTTTTTTAGACAATTCAAATCAAATGCCCTGTATCTCCAAAGCGGCTGGACCTACTTTTGTCAAAAACTAATTAGAATGTCTCCCTATCAATAGGAATCGATTTCTTGTTGAATCATTCAAATCGGTTGTATATCGGTTCAAACAAAAATTGTATTAAGGCAAGTTGCATGAACTTCCTTAAGGCAAAGGCTTTCTGATTTAATTTACTGAAAATGAGATTTTGATATTTAGATAAAATTTTTAACTGACCGATTTAGTCCTCATATGATTTGAATTAATTTACCTTTTGTTTATAAAACTAGAGGAATTTAGTAGACTTATTTATCAGTTGATGCCATAAAAATAGCTTCTAAAGTTGCGTTATTCAAATCATCACATTACAAACACAAATTTCATTCAAAATTTGACTTTCATCATTCATCGTTTTTGTCAAACTTTGGTGAATTTTTTAAATTAAACTACTTGTTGTAGGGCCGTAAAATTTAGGAATGTCCTTTAGGATTTTTTTAGGATCAACATAAAAAATTTTATCAAAAAAAATTTCAACAGTTAATTACGAAGAAAATGACTCAGCCGATCTTGTCCAAAACTAATCTGGACGACTCTCAAATAATATCTTTCGAATTTTTAAAATCGAATGAAAATTATTTTTTAAAACGTGGATTAAAAATTTTTCATTTATCTGCTATTTACGATTAATTAATTAGTCAACGAAAGGGTCAAAAATCGGTTCACTTACACACACACACACACTGATTTTAGAATGGCTTGAAACGTCGAGAAAATTAGCAATCGGATTTTTTTATGTTTTAAAAAAATTCTGTATTTTTAGAAAAGACAGCTTCACACAATATTCAAATTTTTCAATATTTTCAAATTTTCAAAGATGTCCAAATAAAAAAAACTAAATTCTCAATAAGAATCTAATACTTCTTCTCGGAAAAGTGAGCTTTTAAAATTTTTAAACTATGGTACGCGAATTTCCAAAAATTTGCCTCAACGTACGATCCATGCACTACTAGATATTTATTAGGAATAGCATTTTAGCTCGACGTATTTTCTGTAACATCATGATAAAATAATATATATTTATATATATATATATATATATATATATATAATATTCTTCGAGTATATTTAAATTCGTCTATAAGACTCAGTTCAAGTTCATTATCAATTCATGTGTTCAACTATAGAAGAATATTCTGGTCGATAACCTCAAGAAGAAATCCACCCTTATTATGAAAACAGATTTTTTCTGAAGAAAATTATATAAGTCAACCCGTTCTTATTTAGGGGTAGTATCTTCTCGAATATTGATATAATAAGTTTTTTAGTAACTGAACTGGTTATAAGGGATGGGTAAATGATAGATGATAAAATTACTAGTCAGTTTACTTTTCCAAAAAATTGGATGATTTTTGAATATTTAAAAAAATCGATATATGGATGTGATATGTTTGGATGGAAATATTTATAATAAAATTGAATGACTTGAAGAGCTTATTCATTTTCAGTCCAAAGAGATCAAAGTGTCAAAATAAATATTTATAAATTGACTAATATATATAACAATCAAATAATCAGATTTGGTAGTTTATATTCGTCTCCCAAACGATTTTGAAAATTAATAAAATTAAATTTAGAAAACGCGTTATTACCTCATAATCAATTGTTATTTTTTTACTATTTTGACTAATTATTTAATTGAAACTTTTATTACCACCCCTGTCTATAATAGGACGTACAAAAAGTCTCATAACCCCTTTTTGTCAGAAGTCATTTGTTAGGAAAACCGGAAAATGTTCTAAGGGAATTAGGAAATACGCGTCTTTTGCTACCGGAGTCCATTTATCATTTTCTTTTACTCTTTCTGCTGTTTTTCCTGTGAAAACAGTTTATTTTTTCATTTTCGACTTTTCACTCATTTGTTGAAATACAGAAGTGAAAGTGTAGAAATTTAGCCCACGCAAATCCTGGTGAGTTGACATTGTCCATGATGGTAATAATGGTCAATTATGAAAAGTTGTTATGGTTTATTTGAAATGTCACGAACTGTAAGAAATTTTTCTAATCCTAGCTTTTATGAATTTCAACTTTTCCATGAAGAAAATCAACTAAAATTCGGTACAAAGTCAGAATCGTGGACGAGTTTTGAAATTATTATTGCAACGGAAAATTATACCTTGGTAGATACTTATCAGGATCTTTAATTTTATTTTAAATATTGCTGATAAACCAATTAATTATATATTATAAGTGGTTCTTAAAGTATATGAGTATTTATGTGTGTATGTGTGTGTGGCCAAAATTTTACTCTTGTTCAATAATTTTTTTCAATTACGTAATCAATATCAGTATTCATATGTTCCTGTACTATCAATGCCTCAATATATTCAAGACTTAAATATAGTCCAAGACTTAAATATAGTTCAAAACTTAAATATAGTTTATTTTGAAATTTTTAAATGTATATATGTGTAATGTATATAGAGTGTACAAATATAATTTAATTTAATGTATTATCAATTTGATAGATGTAACCACTTTATAAGTTATGATGCTTAAATAATGTATTCAAATTTGAACTGAAATAAATTATTATGAAAAAACGCAATATATTTTCAAATACAATTTTCCGTCGATTTTAGTGGAATTTTCAAAATAGAAAAATTGCATTAAAAAAATTAAGAGATAATTTTACAGTTGGTAATAAAAGAGACATTCAATATTTTTGAAACGTAGAATAAAATGTAAAAAAAAATCTTTGAAGAAAAATGGAGCTCTTTAGTTAAAGAAACCAGAAATCTGAAGTAATAAAAGCTTTTTGATTATTTATATATTTTATACATAAAATTTTCATGTTACAATGTTCGAACCGGCTTGAGCAATTTTCACCAAATTTTTTATTTGTATTCAGTAGGTCTGAGAATTGCATACTATCTATTTTCTATATCCCTAAGTGATGAGTGTTCCACCACGTTTTTTTTTGTAATTTTTGGACGAATTTTCTTGTTATTTTTTTATAATGTAGCATTTTATGTTGTGACAAATTTTTACATTTTTATATTATTTACATATATTTTAAATTCATATATTTCTTGTTAGATGTTCCTTTAACATATGTACCACATTTGCAATCGGTTAGTTATTTTTGTACTAAACATTTTATACTTGAAATATTTTTTATGGCAAAACAACGTTTGCTGGGTCAGCTAGTATATATATATATATATATATATATATATATATCAATATATATAATAAATGGTTTCATTTTCCCGACAATACAATTCGCTAAGTGCTCACATATTCATTTCGAAAAGTGTTTATATCATTTGTTGAATATAATTCATCTCAAGGAAACAAACTTTTTAATACGACTTAATTAAAGTGAAGTGCTGTATTCATGTGTCTGCTTTATCACCTAAAATCTTCATAGTAAATAATAAACTAGTGGTGAATGGCATCATACGTTAAGGTAAATTCTCTTAGAAACTGAATTACCATTTTTGGCATTTTTTGCCTCATATTTTCGAAATTTCTAAACCTGCCTATGCCTAAAAACTAATCAGCACGTCTTCTTATCAATAGAAATCGATTGGTTTTTGAATTTTTCAAAACGGTTCATCCATATGTCCAAAATCGTCGATGAAAATACATACACACACACACTCATTTTTTTCTGAGGTATGCTAAAATATTGAGAAACCTCTGAAACATGAAGATATGCAAAAATTTTCATTTTCGATTTTCGGCCTATCACTATAACTGATCCTACGAAAAATTAAAAAAAAATCATTTACGATATTTTTGTGATTACTACAGCTCACCCTACAGGAACAAGAAAAATGCTAAATATTGATATGGTCAGAAAACGCATAAAATGTTCTTCTACAATTCATTTCCATTCTTGTAGTAATAAATCTGCTATCCTTTACGATATAACTAAATAATGGACGTCCTTCGATCCTCGTTAGCAAATCGCCTTCTAGGAGGCGCGAAGTACTACATCTTGATTAGGCCAATATCCGGCTAACATTGTCAAACATCCGTTCTCGATTTCGAAAGAAAAATCCGAAAAAACATGAACCAAACACACCAGAAACAAGGATATAAATAAGGAACGAGAAATAATTTAATTTATCTTTTTAGGACGACCTTATGTAATGGACTCTATGCTCCGCAATTTCAATATAATAACAGCTGAACCTAAATAGCTGATTCTTAGTTAAATTTTTTTAATGTCGTCACATATGTTGAAATACGGTGCCGACAAATAATAAAATAAATACAATAGACAAAACATGCAGAATATCGTCTTTGTGGTTTTTATAGTCGCATTGAAAAATCGTCGTCATAAATTTTAACTCGTTTCATACAAAACGGCATATGACATGCGATGACAATAAGAGAAGAATTTTGAAATAAACTAGTGGTGTATTGAGACAAATAATTCGATTTTACGTTTTCAAATCAAATATTGCATGAATAAAAATGAGTTTAGCCATGGCGTGTCCCAAAAACGTATTAACCAGCTTTCTTATTAAAACGTGCGTGACAGTCGTATTTAAATCTGGAAATAGATCATATGCGCAAAATGTATGTAATTGGATGATATTAGTGTAATATGATGATTATAGCATTTACCCGAAATAGTAAGTCTTACCGAAAAAAATTACAGGTAGAAATGTATTTTTAGTTAAATGTTACATTGTGTTAACATTGTTCTTCCATTAGAATTAAATATATAAATAGAAATATATATAAATAGAAATAGATCAATTATGTGACCATAAAGTAATAATACCTAACTAGTTGTAAGTAGCATCGACTTATAAATATGGCGAGTTACAGTAGAGCATTAACATGTTGAAATCTATTGCATATAATTAATTTTATAAAATTTTAAATTACACATTATTGAAAAACGAACTCGCGCCTAATACATACATAGAGTATTTTCTAAAAGTGCGGCAGAATAATCCAAATTTCAAATAATTTTTATCTTTGAACCACTTTTCGAAGGACTTAGGTACTCTATCGCCATACAAAATCGCAAAAAAAAAAACAATCCAACGCATTATCAAGTTTTATCGATTTTATTTAAATTTTTGAAATCGGTCCAGGCGCATATTTTCCCTAAGTGGGCCTCATTCGATTCAGAATGACTTGAAACGTCGAGAAAAATATAATATTAGCAAATCGTTTTTT
This sequence comes from Ctenocephalides felis, assembly GCF_003426905.1. Taxonomy (NCBI): domain Eukaryota; kingdom Metazoa; phylum Arthropoda; class Insecta; order Siphonaptera; family Pulicidae; genus Ctenocephalides; species Ctenocephalides felis. The sequence goes on from NW_020536999.1 coordinate 11,775,193, forward strand.
TTTTGTAAAACATACAACTACTCCTTCGGGAAGTTAAATATCTTTAATAAACCTGACACTCTGCCTTAATTAACCATTTTATTCATACCCAGATATAAATTCATTCCTATTAACTTTTTCATTTGATATATATATATATATATATATATATATTTCATTAAATTTTTTGTTAGAAAATATTTTTCATTATTAAATGATATTCTGTACTCGCTTTGTGTAAAAGTATTTTTACTGCCGTCGTAAAATCAAGATGAACGCTGCAACAATACCCGAATATAAGGCCCTGAAGGGCAATAGACCTGTTCGACAACGATATATATATATATATATATATATATATATATATATATATATATATATATAAATGTACTTTTTGTTAAGAATGGGTAGAGCGAGGCATAAAGCTTCGCGGGTAAAAAGATTCACTACTGATACCTCATAAACAAGTAAAGTTAAGAATTTTTTTAACAGCACTATTTGAAAGCAGAGAGAGAAAAAGTAAAAATACGACCAACTATATTTATCATATATATAAAATTCTTCTGTACGGGTATATGATTCGATACTTCTCCTAAACGGTTATTCGGATTTTGATAATTCATTTTAGAGTTTGTCAAAGGAAATTTTTAAGATTTAGTGAACGATAAAACTATAGTAACATTGTGGTAAGAAATAGCGAAAATTACAAAAAAAGCACTTATCATTTTTGACATTGAAAACATTTGAACTACATCTGCTAGAAATGTCAATTCACTTGAAATTTGAATTTAGCTGAAATTATGAGCCTAGATAATATCACAATATAATATATAAGTAAAATGTAATATCTACATTATTATTGCCGAAAAGCAGCTGAGATGTGCCAGAAATTAAAATAATATAAGATACAGTCAACAGTAGATGTTTGGCAGATGAAATTATATAATTCAGTTTAATAAATAACGCAATAAGTCCAAAATTGCATATGCATTATTTTTTTTAAACTTATGCATGTCGCACTTTACTTTACTAAATTATTTAACAATACAAAAAAATATTTCTACTTATAAAAAAATTATTTAGAATTATTTTCATGTGTCAAAAATTCATATGTTTGGCATTGGATATGGAATATTTAGCAAATTGATATTAGATTGAAGAGTGCTCATATGAACTAGATTTTACAAATTAATTCACCAAAGATTTGAACATGAACAATAATGTTTATTGAATTATTGGTAAGAAAAATCTGCTTTAGAAATTATAATTGCCAAAAAGCAACTAATATATGGTACGAGATTATGAAAATTATAGACTAAATTATTGAAGCAATTATGTTGCGTGATAAAATCAAGTGTGATATTGTTCTTTTACCGCAGATACTATATTATTTTTTCTGAATTTCTTATACTGCTTATGCAAAGACCATAAATGAATTACAAAGGCAGGACATCAAATACGATATTAAAAAGTATAGGATAGGATATTAAAAAAATTGTAACATTTGAATTGTAGACGTGGGTACAGGACAACGTCTGTCGGGTCATCTAGTATATATATATATATATATATATATATATATATATATATATTTGTATCTTTTATCGAAGCTTTGTGCAGGATTTGCATAAAATGATGTAACTTGAGGTTTTATGTTCGAGCTTTGTAAATTTTGCTTGTAGGAACCGACAGTAGCATAAATAATACTATGCGAAAAGCCGACAAAACACAATATTCATTTATATGGAAAATTATTGTGAATTTTTCTCGAGCTTGAAAAACATAAAAGGTTCGAAATATATTTGAATTTATATTATATTTCGGCATTGTGCAAATTGTGATCGCAAATAAAGTGTGGCTACTTTATCGATGTTACAATGAAATAAATCATGAAGTAAAAGAGCATTTATTTCCAATTTCTAAAAATAAGTTATATATATATGCATATATATATATATATATATATATATATCCCTTGGGCCCTTTACGATCACGTACCCTTCCTATATAATAGAACTAATATGATCATTTATTTTTACTACCGATTCAAATGTGAGTGAGGCGTTCATTTTAAAGTACATTAAAATCTCGTTACATATCCATATGTATAAGCATTTATATATATATATATATATATATATATATATATATATATATATAACATCTACAAAAAACTCATCGACCCAATATAAGCAAAATTGCACCTATAGGACAGCATATATTTAGCATATACAATACATATAATCGAACATTATATGTAATTTTAGAAAATATAATTCGAATTCAATTTCATTTTATTCGACATTTGAATAAAATTTAATATTTTTACAGCGTACTAAAACGTGTCATAAAATAAAATTTTATATGTTGAATTTTATATAAAGCACGATAAAGGAGTTTATATAATTTTTTATAATGATTTAATTCAATTGTCTCAGTCATATGTTACCAGGAAAATTGTAAAACAATTTGGAAAAGTATGTTATATAATTATTTTCTTTGAGTAATCGAATAAAATTATGTTTTTACAATATATTCTATTAAGCTAATATTTGAATTATAGAATCAGGAAATTTCATTCTAGAAAATTAATAAAATCTTCTTTATTTCAAATAAGTTAATTTTTTTTAAATTATGATTGTCAAAAATAACTGAAATTATTGTTATTATTATTTATTGAAATTCGAGCTTATAAATTAGACGATGACATTTATATAAGTTTACAAGAAAAGTGAATAAACAAAACAATCAAAGGAAGTTAAAATGAAGAACCTTATCTCATATTTCTAAGAATTTTATGAACTGAATTGCAAAGTTGAAATTATTTATTTGAAGTACATGAGTGAGCTTTAGAATTTCAACTAAAGCTAAAATTAAAATGCGAATTATTTTTAATATTCAAAACGAATTTTTTTTTTGAAAATTTATATATTTAAAAAAATGTTGTTTGCTTTCCCCAAATATAATCGTTTTGTCATACAAGCAAAAGGTTAGCTTAATCATTCAAATCCGTACGGATGCTCCGTACTCTCAAAAACTCTATTTCTATTTATTGCACTTTTTCCCAGTATCTTCGAAACGGCTGGACCAACTTTTGCCAAAAACTAATCAGCACGTCTCCCTGTCAGTAGGAATCGTATGTTTTTTGAATTTATCAAATCAGATACAATCAAAAATTGTATCCATACATACTGCATACACACACAAACATCCATTTTTTCTAAAGTATGCCAGAATGTTCAGAAACTATTAAAACGTAAAAAGGCGATGTTCAGAAGCCCTGAAACGTAAAGAAATGTAGAAATGTACATTTTCGATTTCTGGACGATTACTAGAACTTATCCTCTCGGATGTTAAAAATTAAGTCAATATTAAAAAAAGATTCATCGAGTATATGATTCGGGCGTATCATTTCATATACTATTTTTGATTTTTAATTTTACTCGAATATTTTCATTACAAAACTACCAAGTATTTTACTATTTTACAATCCTGATTAAATCCGTAAAATTTTGCTGAAACTTGCTTACACACTTTAGTACCCTTTCTTGAAATGAGGGTCTCTGTATGTGGACCGACTTTAAAAATTTAAAATCATAGTATAACAATAAGTCTTGATTTTTGGAAACTTGGGGTAAGTGTATTTTGGACTGTGGTGCTAGAAATGTTATATCTATCATTTATCTATCATACCGGTATTTTTGGTGTTTTTACATAAGCGCTATTTGATACATAATACCCTAAAGTTTAAATTTCTCGGAACAAATTTATCTTTAAATTCCACAATCGCATAAACAGTTATATCTTCAAGTGATTCTATAAGATAAACAAATGTCAAATATTATCTCAACTCGTCATTAAACTGAATATTTATTGCTTTCCAAAGGGCTTCATATCGTGTTACAATAAATAGAATTGGATAAATAATGATGTTTGTTTCATCTTTTGTAAAAATGTAACGGTTTATTAGGTGATATTTGCGCCAAAATACTTTATATCATACAGATTACCCCTGCGTAATCTATAATTTTTCTGATTTTATACATAATAATTATGATAATTACTAAATATTTTTGCTTCTTATTACAATTATAAAATATTATTTTTCGACAACGTTTCGAAGTTTGAAAACACTATAGAAGCATCACATTGTTTTAAATAACAATACTCAACAATTATAGTAACTTATTATTTATCTCGACAAAGTATCCGATCTTAAATTATAGATTTGTAGAAAAAATTTTTTTTTAATATTAGAGATTACGCTAATTTAACACATCGAATACAGACAATACAGTTTATTATAATAATGTAATATAATCTTTTATGAGTTTTTGGTCTTTCTTACTCATAAGTTTGTTTTTGGTGAAAAGTACTCAATATACTCTATAGTGATAATTAATTAATTAAATTAGATATACTTTCGTTAAATCATTATTTAAAAAAATAAACTTATTGTTTTATTTTATTGTTTTTATTGTTAAGTTGAATATAGTTGTAGTTGTATTGACGTTTTTTTATATTTGTACTAGTAACTTTCAATTTTATTTACGTTTGTTTAAGATAATAAAAATACCGGTAATTTACCGGTATTCCGGTTTTAAATGAAAAATCACCGAAATACCGGTATTGAAATTTTCCATCGGTATTGCATTCCCTAGTCGAAACCGTGGTTCCGAAGTTTAAATAAACAAAAATATTGAAAATTTACCATAATAACTGAAAAATGGATACAGTATTACCAAAACTCTAATTTCCAAAGAAACCGTATAGTGGAAATTGATGTGCTTGTATGTGTGTGTGTGTAGGTGTGTGTATGTATGTCTACTTATATTTCCTCAACTTTTCACCATACAAACGATCTCTCATTAGACAGAAGTTCCACAGAGGCAGCGAGAAGTGCTCTCGCAAAGTATAATTTCATTCAAATTCATTTTTGCCGACTCCGTCTGCTACATGAGGCAACACTAACATTTTCTCTCGACACGTCATTTAACATTTTTGTATATGTTAATTTTCCGGCTCGTCATATGTCATGGAAATAATATTATCGTCGAAATATACTTGCACTGGCGAGATATGAATATTTATAACGTTACATTCATACGCACATATTTTTATTGTTGTTTGTGTTTTAGTCGAATGCAGGTCCATAATTTGCTTCTGTATATTAGAGTGGTCACCGCTCAACCGATATGAATAATTCAAAGAACATTCGATTTCTATTGATAAGAAGACGTGATAATTAGTTTTTGGCATAGGCAAGTCTAGCCGTTTCGGAGATACGGATCAAAGAGTGGAAAAATGTCTTTAGTTTGTGAGAGAACAGAGCATCCGATTTGAATGATTCCAAAAGCATTTCACTTGTATTGATGTAAAGGAGAAAAAAGTTTTCGCAAAGGCAGGTCTAGTGGTTTCAGAAAAAATGCCATTTGATGATGAAATTCAGATATGTTGCAATTTGAATCAATCTATATGAATTGGAAAAAAACTTTCAAGAAAAAGTATAAACAATTTAGTTTTCAAAGTTTTCAAAAATATAAGCATTTTTAACAAAAGCATTCTTTTCAAATGTTCATCAAAATTCAAAATTTTCATAAAAAATATATTTTGTGTTTGAACTTTTGGAAGTTTTAAATTACCCCACTAACATGCTATACTCCAATAGTGATAAAAAACTTTTTTGTTTATTATTATTATATATCTCATATATATAATTCTTCTTTACGGGTGTATCAATTGATACTTCTCCTAAACGGTTATTCGGATTTTGATAAATCTTTCTAGAGTTTGTCAAAGGAAATTTTTAAGATTTAATGAACGATAAAACTATAGTAATATCGTAGAAATAAATGGCAAGCTACACAAAAAAGCACTTATCATTGTTTGGCATTGAAAACATTTGAACTGTCATCTGCTAGAAATATTATTTCACTTGAAATTTGAATTTAGCTGAAATTTTGAGCCTGGATAATATTAGAATATAATATACAAGAAAAATGTAATTTCCACATTATTATTGATGAAAAGCAGCCGAGATATGCAGGGAATTAAAATAATATAAGAAACAATCAACAGTGTATGTTTGGCAGATGAAATTATATAATTCAGTTTAATAAATAACGCAGTGTGTCTAAAATTGCATATATATTATTTTAAACTTATGCCTGTCGCATTTTGGTTTATTTTATAAGATTATTTAACAATGCTAAAAAATATTTCTACTCGATAAAAAATTGATTTAGAATTTTGTTTGTCATGTGTCAAAAATTTATTTGATTATTTTGACGTGGGTGCAGGACAGTCTGTCGGGTCATCTAGTATATATATATATATATATATATACATATTTACATATGTATATATATCTTTAGATACATATCTTATCCGACCAAGGAGCTTGAACAAAACTGAAACATCAGTAGGAAAAACTATGTATTTTTTCTTCGCCATTTCCCTAAATGTTTTCCTAGCCACATAAATAATACCGTGTTGTCATTTTGTTTTCGTCATAGATAAAAAAAAGAAACCTAGAAGGAAAAGAATTCGTGGAAAGTTCAAGAGCTGACCTTCGGCAAAAATCGAGACGACTCTTGTGCATATTTATCTCGGGGAAAAACTGAGATACGGTAGAATAATAGATTTTACAAATGTATAAAAAAATTACTAAAAAAAATTGAAATAGTAATAAAACTAGTTGAAATCAGAATTTGTAATAATTAAACCTGTAATCTGTATACCTGGCCACGCTTTGCTGTGGCTTTTATTAAAGTACACTGAGAGACCAATTCTACCGCACAACAGAAAAATGTTATGGCAAGGTCATGTTACCATCCAACTTTCATACATTATGCTACTGAATTATACTGAATACTGACAAAATGTCATGTATTCGCTATGCATTCAGGCGTTTTACACATAAACTGCGACGTCAATCGTATGTTATGAAGCTGGGTCAGAAAGACCCTGTTATCTAACATCGTTTTTTTTGACATTTGTGTGGTTTTTAGATTAGGTTTACTATCTGACAACCTGAGAAAAACGCCTGACTGCACGGCAATTACATGGCTTTTGTCAATATTTAGAACGAATTAGTATGGAAAATTCTTCATAACATAGCCTTGCCATAACATTGGTCAATTACACGGCAAAATCGGTCTCTAAATGTATTTTATTTAAACCACTGTTATTGCTTAATTAACAAACGAATTGCAAATCTAAAGGTTCATTCTTACTATAAGAAATTTCTATTCTATTCAATATTTAAATCGATATGGAACGTTTTATCACAAGTTCATGTAACCTTCGTATCATCAATACCTACCACAATCCACTCAATGCAAAACCCATCGGCACCCATTTATTCCCATGGGTTTTACGGTCAATTTGCACCTCTCCTAACATATAATATAATTGTATAATACAGTATGGAACCTGCTTTTACCACAAATGTATATACATATACATTAGGGTGGACCTTAATATGGATTTTCGAATTTTCTTGCTTCCAAGGGCTCAAATGGTTCCTAATTGTTAAAAATCAATTCTCTCAAAGTTTTAGCTCTTAATATTGTTTTTTAGATAGTGCGCAATTCAATCAAAGTTTTGTATGGAAATAGCATGGAAAAATTTTGAAAATTAAAAAAAAAAATTGTAGGTATAGCTTAGCGACAAATGAATTAAAAGTGAAAATTCGTGTCATTTTTTATTGAAAATTCGACTCTCTGCAAAATTTTTGAAAATTTTTTCATGCTATTTCCATACAAAACTTTGATTGAATTGCGCTCTATCTAAAAGACAATATTAAGAGCTAAAACTTTCAGAGAATTGTTTTTTATAAATTTGGAACCATTTGAGCCCTTGGGAGCAAGGAAATTCGAAAATGTCCATATTAAGGACCGCCCTAATATACATATACATATATTTGGTATGTGTCAAGATGTTTGTTCGGAATAGACTCCTGAACTGCTGAACTGATTTTAATTTTGATTTGGTTACTGAATGTAATTACACCTAATCTTGGTCACTTAGCAATATTATAAATCTCAATCAGTAGTAATTCATATGTTTATTTTTATACAGGCGTATGTATATATATTCTGTATATATCTATGTATGGTATTTCGTATTATATCTGCCGCAATTCACTTTTTGCGTCAAAAGTTTCGCCATCATATCGAAACAAGCGTCATGTTCTTTTTTTATCAAAACAATTTCGACAAACCGAAACTTTTTCTTCCGCAACTCAGAAAACTTTGTTAAAGTTTGACGCCATACAAAACTTTAACTTGATTTAATTTTAATAGGTTTCTTACTGGGCTAATCGAATTTTTGTGAAGGACAAACAGATTAGGCAGCAGTTGTTTAGGATAGTTGAAAATTGTATTTTGTTAATTGAATAGGAATAAAAACTATTCTCAGTGCTCTATGAGCTATTAGGCAGTACAACCTAGTTTATTGCAAGGAAACCCAACGGTTGTCCTTTCTTTTGGTGATGAATTTTTAACTTCCCGTAGGCCAAGTTATAGTAATCATAAAAACTCAAAAGCTAAAATTTTTGCATATTTTTACGTTTCAAAAGTTTCTGAATCATTTTGCCACACCTTAGAAAAAATTGCCGTATGTATGTATGTATGTGTGTATCGATTTATTATAAATCTACATAATTCTTATCCATATTATATCAAATTTACACAACAAACTGTGCCATTATATGAACTAATACACAACAAACATAAGGGCGTATGTTAATATAGTTATCCGGACCTTAATCCTTTAATTAAGGTTTCCGACACGTACCTTAAGGGTGCTTCTAGGCTAAGGGCGATTTTAAAAGCTTAAATAGAATTAGTAAAAGTGTATTCTGAAATGTTTAAGTCAAAAATAATAAAATTCATTAACAAATTTGTGTAAAGATCGGATTTTCTATACTCTTTGCTTCGTATCTTCGAAACAGCTAGACCTGCCTTTGCCAAAAACTAATCAGCACATCACTCTATCCATAGGAATTGATTGCTTTTTGAATCATCCAAATCGGTCGAGTCGTACGTCCAAAATCGTCGAAAAAAATTGTATCCACACACACACATATTTATTAACTTTCCGTAGGGTAAGTTATACCTAGTAATCGAAAATTAATTTTTTTTGCATATCTTTAAGTTTCAGAGGTTTCTGAACATGTTAGCATACCTCATAAAAAAAATATGTATGTGTGTGTTTGTGTGCAAATACAAATTTTCGTCGACGATTTCGGGAACACGGGTCAGCTGATTTGAATAATTAAAAAAACATTCGATTTGTATTGATAAGGAGACGTGCTGATTAGTTTTTGGCAAAGGCAGGTCTAGGCGTTCCGAAGATGCGGGGCAAAAAGTGCCAAAAATGGTAATTGATTTTTTGAGAAAATGGAGCGTCCGATTTGTATGATTCAAGAAACATTTTACTTGTATTGACAATATGAATAACTGATTAAATTTTTGGAAAAGCAGGTCTAGCAGTTTTGGAGATCTTACAAAAAAAGTAAAAATCAAGGCCATTTGGCGATCAAAAATGAACATTAGGTATATGATATTTTATAAAGATTATAATAGTAAGTACAACATTTACGGTACATTTATATGGGTTCCGTACCGATGTTTACATGTTAGACGACGCGCGATTGTTTAAAAAAAATATTTTCAAAATAGTCAAACTACAAAGAAAAATCAAAATACAAAAAAATCTAATTTTTCAAGTCAATTTTTGTCAAAAATTTCAAAATTTCTCAAAAATCTAAATTTTTTCAAAGTTTTGCTAAGTTTTTTTAAAAAAAATAGTTTTTGGTACGGAATGTTCCAGCAATTTGCCTTAAGGCACGATGCGATGAGCCACTAGTTTTCCAAGGTATGCCAAAATGTTCAGAAACCTCTGAAACGTGAAGATATGCAAAAATTTTCATTTTCGATTTTCAAAATACCACGAAAAATTACCAGGACACGCAAACAAATATTTAAAAGAATTAAGTGAGGAATCTCCTACTCAAAGATTGAAAACAAAAAGGGCCTTAAGTTCCTAAATGAAATGTCAAAATTGCAAAAAAAGAGATATCTCATAGGAGATAATCTCTTAAATGCATTTACACCCAACATATTGTCCTGAAAAATTATATTATTTTGATCGGCAATAAATTTAAATCTATGCAAAAACAAATTTGTTTGGACTATTACAATAGTTTACCCTATTGGAAGTTAAAAATTGTAGTATCCTTTCTGGTGTCGAATGAGCAAGTAAGTATGTACATATGAGTGTCTGTTAAATATATTATATAATACTTTCGCGATCGTGGCGTAAATACAATATGACGTAAATGATTCGAGAGTCAAGACAAGTCAAGAGTGAAGTCGAGTCGAGTCGAGTCGCTCCCCTCAGGCCATTAAAGTGCGTTCGTTCTATTTGTGTCTTATCGAAATTCAAGTGTGAAAGATTTATAAGTTTTCTATAGCCAACTGGAACGGGCCGACGAATAAAATTGGAAATCAAATGGATATTAATAGGAAATGAGGTGCCTGTCACATTTTCTCAACCAGAAAGAGACATTTCTTTATGGTATTATGAAAGAAAGTACCAGTGCACGATCATTCTATTTTTGGTGCAAAGAAATGGTTCAAAATTGAAACTAGTTGGTATTGGTATTTAGCCTTGAGGCAAGTTACATGAACTTGCCGACATGTGTAAATAATCGACGTAATGAATAATAAACAAATTAATTTATGAGTGATTAGAAGTATTCCGAGAGGATTTATTACATATTATTGAAAACGAACGAACACATTAACTCGGAGTATTTTCTAAAAGCAAATTTTCACAAATCAATAATTTTTATAATTGAACCAGTTTCCGTAGGACTTTAATGGTTTAGTATGTTCATTAAGACCAAGTACTCTACCGTTATACCAAGTAAATCGTCTAATTTTGATTTTAACAAACGTCAAAAAACTACTCATTTTCTCAAACTTTGATTAATTTTTAAAATTAAACTACTTGTCATTAGGCCGTGATATTCCAGTAAGTTTTATAATACCATGATATATATCACCAAAAAAAGTTCCATAAAAATCCGTATGATTTTTTTTCAACAGTTAATTAAAAGAAAACGGCTCGGTAGATTTTTACCTAAAACTAATCAGTATCATTCTCAACTAATATCTTTCGAACAGTTTTTGATTTTTTAAAATCGATTCGGCAGTTTGAGCTTAAATGTGGATGAAAAGTTTAACACTTTTTTTCAAATTACAAAGAAACGGCCCGGCGAATCGTCTCACAAAACTGACAAATTATAGTCCTCATTGAGATACATCAAATGGCTTTTAAATTTCTGAAATCGGTTCAGGCGTGACAAATGCCAAAATAACGATACTAATTTTTGCAAACTTTGAAGAGTTTTTAAAATTAAACGACTTGTAGGACCGTAATATTTGAGTATGATCTACAAGACTATGGTATCTATTGTCAAAAAAAAATCATAAAAATCGTCGAAATTTTTTTTTTAACTTTATTACAAGAAAATGGCCCGGCTGATCTCTACCAAAAACTAATCAGCACGATTCCCAACCAATATCTTTCGATCGGTTTTTGAATTTTCAAAATCGATTAAGAATTGCGGGCTAAAACGTAGACGAAAATTTTTTCACTTTTCTGCTATTTATAAAGAAACGGCCCGGCCGATCGTCGCATAAAACTCAGTAACGCTAGTCCTCATCGAGATACATCGAATGGCTTTTAAATTTTTGAAATCGCTCCAGCCGTTTTTGAAAAAACGTCGATTTACGGCAAAAAAAAATCTGTTCACACACACACACATACTTTTTCCAAATTTGGTTTCATTCGATTCAGAATGGCTTGAAACGTCGAGAAAAATTAGCGAATCGGATTTTTTGATGAAAACATAAACTTCTCCTTCGGGAAGTTAATAATATGAAACAGAAAAAAGAAGAATTAATTTAAATAAATAAATCAGATATATTTCTTTCATTTTTCCTACTGGTTTTTCTCTTTCTTTCTATAATATGTATGATCCGATTAAATGTATCGGGGCATTAAAGTGTTACCAGAATCAGTATGGAGTCATAAAAATCAGGGTCAACATTGTTACAGTTGCTAAGGATTAGCCTTGGACGGCAACACATGCTGTGTACTCAATTTCTTTTTGTTCCTTTTCGAAACCCCCTTTCGTATGATCGTAATTGCATCAGATCGAGGATTTTAGTAAAGGTTTCGTACTAACATTCTTATAATAGTAATCGCAATAAAATCGAAATGATGCATATCTTTACGTTTTAAAGGTTTCTGAACATTTTGGGCATACCTTAGAAAAAATAGTTGTGCCTGTATGTGTGAGTGTGTGAAAAAACTTAATCACTATTTTTGGTTCTTTTTGCCCCGTATCTTCTGAACGACTAGACTTGCCTTTGCGAATCGAATGTTTTCAGAATTATTCAAATCGGTTGATCCGTATTCCCAAAATCGTCGACACAAACACACACACATACATCGATTTTTTCAAGGTATGCCAAAATGTTCAGAAGCCTTTGAAATGTAAAAATATATAAAAAAATTTTATTTTCGATTTTTTTGCAATTACTATACCTTATACCATACGGGAAGTTAAAAATGTGGGTTTTTTACTAGGAGGGTAAAATTTGTAGGTTGTATTCGCATTATAAAAAAATGAAATTAAAAATTGTCCATATAATTAAATAATTTAATAGATATTCCATAAACCAACATGGTGTAAAATAGAATTCTTAGATTTTAGCACAATGGAACTAGTGAAAACTAAGTTGGAACAACCGAAAATAAAAAGGTATCTAATGGTTGATAAAAGATATCTAATAAAATATAATTATCGAGTTATAATTTTAAGAATTATCTGAAATACGAGATAATATTCAAAAATAAACAACTGCAAAATATTTGGCTCAATCGAACTTATAATTTGTGATTAAATTTACGTTGAAACATTCTAGTAAACTTTTTTCTTCAAGTTTCCTATCGCCACGTACCGGTTAGTATTTTTATCTGTTGGATGTCAATAACCTACGTAATTTATATATATATATATATATATATATATATATATAAACTATATCCATTATATAAATCAAGATACGATTTGACAAAAGCGTAACTCATTGCATTCGTTGAAAGTTGAAAGGGAATCAGGCGTGCTTGTTGCAAGATATGAAGGGCTTTATATTTGCTGCGGTAAGTGCAGGCCATCGGAAAATATAATTTATATAATGCGAAGAAATAAAGAAAAGTGAGAAAAATGAGAAAATAAAAGAATGAAATGAAAAAATGCTCTATTGTGCAATTGACTTATGACCTGGAAAAGGCGACGATTTACACTGGTGCAGTCGCAGGAAAATATTGGCCGAGGGGAAAGGAAATACGGTGGTGAAATAACATTTTGCTAGGATAGAAATAGAAATTCATTCAATAGAATTTTTAACTGCTCTCTTGATCGAGTTATCTTGATTATATAAAGTATACTTAAAAATTATATTAAGGTCTCGTGAACTAAACAACAGTGCTCACGACCACAAAAACTAACAACGAAAAAAATACTTTTGTTATGGATTTTCCCCTCTACTTTCAAATATTATCGTTTAAAAATTCTTTACTTGTTTTTGAGATATCGGTGTTGACCCCGTTCTACCCTATATATTATCGCAATCAATTTTATGGTGCAGTTTTTCCGTGACCCCAAAATAAACCAATAAAATTGTAAATCAGTTACATAAAACAGTTCCAGTATTGGTCAATAAAATGGAGAAAATAGTCAATATTTATTATATTGAGACTGTATACATCCTTATGTAAGGACTTATACTTCCAGAATAAATGCAAAATGTTTTCTCGATGCAAAATATTTTCTTTTTATAATAATTTAGTTTTAATTTTAAGATGGCAATTATTATCTTAGAATCTCTAAATAAGCTTAATAAATTTTAATGAAGTATAACATCATATATAAAATACTCTTCTGATTTCAAACTACTAATTATTTGATTAAATTGGTTTAAATTGAATTTAAAATTAATCGAAATAAATGTCTGAAAGTTTATATATAATTATGCTCACAGTTTGAGGAATTGGTTAAATATTTAGTTTTTTATTTATTTATAAACAATAGCAAAAATCACGGCAGAAGATCCAATCAGTCAATTAGAATTTATGTTTGAGGTCAAATGTTGTCAAATCAATCATATTATTCTCCATCATTGCTTTTTCAATTTATGACAAATATAATTAACATCGAATTTTAATATAACATCGAAAGTCAAAAATGAAAATTTTTTGCACATTTTTACGTTTCTGAACATTTTGGCGTACCTTAGAATAAATGGATGTATGTGTATGTGTATGTATGTGTGTGTGGATACAAATTTTCATTGACGATTTCGGGAACACGATTCGTGTATACATGTAGATTTGTCCGTGTGTGTGTATGTATGTGTATGTTCTCTATGCACCAAAGGCAAATAAAAAGGCGATTGTAAACCTCTGCGAGGACTAGAAACAATTTACTACACGAGCGATTGCGATTGCGAAAGGTTAATGCGGCGAATAAAATCGCCAGACGCTCATAGACCGATACACCATTGTCTAGTATAACTGTCTACATACACAAACACACACACACACATATAGATATAAATATAGCGGGTCCCAGAAGTCAATGTAATTTTCGAAAAACAACAACATGTCTATTCGACTATCTGTCTACCTCTCTTGTCATCCCATTTTACGTGTTCATCAATATATCTGTCAACCTGTTTATCTGTCTACATATTTGTCTATCTAACATTTGTCTTGCCTACCATTTTACATATTCTCTAATATACTATCTACCATTTGTCTATCTACCAGTTGCCCTGTCTACCAATGTACCTATCAACCTGTTTATCAGTCCATCAGTTTACCTATCTACCATTTTACCTTTCTACCTGTTCATCTGTCTACGTATGTATTTATCTACCTGTTGAACTATTTTTTTGTTTACCTAAAATCTTTTGCTATAATAATTTTAACGAAATAGAGGTTTGTGGTAGGATATTGAAAATTTAGGACAATATGAGTTTTTTATATACGCATTATTAAAAAATAGAAATTGATCGAATAATAAAGAAGGCTCATAATTTTGGCTAAATTCAAATTTCAAGTGAATTGCCAATTCTAGCAGATGACAGTTCAACTGTTTTCAATGTCAAACAATGAGAAGTGGCTTTTTGTAATTTTTGCCATTTATTTCTATAATAATACAATAGTTTTATCGCTCATTATATCTTAAAAATTTCATTTGACAAACTCTAAAAAGAATTATCAAAATCCGAATAAGCGTTTAAGAGAAGTATCAAATCATACATCCGTACAGAAGAATTTTATATAAAAGATATGTCTTATTAGAAATGAATGGTAAAAGTTATAAAAAACCACTTATCATTGTTTAGCATTGAAAATATTTGAACTGTCACCTGCTAAAAATATCAATTCGCTTGAAATTTGAATTTAGCTGAAATTATGAGTCTAGATAATATTAGAATATAATATAAAGAAAAATGTAATATCTACATTATTATGGCCAAAAAGCAGCTGAGATGTGCCACAAAATAAAAATAATATAAGATACAGTCAACAGTATATGTTTAGCAGATGAAATTATATAATTCAGTTTAATAAATAACGCAATAAGTCGAAAATTGCATATACATTATTTTTTTAAACTTATGCATGTCGCATTTTGGTTTACTTTACTGAATTATTTAACGGTACAAAAAAATATTTCTACTTATTAAAAAAAATGATTTAGAATTTTGTTTCATGTGTCAAAAATTTATTTGTTTGACATTTGATATGGAATATTTAGCAAGTTGATCTTAGATTGAATAGTGCACATATGAACTAGATTTTACAAATTAATTCACCAAAGATTTGAACATAAGCAATAATGTTTATTAAATTATTAGTAAGAAAAATGTACTTTAGAAAATATAATTGCCAAAAAGCAACCAATATATATCGTACGAGATTATGAAAATTATAGACTAAATTATTGAAGCAATAATTTTTTTCTGAATTTCTTATACTGCTTATGCTAAGACCATAAATAAATCACAAAGACATCAAATAGGATATTAAAAAGTATAGGATAGGATATTAAAAAACTTTGAACTTTTGAGTTGTAGACGTGGGTACAGGACAACGTCTGTCGGGTCATCTAGTATATATATATATAAACTAATTTCTTATTTATTAAATTATAATATATATATATATATATATATATATATATCTAAAATAAATTGTTCACATTAACCCAAATTAATAACCATATATGCTTTAATTATATTGGTGTACATATTTTATGTTGTATGAGAGATCAATACTAGCATCTCTCAATATTTCAGAAATTTAATTCTAGGTGTATTTGGAAACAAAAAATATTAATTAATATAAAATTAATAACAATCGTTACATGAAAAACGTAACTCAATACGTTATTGTAACGATTCTTTTTAAATGTGGTGTTTTATATATGAAATTAACATTTCAGTAAATGTTAAACCGACTCAAAGACGAAGGAAAACATTTACAAAGCTTTGAAAAAAAAAAACAGATGGTTTTCGGTATCAGAGGATTGTAGACAAATGTGCATAATATTTTTTTGAGTAGTCTATTTAGTTTGGAGCACTTAAATTTATCATCACTTGTAGCAAAATTAGTTAACATAATTTGGTTTTAAGAAATGTCACCTTGTAGAATTTTTGTTTATCACCTTTGTAGAATGTTTTCACGAAACACAAAAGTATAGTAAAATATTTAGGTCAGATCTTTTTATATATATTTATTACTATCTTGGCCAAAGTTAAATTATTTTAGATATTACATCCAATATGTCCAATTAAAATTGATAAATTATTTTTATCACCCTTGTGGTAGAGAATCACCTTGTAGAATTTTTAATATATTTCCACGTAACACTAAAGTATAGTGAAAATAATCACCTTGTAGAATTTTTAATATATTTCCACGTAACACTAAAGTATAGTGAAAATAATCAAAGGTTCAGCCCAGATTATCTTTTATATATTTATTATTATATTAAGTCAAATTGAATTATCTTATAATTATTATTACATCCACCAAGGCTAATTGAAATTATTTTAATTACCCTCGTTCCCTGCCTTGTGCTATTCCATTTTTACTACTCGAATACAAAAATACGTGAATTCTTATGAAAAATATTATGTACATTCGAAACCCTTTGTTATCTAAAATATCTGTGTAACATTTTTTCTAAATATTAACAAAAAAAAATGTGTTCGGCGCTTTTGTGTGTTGTTCTATTGGAGTTTTGGCAGCTTTCTTGGATTTTCTTGGAGGAAACATTTTAGCTTTTGGTTTGGAAGCAAACAGCTGCTGAGACAGTAATGTAAGCTTGAATTATATTTAATTATATTAAGGATGGTGTACAATTATGTAATCATTATTAAATAGAAAAAACATGTAATATACTCTCAATATATATTTATCCCAGGACTCAACGTCAACCCAATGAGGGTGATAGTATTGGCCATAACTGTCATGAAAAAAAAGAAAAAAAAATCTAGTTTAAAAATTATGAATTTTTACGTGTAACTTAGAGCTTTGGTAAAAATGTGACAATTTTTTGGTTATTTTGGTTAATTTTTATTTAATTCATTCAATCTTTGAATTCGTAATCATAAGGATAACATTTCAAGGACCAAAAATAATGACACAATTCATGCCAGTTTTCAAAATTTAAATTTTTGATAAAATTATGTATCTAATTGGTAAACTTTGAGAGGTGTCAAATTTTTTCATGACAGTTATAATCAATACTATCACCCCATTTCGGCTTGACGTTGAGTTCTGGGACACCATGTATAAAATAAAAATATAACCTTTGGCCGAGTTTTTTAGCTGATTTTATTACTTGTTCTGTTCTTAGAAACTTACGATTAGCAAAACTTAGAAAAGTTTGTAATTTTTTAATATAAGACCGATTTTTTATTAAAATAAAATAATTATAAGTAATAAAATAATAAAATAATTGAAACAAATATATTTTAGTTAATAGTCCTTACTTGCAAATTTATTTTTTTTGCTAATTCGAAGCAGTTCAGAAAAGTATTAAACTAGAAAATTATGATGAGATTTATTTTTATATTTATTCTGGCACAGTTTTGAACTATTTTTCAATGCCATTTCAATTAAAATTAATTAATTTTTCATATTTTGCACTTTAAACAAATATAATTTTAGTCTTGATTATTGCAAATATAAAATCTTTTTTTTTGTTGATATATCTTAAAGTGTATTTATTTGTTGCATTGAAATAATTAAATTGCTTAAATTAAAATTAAAAAATATTTTATAAAAATAGTTAATTGCTCTGTCTTAGTAATAGTTTTAATCTCTATTTAATTGGAAAAATTGCTGATAAATTATTAATTATTAAGGCCCTTGAATCAGTTTTCTCTATTCTTTTAATCATATTTATTTATTATTTATTTTACGTATGTTTATTTAATATATAGTTTACGAAAATAAAAAAGCGATTACAAAAAAAATGATTGAACATTAGGATTTTTTTTACATAAATGGTTATTCTAATTTTGAAGAATTTTGTGTGACTTTTGAAAGGGCTACAAAAAAGAAACAATATTTATCAGTTACTAATATACGTTTTGAAAATTTAGAAAAAATTAAAAATCAAAAATATTCAAAAAGTTTAATTTTAGAGAGTAATGAAGTGGGGGACGTGTCAAAAAATTGGCACCTGACCATACACATGATTTTAGCCTCCAAATAATCCGAAGAAAAAAAATATATTATTATTCTTAAATCTATTAAATTCGCAACTTTTTTGTATTGTTTCGATTTTTTTTTAAATTGTAAAAATCGGAATTTTGAAATGAGTGTTGTTGATACTGAAGAAAAATTTATAAAGAAGACACTGTAAAAATTTCAAGTAAATCGGTCGAGTAAAAGTTGAGGAATCGTGGGTGTCGTATCGAAAACAACACTTGCAAGTAAATCGCGTTTAAAATTTTGCTGAAAGGAGGTTCAGCATAGTTAAAAAGTTATACCACCGAAAAATTAATTTTAATTTTGAAAAATTCTGTACAAGCATTATTGAATATTTAAACTTCGAAAATACCAAAAAATAAAAATCTAGAATAGAATTTTCCCGAGAAAGTCGAATACTTTAAATTTATCATACATTTCGCACTTGTTTTTTCATAAATGCAACAAAACAAAATTTTACAACAATAATTGTACACCATCTTTAAATAATTCCAATACAAATTTTCCGCAATATGAATCTATATATTTTCCCTTTTCCAGCCCGATTTTAGCAGTAGCAGACTTCCGCACCATAACCTATGCAGATGGCACAACAGCATCTTCCTGCGTAACACAAGCAACGGAAACGCTTCCATTTTTGTTCTTCCTGATGACCATTTCCGTGTTCTTTCTGCTCCCGTTCATAATATTATTGGCGCTGTACGCGCGGATAGCCCGCGAACTAATCGCAGACGCACCGAACAAACACTCTGAACGTTGCAACAGAAGACACTTGGTTATTATGTTGGGAACAGTGGTGTTGGCGTTTTTTGTATGTCTACTCCCATTCAGATTGTTGACTCTATGGATCATAATTTCACCGGATGAAGCCCTGGTGCATTTAGGGGTGGAAAGATATTATAATATTTTATACTTCTGTCGCACCATGCATTATTTAAATTCAGCTGTGAATCCTGTCCTCTACAATTTGATGTCGTCAAAATTCAGGGATGGTTTTAGTAGCGTTTGTGGATGTTTTTGCTGGTGTTATGAGAGAAGGCCTTTGAGGAAACGAAGTGGTACTATTTTGACGACAAGTACGAGTGCAAGTGGAAGGAGCAAACAGTCTTTGAAAAAACATAAAAATGTGACGCCTGTCAGTTCTACTTCGGTAGTGTTGCCAGCGGGTAGTGATGCGCAGAAGGCGCTCTTGAGGCAGCATACTGATGAGTCTGTGTTGCCTGATTGCAATGTGTAGTAGAAATATGAAAATATGTTTTTGTTTTGCAAATATTATGCTAATTTTTGCGTACAATTTTTTGCCTATAGATATAGAGAATGTAGTAAATTCAAACTGATCTCCCTTTTTGTTAACATTTTTGGGCCAATTCTGCCGTAACATAGACGATAAAATAGCGTTGATATGCTTATTTCTTGGTAGTAAAAACTGTAAAAATGATATTCATTTGCCGTGCGATCAGGCATATTTTACATATAAATCTTATGATAACTGCATCTTCATGAAGCGCATTTGTAACATACAGATTTATGTGTAAAATGCCTGATCGTACAGCAATTAGATAGACAATTTCTCTACCAAGAAACAAGCATAACAAAGCGTAGCCATAACAACACATCGATATAACATATATCATCGATTTTTCCTCAATCATTGATCACGTGGAATCTTTTTTACTCTATTTTTCTTAGTACTCTGTGCAAAAAAGCATTTAGTAAGGTGACCATTTTTTTTAAAGTCAAAACCGGAACGACAATTTTTAGTTATGCTAACACGGGACAGGAGAGGTGGGTTTTGCTAAATAACTTAAATATGATTTTAAACTAACATACTACTTAAGAATACATTTTTTTAGTGAACCATTTTTAAATTAAGAAATACGGATTTCTAGTATGAACTTTTTATTCGATTATACGCCTTACTCTTGTTTTACCTATGCCGTTATAATATCTACATAAATATACAAATAAGTCGGGTTTTCAGATTTCGATAATTTTGCATTCTTTGGAAAGGTCTTGGGCTCCGTAAGGTTTATAGCTAAGAAAATTAGTGGTGCATGGCATCGTGCCTTAATGCAAATTGCTAGAACTTCACGCACCGTAATTAAAAATTCGAGTAATCACATTAGTGAGAATTATCCGAATTATGCTTGGTTAAGTCAACGAGCAATTCTTGCCGCAAAGAATAATAATGACCACGCACTGAATTTCACCATTCAATCAAAAATTGCTGGCGATTTGGTGACATACCAATGATTCCGACTGGTCTTCCGTTTGACTTCAAACGATTGCAATTTCCAGTTCGCCTTGCGTTCGCAATAACAAGTCGCAAGGCCAATAGCTTAGTGTTTGCGGGATAAATTTCAAATAGATTATTTAGAAAATCATTGTTTTTCACATGGGCAGTTATACGTTGCCTGTTCACGAGTTGCGAAACCATGCGCTTTGTTTGTGCCAACGTCAGAACAAAAAACAAAAAATGTGGTTTACCAAAGAGCACTTCAATGAAACAGATAATTTGCGGATTCACTTTCATTTACTTAGAGAAGTTCAACTAAAAAACATTTCATTTTTGTAATCGAAATAAATTTATTACTGTTGTGCAATAAAATCAAATTTTTCCTTCTCAAATATAAAACAAACAAAAAATTTCTTCATCTTTCTCACGAAATCATTTGGTGGCGAAACGGAGTTCGTCGGGTTTGCTAGTTTCTTATATTCTTCCATCCAGGTTTTTTTCGCTGTTGAACATTGTATAAAATTCTGTTCAAATTACTTCATGATTCATTTGAAATTTTTATAATTTTTGTTGATTTTCGAATTGAAAGTTCAAATTTATTAATGTGAGATGCTATTTTAACTTGCCTTTGGAATTGTGTATTTGATATATTTCTCGTTCACAGCGTATTTAATATCACTAATTGATAATTTCATTACCAAGTGCAAAGATTCAATTTAGACCTAGATTTTTCTTACAAAACCCGGGACAATCTGGGACAAAAGATCTAAATCCGGGACAATTTTTGCTTTTAGAAAATCTCGGGACATGTCGTGGAAATCCGACCAAGCCGGGACGTATGGTCACCTTATATTTAGCCTTAAGGCAAGTTGCATTAGTTAAAAAATAAGCTTTTAATTAAACCTGTACGTAATTTTTTGTTTGACAAAAAATATTTGAATCGAAAAACAAAAGTGTGTCTTTTACAACTGATGTAACATTTTGCTTTCAACTGAATAATAGTAAATAATTGCTTTAAAAATTATCTAAAAAAATATTATTTATTATTTAAGAATCTAGTAATGCTGATAGGATTAACTTTTTGAGTTAATGTATAAATACGAATTGTTAGGTATGTAATCACATATTTTATGCCAAAGACTAAAAATTATATATACATATATATATATATAATATATATATATATATATATATATGTATATATACAATACTTCTAATTTTTTATATAAACGTTTTTTTAGCTGAGCAGCCTACAATTCTGTAACAAATCTACTTTTTCAAAATACCATAAACTTTATGTTTTGATAAATATTATATTATATAATGGATAAATTCATAAAAATAAAAAAAAACAAAAAACAAAAGAGAACTAAATAAAAGAATGTTTTTAAAATTCTAATAAGTTTATTAATTGTATTTGTAAGCAGTATTAAAACATTTTTGTCAGTAAATTTAATTAATTTATATATATTTTTAGTATTATGTTAAAAGAAATATAGCTTTAAGTAGTTTTCAATAATGAAAGCTTTAGTTTGTAAAATTATAATAAATTTTCTAGAAAAATAATAAACAAACTTAAACTCTAAGAAAAAATTATCATATTTCTAGAAAAGAAAGATTATTTTAAGAATCAGTCACAAATTCATCGCAAAATAACTTAAAATTGACATTTTTTTTTATATATAGGATTTATTTTACAACAAATGCAACAATAATAAATATTTTATTTGATTGATTGATTGAGGTTCAAAGAAGCAGTTTAATACTTAGAAGAATTATTTAGTATCATTTACTTAAATAAATTATTAAATAATACCAAAAATATACTAATTCACTTTAGAAAAAAATTTATACAAAAAATACTGTGGAAATGCATTAAAACCTTTTTGCATTATATTTTACTCTATTAAAACTTGTATTCATTATGCAAATATAAAATTATGTTTGTTAATAATTAAAAATGTAATAACGATTCAAAATATGCCATTCAAAAAAATTAATAAATTTTATTTATTTGAATAATCAATATATATTTTATGTAATATTATATTTATATGTAACAAAATGCATTTATATATTTATTGTAAAATTTCATAATAATCATATTATATTTTGTTTATTAATTGAGGAATATTATATTAAAATTATATTACTTTAATTTTTATTTGTAAAACTTATTTGTAAAATGTTATTTAATAAAATAATATTCGTTTTGTGTTTGCATTTATAATAAATAAATCATGAAAAGCATGTTTTTTTAGGTAATAAAATATAATTTATATTCAATGATTCTTATCGTACTAAATAATTGAACAGGTGAGTATTTAACACATTGGTTGCCACGTCAGCCATATGCGTTTGACGCCAAGAAGATAATTGGATTTATTATAATGTCATGTGTGGTAGAAAATACTAAATCATCATACTACGGATATTATTTCAATGTAATTACTATCCTTAATTTGGTCCCCTTTTTATTTAAATTTATGTTATTGTTCATTATTGTTACTAGATGTTAGATTATTTAACAGTTGTAACAAATATTCTAATTAAAAACAAAGGAAAAAATGTGTGGTATAAAAATAGTGCTCTCCAGGAAATTTTTCATTCATGCATTAAGTTTCTTTGATAAATTTTTAACTAGGTCATCTAATAAATTTACCTTCGCTCATGTAAAAAAAATCTGGTGCAATCGTGGCAATTAACGTGTTAAAAAAACAGATTTGCCTTCACTGGGTAAAACGTAATTTAATATATTATTAATACATCACAGGTGAGAAAATAAATCACTGATATTATTTGAATTGCGCGCCCAAAATTTGTATAAAGGAAAGCAGAGTAAAATGAGATAAAATTAGTTGTAAGACAAGTTGCATGAACTTCCTGATATGTGTAAATGATCGACTTAATCAATAAAAAATAAATTCATTAATGAGTGATTAAAAGTATTACAAGTGAATTTATTACACATAATTTAACACAACGTTAACTATTAGTATTTTCTAAAAGCAAATTTTCACAAATCACTTATTTTTACAATTGAACCAGTTTCCGTAAGACTTTAATGGTTTAGTTTAGTATGTTCATTAAGACCAAGTACTCTATCGTTATACAAAGTAAATCGTCTAATTTTAATTTTAGCTAACGTCAAAAAAACTACTCATTTTCTCAAACTTTGATGAATTTTTAAAATTAAACTACTTGTCGTAAGGCCGTAATATTTCAGTAAGTTCTATGAGACCATGATATATATATTGAAAAAAGTTTTATAAAAATCGGCCTAATTTTTTTTTAACAGTTAATTACAAGAAAACGGCTCGGTAAATTTTCACCTAAAACTAATCGATATCATTCCCAACTAATATCTTTCAAACAGTTTTTGATTTTTTAAAATTGATTCGTTTGTATGAGCTTAAATGTAGACGAAAAGTTTAACACTCATAGAGATACATTGAATGACTTTTAAACTTTTGAAATCGGTCAAGCCGTTTTTGAGAAAACGTTGATTCAAGGTAAAAAATCTGTTCACACACACACACACATACACACATACTTTTTTCCAAAATTGGTTTCATACGATTCAGAATGGCTTGAAACGTCGAGAAAACAAAACTAGCGAACCGGATTTTTTGAAGAAAACATTAACTTCTCTAGTTGTGTAAAAAATATGACCATTAATTTAAATCATTATATAATATCAAGGTGATGATATACGTAATTGTGCAGTTGAATATTATATAAACTGAATTGCAAACTTAAAATTATTTATTTGAAGAATATGAGTGAGCTTTAGAACTTTAGCCAGAATTCAAATTAAAATCCGAATTATTTTCGATATCAAAAAAAAAATCTAAAAGCAATTGTTTTGTTAATACACGCAGAAAGTTGTTTAGATCATTCAAATCAGATTCTTAGTTCACTCAAAAACTGCCATTTTTTGAACATTTATCTCTGTGTCTTCGAAATGGCTGGACCTGTCTTTGCCAAAAACTAATCACCTCTTTTTCCAATCATTACAAATTGAGTGTTTTTTAGATCATTCAAATCCGATACTCCGTTCTCTCAAAAACTCGATTTCTATTTTCTGCACTCTTTGCTCCGTACCTCCGTAACGGCTGGACCTGCCTTTGCCAAAAACTAATCACCAATCCCTTTTAATAGGCAAGAAATGTTTTTTGAATCACTGAAATCGGCTGATCCGTGCGCCTAAAAACATGGACAAAAAATTGTATCCATACACACACACAAATGTTCAGAAACCTCTAAAACGTGAAGATATGCATAAATTTTCAATTTCGATTCTTGGACGATTGCAATAACTTACCCCATGGGAAGTTAATAAGTCGATGTACATAGGAAGACCTTCGATAAAACAAAATTCCGGTCCCGGATTTCATATTCTTTTGCATCATAAATCACCGTTTCCATGTTGTCAGCTTCATGTGTAAAGAAAAGATAAGACAAAACAAAATTCGAAGGAAGGAGTCGTCAGGAGATGCATTTAAAGTCTCTCGGAAGAAAGTTGAGGATATAAATTGAAAAGTTTTTCAACTATTATATTTATTATGAGAGATAAGGAGTTTAGTGAATTCGAAATAAATTGCCCGGTAAAGTCGTGTACAATGATAATAGGAGGCTAGTTGAAAGTGGCCTTATGCAAGTTGCATGAACTTCCCGAAATGCGTGATAATTGACTTAATTAACCGAAATTGTGGACCGATTCTGCGCATAACAGAGAAATGTTACGGCATGGCATGTTACGCTCCGACTCCCCATACATTATGCGAATGAATCATACTGAATGCTGTCAAAATATCATGTATTTGCTGTTCATTCCGGCGTTTTAAGCATAAACTGCAACGTCACTCGTATCTTACCTAAGAGGAATCAGAAACACACACTTATCTAACATCGTTTTTTTGACATTTGTGCGGCTTTTAGGTTATGTTTTGTATGAGAAAACCTAAGAAATTCGCCTGACCTGAACACCAACCGCATAACTTTTGTCTATATTACTATGGAAAATTCTTCATAACATGACCTTATCATAACATTGCGGCAGAATCGGTCCCTGAGATTTTGATATTTAGATGATTCAGTTTATATGATGCTTATGAATATTAAACAATGTTACAGTATTGATAATAATTTATTTGAAAATATTTAATGATCCTCAAATATTTCATTATGGTACGGGAAGTTCCAGCAATTTGCCATAAGGCATGATGCTATACACCACTAGTTTAAATCCACATTACAAAAATTAAAATAAAGAAAATTGACTCCGAAATTAAAAAAGTATTGAGGTAGCACAATACCTGTTGATTCGGCACAAATTGTTTGATTATATACAGAAATTTTGATTTTTGATCTAAGAGCATAAAGTTGAAAAAAATTGAAAAGTTGAAAAAAATTAATTTTCGTCGACGATTTCGGGAGTACCTCTCAACCGATTTGAGTAATTCAAAAAGCAATCGAATCTTACTGATAGGTAAATAATGTTGACTAGTTTTTGGCAAAGACATGTCTAGCTGTTTTGGAGATACGGAGCACAGAGTGCAGAAAATAGAATTTAAGTTTTCGAGAGTATCTTGAAGTAAAACATTTTGTATATATTTTTCAATTCCACATAAAAATTAAAATAGAGAAAATTGACCCCAAAATTAAAAAAGTATTGGGGTTGCACAATTTCTGTTGATTCAGTACAAATTGTTTGATTTTTCACAAAAATTTTGATTTTTGGTCTATATTTTCATAAAGCAAAATGATGTTTAGGAAATTACAATAAATAAGTTTAACTTTGCAATTCATTTTATATAATTCTTAAAAATGTGAGATAAGATCCTTCATTCCAACTTCGCTTGATCTAGTTTTGTTTATTCAATTTTCATGTAAACTTATGTAGACGTCATTGTCCAATTCATAAGGTCTTATTTTTCGTCTATAAAATACGTATAATAAAAGTTACAGTATTTATAATATTATATTTGAAAACATTTAAAATTCCTCGAATATTTTATTAAGGTACGGCAAGTTCCAGCAACTTGCCTTAAGGCACGATACCATGCAATACTAGTTATTATTCTATGTTGCAAATTTTTAGTTTTTATAAAATTAATTCAAAGATAATTCATTCAATATTTTAAAAAATGATAAAATATGATTTTGGAAAATGTTATAAGATTTTCCAGATTTAATTTAAAAATTGATGAGGCAATTCTGCCGTAACAGAGCCCATAACATAGCGTTGTAAAAATGTGTTTCTATTTGCTGTGCAATCAGGCGTATTTTACATATGAACAAGCAAGAATGCACAAGAATGTTATGATAACAGAAGCTTTGAACTTGCAAATATATAGTTATTTTCACAGTTTTCACTACCAAGAAAAATAAGTTCTGTTATTGGGGCAAAACTGCCCTACAAATTTACGTGTTTCTGTATTTTTATATATTTTTTTTTATTTTTCAGTCCAATCCTGGTGGTCGCTTCTTTACCAGTACGAGGAATACTTCGACGGATCAATCGTCGCCGTTTGTCTGACCCAAGCGGATTCCTTCTGGCCAGCTCTATTTTTCATATCTTCGATTTCCGTATTTTTTCTCATCCCTCTTGCTATTTTGGTCATTTTATACACCATAATAGCCAAAAACCTTATGGAAAATCCAATGACTGCAGTATCACACGGAAAAAACGGTAACAGCATATACAAATATAGGCGGCAAGTCGTGGTGATGTTAGGAGCTGTTGTTTTGTCGTTTTTCGTGTGTCTGATGCCCTTTCGTGCCCTGACTTTGTGGATAATAGTGGTTCCACCAGAAACCATAATGTCTTTGGGCTTGGAAGGATACTACATCCTGCTCTATTTTTGCAGAATTATGCTGTACATAAACTCCGCCATCAACCCGATTTTATACAACTTGATGTCATCCAAGTTCCGAGAAGGTTTCATGAAACTACTGGGTTGTCACAAACTCCGACGCCTCACCACTTCGAGTGATGGTAGAAAAAGTACTTTTAGAACGACTTCTAGTACTTTATCCAGCAATACTGATTCATTTTGGAGACGATACAGTACACAAAAAGCTGCAAAAGCAGGATCTCCTAAACATAAGAGCAAATTGCAACTTTGTTGTTCGGAAAGAAACTTTGGATGATGCTGAACCAAGACCGATTAGTAGTGTTGAAGCTCCTAGTAATACTGATCCTGATGAGATTAGAAGTTGTGCTGACAGAAGTAGTAAGAATAATAATAAGCAAAATTATGTGAGGAGTTTGGAAGAATCGCAACTCGTGCATGAGTTGTCGTTTGCTAAAGAAAGTTTTGTCTAGTGATAAAGGACAAGTTTCAATACTCTTGAATTCAAATAGAATTTAAGTTTTCGAAAGTATCTTGAAGTAAAGAGTTGTATGTATTTTTCCACTACACAACAAAAATTTAAATAAAGAAAATTGACCCCAAAATTTAAAAACGTATTGGGGTTGCACAATTTCTGTTGATTCGGTACAAATTGTTTGATTTTTTTACATAAATTTTGATTTTTGGCCTATATCTTCATAAAAGAAAATGATGCTGAAAAAATTTCGCATTGAAAAATCGTAATTGTACAATGTCTAAATCGTAAATTTAGACAATTCAAAAACAAGGCTGAGGAAGTCTTAATCATCAATGAGGAAACATAAATGTTGCAGAAAAAAGGTAAAATTGTTCTGGAGGCCTAGAAAAAGTGAAGAAGTCGCAATTGGTCGCAACTTTGAATAAATGTTATCTAAAAAAATGAGAAAAAGCATTATGGAACATTATTTTTGAATATGTTATCTTTGGAAAAATCACATTTGAAACTTTTTTGATTCTTCTTTTTTGAGGGCTGGCAGAATGGCATACAAATTGCCTTTTGAATTTTCTATCTTTGAAAAAATCTTATTTATTTTGAATGTGTTAACTTGAAATGGTAAATTTTCCATAACCATCCTGCCAATTTGGGTAAAAAAATTTGAAAAAAAATATTAATATTTTTTATTATAAATTTTCTTTATTGTGAACTTGTAAAATAAATTTTATAATGTTTTACTAATGAGTTTGTAAATAATCACCATTTTAAATAATTTTGAGACAAATATATTTTAATACTTTTATAATATTTTCAAAAAGGACCAAAGCATATAATTTGAAATACGTATTGGATAATAATAAAAAATAATAAACTTAGGTCTGATGTTATTAGATATTAATGTAGAAGTAGTATATCGAACATATTAATTTTTTAGAATATTTATTACACAATTTTGTTCACATACATTACATACATACATTACATTACATAAAATTTAGTTTATAATTTTTGCAGAATTACTCGCTATTGTTTTGGGTAACTAATGAGAAAATTTTATTAAAATTTTCTACGTACAAATTTCAGATTTGTAATTATTTTTAGTATTTACGATCTAATATATAATATTCTTGTTATTGATTAAACTTTGAGATTTAAATATTTGATTGTTATAAAATACTTTAAATAATTTAAATAAAACTTTGGTAATAGAAATATTAAATAAAATTAAAAACAAACATTCAATTTTAATTAATATTTTCATTACCAGTAGCAAACTTTTTAATTTTTTAAAATATTTTCAATCAATTTCACGAAGAATTGAAGAATTTCTCAAAGAAATTTTTTATATTTCAGATATAATTTAATAAATATTGTCATTAATAATAAATATATTTTATCACAATTTATCTAGTTCATTAATCAAGTAGACAAATTAAAATATAGAAAAAGCTTAAGAAAACTGTAAATTTATAGACTGATTAAGTAGATGTTAATTAATAAAAATTAGCTTTAATTTGTATATAGATTTGAACTTGTGTGGGATCATTTAGGAAAAAAATATCATTGAAATTAAATTTATTTTTGTAAAAGGAGTATCTATATATATATAATGTTTCAGAAACAGAAAATTCAATTTTCTAATTTTATGCTCTTAAAAACCGATTTCAAAAATTTCAAAAGTTTCAATAATACAAAGATTTTCTGATGAAAACAAACTTTTCCTTTGAAATAATTAAAATAAAATTGACATTTACTAAATAATGTTTTTTTTAAATAATGATCTCATACCGGTTATTTCAAATTATGCAAATACCTGTATATGTTATACATAATTAATGTTATATAATTTTTTATATACTTAAATGTAAATGTGAGCTTAAATAGATTTGCATAGTGCTTTAAAATTATAAAATATATAAAGAAGTTGAAAATATATTGTTGACGATGGAAATCAAGCTGGTAATAAATGTAGTATATACTAGCTGTCCTGGCTTTTTTAAATTGTGTCAGTTATAACTATAACTCAAAATTTCGACATAAAAGTTATTTGACAAAATGTCTTCTTATATCCATTCAAAATTTAGAATCTTAATTTAAATAACCAAAATAAAATAATATAATCTAAAAAATCTATAAATATACATTTAATCATTAGTGAAATATTATTAATTAATTCATATGTCCAAATATTTTTACTTTTTTTTATTTTTGCATCGTCAACATAATACCAAAAAGTTTAAGGCTTTAAAAACCAAATTCGAATATTAGTATGAATAATTTCCAAAATATAGCAGTATGTAAATATAAATAATAATGAATTCATGAATTAAATTTAGATTTATATATTGATGTCTAGTCAAATATAAGGTTTCTAAATAAATTGACAATAAAAGTATAAATAAACGAAATGAGTGTTACAATGTCAAATCCTTAATGTGTTAATGATTTATATTATTGTTATATATTATTTTATACTGGAATTGTATTAAATTTATTTTTGATGAATTTAATTTTTTATTTGAACAATTTGTTGAATAAAATATAAATACTTTTATTTTTTATTTTTTATATATATTTTTTTTATTTTATTTTTAAAGTGTGACTAAAATGTATATATTTTTTTACTGTCTAAAACAGTGCTCGTTGGCCCTTAAATAATCTCTTTTCTAGTAATTTTGTATTTTTCTCTAAACTATGTAAAATATTTTTTAGAATTTGTTAAACATACTGAATGATGGCACACATACAGTATCGAAACGTACATAATATAGTCAAAAAATCTGAAAATCATAAATAAACTTGAATTATGCTTTTACTTTGATCTCAAATATCATCCAAATATAGTATAAATATTATCCAAAGAAACTTTGTATCCAAAACCATTATTAAAATATATAGATACATAATAAAAAAAAACTTCTTAAATTTTATCTAGTTATAAATAAAATTTAAAAAAAATACTGCCTGCCACAATAAAAAAAAATTCAAAATTACACTGCCTATGAAAAAATATTCGATAGTTATATAAATTTTTAAGACAATATAACAATACCAAAAAAAAAATTAAAAGAAATTTTTCAATAAAATGTGATACACCAAAATTTGCTTCATTTATAATTATTTTATAGAATTAGTAAACTAATAAAAGTCTACTTAGTAAATTAAATTTTACTCAGTAAATTAAAAGTTAACATTTCTTAATATATTTTGTTACTAATTAGATTAAGCTTTGTAAATGCGATATTTTTATTTAAGTAGCATTTGTATAAACTATTTAATATGTATAGTAGAATTATTATTATATATATAATATATATATATATATATATATATATATATATATTTGTGTTACTATAAGTAAAAATGATTGTATCGTTGCTTTACTTTTAAACATAAAGATAAACTTTGGAATTTGAATAAATAATTTTTATATAGAAGTATAACAATATATTAAAAATTTAATTTTGGTACGTGATGGAAATTGTAAGATTTTTTTATAATATTGAATATAATTTTAATAAACATATTACTAAATGTCTATAATCGATATATAGTATTAAAAATATATTGCTTCGCCTATGTAGTAAATGTTGCGCAAAACTAATTTTATTAACTATTATTGTAATAATAAGAGTAATTTGTACATATCAAACATTATTTAAATAAACTCTGTACTAAATCGATTTGTTTTTATTTTATAAATAAATAAAAGTAACTAGTTGAAAGTGTCATTTTGCCTTAAGGCAAGTTGCATAAACTTCCCGATATATGTAAATAACCGACTTAATCAATAAAAAATGAATTAATGAATAGTGATTAAAAAAGTATTCCGAGTAGATTTATTACACATCATTGAAAACGAACAAACAGGTTAACTCGGAGTATTTTCTAAAAGCAAATTTTCAAAAATCAACAATTGTTATAATTGAACCAGTTTCCGTAAGACTTTAATGGTTTTACTACAGGCCTACAAATAACTTAATTATGATAATTAATTGTCAAATTTTCAGATTTTTCAAGTTGCTTAACCTCATTATTGATTAAGATTATTAACTTAATTTACAAAATTAACATTTGAAGAAGTTTTCGCGATTGGCTTGAAAACAAAGTATCACTTATGCCTTTTTTAAATATTGCAAATTTTTCTAGTATTAAACATTTGTCAATGAAGATAATTAGCAACATTAACTTCTTGTAAGGTAAGTTATGGTGGACGTCTAAAAATCAAAAGTGATTTTTTTTTATTTTTTGACCAGGAGGTCAAATCAGTGATTCCCAAAATGGTCCACATAGACCCTCTGGGGTCCATGGCAACTTTCGAGGGGTCCACGGCAGGGAAAACAAAATTTGGGGGTCTACAAAATAAAAATAGGGGCCCACGGCACATTTAGAAATGAACCAAAAAGTAAAGAAAAACATTGCATATGAATTTTAGTATTAAGCGCGGAGCCAACGACCCATTGACCACGCATATCTCGAAAACTATTGGACGTCCCAACTTTAAATTTTTGTCACATTCTTAGTAAGGTACAGTAACAATATGTGCCAAGTTTCATCAAAATCGCAATATGTGTTTTTGAGAACATACCACCTGTTTAAATGTTAGTATTGAGCGTGGAGCCAACGACCCATCGACCACGCATATCTCGAAAACTATTGGACGTCCCAACTTTAAATTTTTGTCACATTCTTATTAAGGTACAGTAACAATATGTGCCAAGTTTCATCAAAATCGCAATATGTGTTTCTGAGAACATAGCACCTATTTAAATACTAGTATTGAGCGTGGAGCCAACGACCCATCGACCACGCATATCTCGAAAACTATTGGACGTCCCAACTTTAAATTTTTGTCACATTCTTAGTAAGGTACAGTAACAATATGTGCCAAGTTTCATCAAAATCGCAATATGTGTTTTGAGAACATAGCACCTATTTAAATACTAGTATTGAGCGCGGAGCCAACGACCCATCGACCACGCATATCTCGAAAACTATTGGACGTCCCAACTTTAAATTTTTGTCACATTCTTAGTAAGGTACAGTAACAATATGTGCCAAGTTTCATCAAAATCGCAATATGTGTTTCTGAGAACATAGCACCTATTTAAATACTAGTATTGAGCGTGGAGCCAACGACCCATCGACCACGCATATCTCGAAAACTATTGGACGTCCCAACTTTAAATTTTTGTCACATTCTTAGTAAGGTACAGTAACAATATGTGCCAAGTTTCATCAAAATCGCAATATGTGTTTCTGAGAACATAGCACCTATTTAAATACTAGTATTGAGCGTGGAGCCAACGACCCATCGACCACGCATATCTCGAAAACTATTGGACGTCCCAACTTTAAATTTTTGTCACATTCTTATTAAGGTACAGTAACAATATGTGCCAAGTTTCATCAAAATCGCAATATGTGTTTCTGAGAACATAGCACCTATTTAAATACTAGTATTGAGCGTGGAGCCAACGACCCATCGACCACGCATATCTCGAAAACTATTGGACGTCCCAACTTTAAATTTTTGTCACATTCTTATTAAGGTACAGTAACAATATGTGCCAAGTTTCATCAAAATCGCAATATGTGTTTCTGAGAACATAGCACCTATTTAAATACTAGTATTGAGCGTGGAGCCAACGACCCATCGACCACGCATATCTCGAAAACTATTGGACGTCCCAACTTTAAATTTTTGTCACATTCTTATTAAGGTACAGTAACAATATGTGCCAAGTTTCATCAAAATCGCAATATGTGTTTCTGAGAACATAGCACCTATTTAAATACTAGTATTGAGCGTGGAGCCAACGACCCATCGACCACGCATATCTCGAAAACTATTGGACGTCCCAACTTTAAATTTTTGTCACATTCTTATTAAGGTACAGTAACAATATGTGCCAAGTTTCATCAAAATCGCAATATGTGTTTCTGAGAACATAGCACCTATTTAAATACTAGTATTGAGCGTGGAGCCAACGACCCATCGACCACGCATATCTCGAAAACTATTGGACGTCCCAACTTTAAATTTTTGTCACATTCTTATTAAGGTACAGTAACAATATGTGCCAAGTTTCATCAAAATCGCAATATGTGTTTCTGAGAACATAGCACCTATTTAAATACTAGTATTGAGCGTGGAGCCAACGACCCATCGACCACGCATATCTCGAAAACTATTGGACGTCCCAACTTTAAATTTTTGTCACATTCTTAGTAAGGTACAGTAACAATATGTGCCAAGTTTCATCAAAATCGCAATATGTGTTTCTGAGAACATAGCACCTATTTAAATACTAGTATTGAGCGTGGAGCCAACGACCCATCGACCACGCATATCTCGAAAACTATTGGACGTCCCAACTTTAAATTTTTGTCACATTCTTAGTAAGGTACAGTAACAATATGTGCCAAGTTTCATCAAAATCGCAATATGTGTTTCTGAGAACATAGCACCTATTTAAATACTAGTATTGAGCGTGGAGCCAACGACCCATCGACCACGCATATCTCGAAAACTATTGGACGTCCCAACTTTAAATTTTTGTCACATTCTTAGTAAGGTACAGTAACAATATGTGCCAAGTTTCATCAAAATCGCAATATGTGTTTCTGAGAACATAGCACCTATTTAAATACTAGTATTGAGCGTGGAGCCAACGACCCATCGACCACGCATATCTCGAAAACTATTGGACGTCCCAACTTTAAATTTTTGTCACATTCTTAGTAAGGTACAGTAACAATATGTGCCAAGTTTCATCAAAATCGCAATATGTGTTTCTGAGAACATAGCACCTATTTAAATACTAGTATTGAGCGTGGAGCCAACGACCCATCGACCACGCATATCTCGAAAACTATTGGACGTCCCAACTTTAAATTTTTGTCACATTCTTAGTAAGGTACAGTAACAATATGTGCCAAGTTTCATCAAAATCGCAATATGTGTTTCTGAGAACATAGCACCTATTTAAATACTAGTATTGAGCGTGGAGCCAACGACCCATCGACCACGCATATCTCGAAAACTATTGGACGTCCCAACTTTAAATTTTTGTCACATTCTTAGTAAGGTACAGTAACAATATGTGCCAAGTTTCATCAAAATCGCAATATGTGTTTCTGAGAACATAGCACCTATTTAAATACTAGTATTGAGCGTGGAGCCAACGACCCATCGACCACGCATATCTCGAAAACTATTGGACGTCCCAACTTTAAATTTTTGTCACATTCTTAGTAAGGTACAGTAACAATATGTGCCAAGTTTCATCAAAATCGCAATATGTGTTTCTGAGAACATAGCACCTATTTAAATACTAGTATTGAGCGTGGAGCCAACGACCCATCGACCACGCATATCTCGAAAACTATTGGACGTCCCAACTTTAAATTTTGTCACATTCTTATTAAGGTACAGTAACAATATGTGCCAAGTTTCATCAAAATCGCAATATGTGTTTCTGAGAACATAGCACCTATTTAAATACTAGTATTGAGCGTGGAGCCAACGACCCATCGACCACGCATATCTCGAAAACTATTGGACGTCCCAACTTTAAATTTTTGTCACATTCTTAGTAAGGTACAGTAACAATATGTGCCAAGTTTCATCAAAATCGCAATATGTGTTTCTGAGAAACATAGCACCTATTTAAATACTAGTATTGAGCGTGGAGCCAACGACCCATCGACCACGCATATCTCGAAAACTATTGGACGTCCCAACTTTAAATTTTTGTCACATTCTTATTAAGGTACAGTAACAATATGTGCCAAGTTTCATCAAAATCGCAATATGTGTTTCTGAGAACATAGCACCTATTTAAATACTAGTATTGAGCGTGGAGCCAACGACCCATCGACCACGCATATCTCGAAAACTATTGGACGTCCCAACTTTAAATTTTTGTCACATTCTTATTAAGGTACAGTAACAATATGTGCCAAGTTTCATCAAAATCGCAATATGTGTTTCTGAGAACATAGCACCTATTTAAATACTAGTATTGAGCGTGGAGCCAACGACCCATCGACCACGCATATCTCGAAAACTATTGGACGTCCCAACTTTAAATTTTGTCACATTCTTAGTAAGGTACAGTAACAATATGTGCCAAGTTTCATCAAAATCGCAATATGTGTTTCTGAGAACATAGCACCTATTTAAATACTAGTATTGAGCGTGGAGCCAACGACCCATCGACCACGCATATCTCGAAAACTATTGGACGTCCCAACTTTAAATTTTTGTCACATTCTTATTAAGGTACAGTAACAATATGTGCCAAGTTTCATCAAAATCGCAATATGTGTTTCTGAGAACATAGCACCTATTTAAATACTAGTATTGAGCGTGGAGCCAACGACCCATCGACCACGCATATCTCGAAAACTATTGGACGTCCCAACTTTAAATTTTTGTCACATTCTTAGTAAGGTACAGTAACAATATGTGCCAAGTTTCATCAAAATCGCAATATGTGTTTTTGAGAACATACCATCTGTTAAACTAGTAGTATTGAGCGCGGAGCCAGCGACCCATTGACCACGCATATCTCGAAAACTATTGAACGGCCCGACTTTAAATTTTGGTCACAAAAATAAAAAGAAGAAAAATATGAATTAGGCTCCAAATTGCTTCCCCTTTACCATATTCTCTAGATCTGTTCCCTAGCGACCATATACCAATCTCAGATCTTAAAAGGATGCTTTCTATGAAGGAACTTTAACAAAATGATGAAATGATAGCTGAATTTTATGACAAAGTACAAATCGCATTAAAAAATGTTTTCGAAAAGTTTGAAGTTCGCTATAATCGTTATATCGTCTTCGAAGAAACTATATTGCATAAAAAAAAGAAAATTTACACTTCAAGGGATCACGACACAAACAAGTATGGGAACCTTAGGTTTAGTATGTTCATTAAGACCAAGTACTCTATCGTTATACCAAGTAATCGTCTAATTTTAATTTTAACAAACGTCAAAAAAACTACTCATTTTCTCAAACTTTGATGAATTTTTAAAATTAAAGTACTTGTCATGATGCCATGTAAGTTCTATAAGACCATGATATATATCGCCAAAAAAAAGTTCCATAAAAATCGTCTTAAATTTTTTTTCAACAGTTAATTACAAGAAAACGGCCCGGTAGATTTTCACCTAAAACTAATCAGTATAATTCCCAACTAATATCTTTCGAACGGTTTTTGAATTTTTAAAATCGATTCGGTAGTGTGAGCTTAAATGTGGACGAAAAGCTTAATACTTTTTTTTCAAATTACAAAGAAACGGCTCGGCAGATCGTCGCACAAAACTGGCAAACGATTATCTTCGTTTAAATACAACAAATGGCTTTTAAATTTCTGAAATCGGTTCAGGCGTTTTTAGACAAATGTCAAAAAAACGATACTAATTTTTGCAAACTTTGACGAATTTTTGAAATATGCTAAAAATTGAAAAAAAAATGTCCTCATTTTAGCGCGCAAATCGATTTT
Organism: Ctenocephalides felis; assembly: GCF_003426905.1. Lineage (NCBI taxonomy): Eukaryota > Metazoa > Arthropoda > Insecta > Siphonaptera > Pulicidae > Ctenocephalides > Ctenocephalides felis. Next base: position 11,813,130 of record NW_020536999.1, read on the forward strand.
AAAAATTCAAAAACTGTTCGAAAAATATTAGTTGGAAATCGATCTGATTAGTGGCTCAACGTTCGCCGGGTCAGCTAGTATATATATATATATATAAATTACGTGCGGCCGGCCCGCCATAAAATTTTAAAATTTAAATTGGCCTGTGGATTGAAAAGGTTGCTCGCCCTTGTTTTAAATAAATAATTTAACTTCCGAGGCATAAACTTAATATAAATCAGATTCAGCTAGTACTTTTGAGTGTAACAAAATATGTACTATATAATAAATTATAAATATTATTTAATTTACTTTCAACATTTTTATTTTGTTTAACATTACATATTTTATATTTCATCTATTCATATATGTATTATATATTATTTATATCTCTTACATTTATTGAGTCTATCATAAATACTATTCTTAAAAAACTATTCTCATTTTTCAATAAGATTTACACAACATGGAATCTAATCTCATAGTACGATTTGAAAATAAGCATTTTCATCTAAGTCATGACAAAAATTCAAATACATCTTATTGTGTATTAATATTTGGTCCTTTGACTAGGAAATTCACTAAACAATTAATGGATAAATAATTCGGGAAAGTGTGTTTCATACGTAGGCTCCATTGCTAAAGTCTCGTTTGATGGTAAAGCATTAACACCACGTAAGTTTTTGGAAAATTTTAATGAACTGAATATGTCGTTCAGTTTGTTACGTAAGAGTTCATGCTGTGGCTTTGTTCGGGTCAACAATTCATCAAATGTTTCATTTCTAAACGCTTTGGCAAGTCGTTTATATTGTTCCTCTTGCAGTAATTGTTCAGACTCAGTTTGTTCATTTACTGCTCGTTTCATGACATCAAAAGAATATTCTTCGGTGTTAATTTTCCTGGATAATCCTGGTGAACTTGCTGCGCTATCCACATCGTTGTTTAGAGAGCTCAAATCCGTAGCACTTCCTAAAGAAGTGCCAGCCTCGACCCAACTATGTCTGTGACCCATGTTCATAGTTATCGGGCAATGTGCAAAGTGAGCTAGTTGTTTTAATGAAGATCCATCGACACCAACCAATTTCAAGCCTTCGATTAAAGTGTTTTGATCGATCATGAGATGCTGCAAGCTGGATAAAGGTCTTGTTTGGGAACTGTCGTAGTGGCTTAAAAGCGGTGGTAGCAAGTAAGGTGCTTCTGTCCTTCGTGCTTCAATAATCTTTTCAGAGTATTCACGTAAGGGTGATACAGATAGTACTTGTGGTACCATGTTGAAAACAGCGATTGTCAAGGATGTTATGTGGTATCGTTGAGCAGGTGTCAATTGTGGATTTGCTATAGCCATTTGCTGAATGCTTAGTATGAGTTGTAAATAATCTACTATAGTCTCATTTGAAGCCAGTTCAATACAAATTAATGCAAGTGTTGTATACACAGCCTTCACATTTTCTATATCAGTATCATCTAACTGAAGAGAGTTATATAAACTACTATAAATTGCGGAACCGTGTTTGTTAATAAATATTATATCAGAACGAGAAGATTGTTCCAAGTTCAAATCCTTTGTAGTAATATCAATACTTGGTTCTGATAATTTCAAGCCATTTTTATGTCTGTCTAATAAAGTATGAAATATATTTTGTACCAAAACCCTCATTTTAGCATCTGGAGCACAAGCCATTTTCAACAAAGGCTCCAAAAACGACAATTGGAATGTTTTATCAAGATGTACACTGCGATACTTTGTAGCAACCTTCAACAAAGATTTTAACAATATACTTTGTAAAAGAACATCAGACTTTTGCAAGTCCCTGCAAGGATACGGAACTTTATTCATAATAAACATCATAATTTCAATTTTCTGATAATCAGGTAGATGATTAGCAAATTCTCCAAGAGCATTTATAAGACTCTCCTGATACTGATTCTCTACTACTGTCGGTTCAACATTCCTTGACACACTCTTTTTCAAATTAGACATTAAAGAATTAATTATTTCTAATACTGAAGGTCCTACACTCTCGCCTGCGGCTATAGCAATGATTTTAGATAAAACATCAGCAATACTTGTGCGAATTTTAGGATTAGATTCAGAATTTTCATCTAAATGGGTCATCAATGCTTCAACAACCGTGTATGAATATTGTACTTGTATAGCAGACATTATAGTCCTGAAAGTCCGTATAGCAAAAGTATTTGGTACCCACAATTGATGGCTATCAAGATGTCTTAAAACAGGTTTGAGTACACAATGTATATGTCCAAACGAAGCACGACCAACAACTTCCCGTAAACATTCCTCAGCTAAAACCGGTGGTAACACTTCTTGGTTTCTAGAGTCTATACATACATCAGTCTCACACGTTTGGCAATTTTGTAAATTGAATAGTAACGATGGTACAATTTTATCCATGTGCTGTTTGTTCCAAATGTTCTCAACAAGATCATCGGATACAGTTTTTCTTACTACACCCTGCAAACCTTGAACACCAGCCAAACGTAACTGGTTTCTAGTATCAGTATCTTTATGACTGCTGTGACACATTGAAGAAAACTTGGATACAAAGAAGTCGTAACTTCGGTGATAAGAAGGAGTATCTTCTTCAATGTTAGCAAAATGGACAAACGAGTGAGTGGCTAGTATTTGTAGCTGGGGTTCTGAGGACTCTAAGAGTCTTTGTATCATTTTTAAGAAACTGTGGCCAAATACATTTAATGTTTTGGCATGTGAAGCTTTTAGGAGGCGATCCATAGCATCCATGGCAATAATAACAAAACCATACCTTCTGCGATTTATGTCCCTGCTGGCTTTTTGGTATAGATAGTCTCCGATTCTGTCCAATTTTTCTGGAGATGATAGAGAATAAAATATCAATTTGTCCATATTGGCTTTTACTAAACCTTCATCGGGATCCACTGGAAATATGTTATCGACTAATCTTTTGTATCTGGCAATAATGCCGAACAACAGACACAACAACCAATCATTGTTTATTTATTATATACTAAATACTGTAATATAAATAGTTTTAAATTGTATTATACTTTTATGCAATTTTTGACAGTTCGTAAATGACATTTTAATGGAACCATAGAGTGTATTCGTAAAGATGCGACGCTTACGTTCACTTAACTAAAGCCATTGCACACTAGGCGAATAGACTAGACCATAGATAAGGACTAGACGATTTCTTTTTAAAATTATATAATTAAATAAATATATTATTCGTATATAACCATGGTGTATGGAATCGAGCCTTAAGTGAATTTCTGAACTTCCTGTACCATAATAAAGTATTCGAAAATATCAAATAATATCAAATAATTTCAATATATTATATAAATAACACTGAAACTTCCAATTATTCGTATTTTATAGACAAAATATAAGAGCTTAAAATTGAACGACGACGCTTATATACGTTTACATGAAAAGTAAATAAATAAAACTTTATCAACCAATTTAAATAAAGGACATCATCTATATTTGTAGAATTATATAAACTAAATTGCAAAGTTAATTATTTATTTTAAAGTATTAAGTAAACTTTAGAACTTTAGCTAGAATTAAATTAAAATCCGAATTCTTTCGATAATTAAAAAAAGTATCATATTCATTAATAAAATTCATAATAAAATAAGTATAAATTAATCGCAAAAGTAACTGGCATTTTCATTATCTTAATTTTAATTGTTTTTCCCACTCGATAGGAGCGCCACCAACTGTAGCACGTAAATTTACCCCTGGGTTTAATTCTGGATGAGAATTAAAAATATAAAGAGAACAGATAAATCTGAATAATTTGAATAAATAAAATGATAATAAATTATACGCGTATAAAATATAATTTCAACTAAATCACTAATATGTTTTCACAAAAACATAATAAAAAAAGTTACACATTTAAAGTACGTGTTTTATGATAAGATAAATAGTTCATTAGAAAGAGAAGAAATTAATCACATAAATGCAAAGACAAATAAAACATATGTGTATATTATTGAAGTGTTATACTTTAGCTGACTGATGGCACGCATATAGTGTCGAAACTAGTACGAATACATCATTATGTTCAATTAATTTACCATATATGATTAATTATGTCTAATATGTTTCAAGTTCAAAAAAATAATATGACAGCGATTTTGAAAATCAGTTCAAAATCGAGATAAATAGTTTTTTTGTAAGAGATCGTCCTGGCCCTTCATAAATTAATTCTTAGAAATTCATAAATAACATATTGAAGATATTTAACAAGCACGTCCAAATATTGTAGAGCTATGAAAAGAAGTTGGACCACAAAAGATCAATCTTTAGGCAATAATGCACATCTGTAACTCAAAACTTTGAGTCAATTATTCAAATTTAAAATGTGACTTCTTAGATAAATAATTTAAAAAATAATGTCAATAGTATCCGTAAAAAATGTAATTCATATCTCCGAAAATATCAAATTATTAAATCAAATATTTTTTTGAAAAAAAAAAACGAAGACAGGAAGACCTTTAGTTCGGAAAAATGAAATCATATATATATACTATGTATTAACTATCCAAAAAATCTGTTCTTTTTAGAAACCAATTTATAATATATATATATATATATATAAATTTAAATAATATATTTATATAAAAATTGGTATCTAAAAATCTTTAAACACATAATTGCTCACTATTACATTATCAGATATAATAAATCATTTGACGTTGTACGGAAATCTAATTTCCTGACCGAACAATTTCAGGTAAAACCTATTAAAACTAAATATGTCTATTGTTGTTAACAATTATCTTGTTTTTGAATAAAAATAATTCTGAACTCTAGAACTATCTAAAAATACGTATTACTACTTTAATATTTGTCGCAAACCCTAGCCCAAAATTAATAAAACTAAATTTCGCAAAAAATGGGTTTTAAATTATTTATAACAATGTCTTTGTTATATTTGTTTTGCAGAGAAGTGCATTGTTGGGTATGTAATTTTAATAAATAAAATTAATAACAGTCTTATATTTGTGACTAAATTTTAGTTTAAGTAATAAACTCTCATTATTAACTCAAATATGTATTTCCAAAAGTAAGTAATAAATTTTTATTTTAATTACTGACTTATATTTTAATAAATAAAAATATAGGTCGGTTTAATTATAGTTTTTATACTTTAGATTAAAATAATACTCAATCAATATAATTATTTTCTAACATAAATATTTTTTTTAATTTTAATTTTCAGACAAATTACAGGTTCAACTTTCTCTCAGCCAAAAATGACTTCACAGACAATTCCTTTGCAATTATTCACAAATTCGAAGTAAAAAAGCTAAATCGAACATACAGCTACATAAATTTGAATTACACAAATGTCCAAACATTCCATAATTGTTCGGTACGTAAAACGATATTTTTGAAAAAATGAATTTTATCATATATATATATATATATATATATATATATATATATATATATATATATACTTTTTTATAAAATGCACATCAAAAACCAAGATTTTATGAAAGATTAAAGTAATTTATTTTACTAATTGGATTATTCAAATAATTCAATTGCTTTTATTTATTAAATTTACTTAGGTATTAACCTTTGTTCCAATTTATTACTAGGCTACAGGTGCCCTTCTCAAGTACACAAATAACATGTACAAAGAATGGATACCAGATACAAGGGTGGACCTTTGCACTTTTATTGGCAATAAGGGTCAAAATGGAGGCAAAAATTCATTGAGTGAAGCTTTTCTTGCCAAAATTAGACAACCTCTCATAGATATATTACTGGGGCCTGGACAAAAGTTTCCTTCGTCCTGCCCTGTTCAAGCGGTGAGAAAAAATAATAATAAATGAAGTGTGAATTAAAAATGTAGCTTTGTAAAAATCAAAAATGAATTTCTTGCATATCTATACGTTTCAGAGGTTTCTGAATATTTTGGCATACCTTAGAAAAAATTGATGTATGTATGTGTGTATAAGTGTGTGTATTATTTATTTCAATCCTACAAATCAAATGACAATTCTAGGTCAGTGCCAGGACTTGAGCCGAGTATCTCCGGCGTGTGCGTCGGGCAAGCAACTCACTGAGCTATGCCCGACACGATTTAAGCATAATATTAATGCAAAAACGTTCCTGTAATTTTGAATCATAGGTTTAAAATGTCCAATATGTTCTTAATACTTATAACTTACACAGTTTTCAATTTATTTCCAAATATCCCTTGTTCATTTCGTACATTCTCTATAGTTCTTTTTTTAAAAAAAAACACATATTTATCAATAGCGTTTTAGTGTAAAATTGAACCAAAATCCAAATCACTATAAATACTTGCAAATTATAACACAGCTCTATGGTTTAATTAGTTACAATATCAAACACATGTAGCGCTAATGATCTTATTATTGGTTAATTACGAATGTCTAATTTTGCACGGGATGATTATAAGTTAATAAGAGTCAAGAATGACAGACGATGTAAGGAACTAACACTATAATGCATTATTCACTGAATTTCACTAAATAATTATATTAACCCTTTCGACTCGGATTCAAAAATTCATATAAATCTCGGAATTCGCGAGTGGAAAAGGTTAATAAGTAGAAAAAGTGTAGAAGTTATTCCAGTAGATTAGATGTGATGTATATGTAAACCGGCAGAGTGTTTGTTGATTTATATTTCAATTTGATTAAATATTTGCTATAATTTAATATTATCTAATACCTAATACGATTGTGATAGCAAATTTAGTTTTAAATACCCGATTACTAAAATTCAATAATTTTTATTTCAAATTTTGCGCCATTAATTTGAATGCCAAAAGCAGCGCCCTCACGCCTGAGTGTAGGACCCTTTAACTATCCCTTTTGAAGGTAAAAATCGAAAACGAGAAACGTCCATATGAAGATAACATATTTTTTAATATTCTCTAGGGTTAATTACTTCATATTTATTATTTAAGAAACAGGCAATTATAAATTATATATTTCTTTTTTTTTTCAGGATAATTACTATCTGAAAGCTCACGTAAATGAGGATGCTTTTCCTGGTTTTCTTTTCCCGGCAGGAAAATGGAAATTTACTTTGAGTATAGCAGCAAATGGAAAACGTGCATTTACCAAAGGCAACGTCGTTTTCGAAATAATACATTTCGTGTCCGAAACTCAAAAGAAAAGAGGCTAATTTATATAAAAAATATAAATTTACTCCTTTTTCAGTATCGAGTAGAAATTTTTGAAAAAATATCAGTTTTGTAGAATGACTAGATAATTTTCATGTAATATTGACACTTGGAATGTATACAAGTTATTTGAAATAAAAATGTCTTTATGAATTTTTTGAAATGCGCCTCTGATGATTGAAATCTAAATATACAACTATATTTATATATGGATTATTATCGTTGCATGCGTGCATACGACTATATATATGCATATCTATCCTAAGCGATATATAAATATATATATATATATATATATATATATATATATATATACCATTGTATATCAATGTATATTTATATTTATATATTGTTGTTTCGGGGCCATTGACATAAGTGCTGGGAGCAATCACAAGAACAAACTGTTTCTTATCACATTTGAACTCTCTACCCTGTACCACGCACACTTCAATTCAAATGACACAGATTTCGAGCAGTTATTAACAAGAAACTACATATACTTAATTATAATAAATCGACTAGTTGAAAAAAAATGAAACACCCACATCCACATCCCATTCAATGCACAGATAAACTAGTGGTGTATGACATCGTGCTTATTAAGGCAAATTGCTGAAGCTTCCCGTACCTATTATTATATATAATTACATCATTAAAATCTCCATAAAATATCTGATAATTTGATGTGCATATGTTTTATGATAATTTTTGACCGCCAAATGGCACTTTTTTTTACTAGATCTCCGAAACCCCTAAATCTGCTTTCCTAAAAATATAATCAGTTCTTCAACTTGTTAATACAAGTGAAATGTTTTTTGAATTATTAAAATCGGACGACTCGTTCTCCTAAAAACTAAGTTACCGTTTTTAGCACTTTTTGCCTCGTATCTCCGAAACGGATAGACCTGCTTTTCCCAAAAACTTATCAGCACGTCTGCTTATCAATAGGAATCGAATGTTTGACGACGATGTTTATACATGTTCACGTGAAAAGTGAATAAACAAAACCTAATCAAGAGTTAGGATGAAGAACCTTATCTCATATTTCTAAGAGGTATATGAACTGAAATGCAAAGTTAAAATTGTTTAACTCAAGTATATAAGAGAGATAGAATTAAAATTAAAATCATAATTACTTTCGATATTCAAAAAAAAATTTCTAAATTAAAAAAAATTGAAAAAAAAAATTGCTTTCTCCAAAAACAATCGTTTAGTCTTAGTCAATACAAGCAGATTTTTTTGAATAATTCAAATCGGATACTTAGTCTCTCAAAAACTGCCATTTTTTGCACATTTAGCCCCGTATCTCCGAAACGACTAGACCTGCCTTTGCGAAAAATTATTCACATCATTACGATTTGAATCATCCAAATCGGATGCTCCGTTCTCTCAAATTCTCAAAAACTAACCAGCCGTTGCCCAAAACTAACCAGCACAATCCCCTATCAATAGCAATCGAATGTTTTTTGAGCTATTCAAATCAGTTGATCCGTGCGCCCAAAAACGTGGACGAAAAATGTGAACACATAAAACACACACACACATACATTTTTTCTGAGGTATGCCAAAATGTTCACCTGACGGCCACACAGAAACCTCTGTTCAGAAAACGTAAAGATATGGAAAAATTTTCATTTTCGATTTTCGTCGAAAAATCGGATTTCTGGTAAAAATAAATCTTACTTTTCGGATTGTTTTTTTATTTTGAAAAAGGACCTACAATTTTCTACCACTGATTTTAGTGTTGGTAAGTATAAATGTGTGAACATATACATAAATATCAAAATAGGCGTGAAGGCTTGTGCGTACACAGAATCGAATCCAAAAGGATACGAAAGGATGTACTGATCAAAAACAAACTAGTGGGGCATGGCATTGTAAGTATAATGTAAAAATTTTAAATTTTTTGAAAATTAAAAAAAATAGATTTTGAGAATTTTGAAATTTCTGAAAAATGTTTTTTGTTTTAATTTTGTTTTTTTTTTAATTTTTATTTTTTTTATATATTGTGAAATATCGAACTGCATCCCAGTCAAACAAATGACTTTTTTTCATTTTTCGTTAGATCTCCAAAACAATTAGACATGCTTTCCCAAAAATTACGTCACTTCGTTTAGTCAATACAAGTAAAATGGTTTTTCAATCATTCAAATCGGTTGATCTTGAAATCGTTGACCAAAAATTGTATTCACACATACTTATATACACACATACATTCATATTCTAATGTGTGCGAAAATATTCAAAAATCTTTGAAGCATAAAGATATGCAAAAATATTCATTTTCGATTTTTTGGCGATTACTATAACTTACCTTAGGGTAAGTTATTTATATTATTAAAGTAGAAAGTATTGTAAATACAAAATCTGTGTTTCAGAAATAAATAAATATAAAATTTTAATTCCTTCCTTAATTATCGTTTACATTTCCCCCTAATTCGGCCCTGTTATTTAAAACAAACATATGATGAACTATTCCACAAGATGTGGATCTAAGCTCAACATCCAGCTTGGAAATCGAATTGTAGTAGTGCGTCTCCGTCAATGAGTTTTGTGCTTTTATTTTTTAAAAATTTCAACAAAAATTTCATAAAAATTTAACAAGAAATTTCAAAAAATATAACAAAATTTGAAAAGTTCAAAATTGTGTCTAACTTCCGCTCGGAATAGAGGAATTTAAGGATGTTTTTGCCTCAGTTATTTTTGGTGCTTGTATTTATTACTCTGGATGGTAAGTGAAAATAAAATGTTAGAGAAAAATAATTAAGTAGCTAACTGTATTGACGAGTATATACGTCATGGAGGATGGATATACTCGTCATGCATATAAATCAAATTTAAGTGGCATTTTACCTTAAGGAAAGTTGCACGATCCGAAGTAATAATTTGACCTAAGTATTGAGATTGTTTAAATCAAAGTTTTAACCGTTAATTTATTTTTATTGGTTTATTTTCTCTTTGAACAATGTCTTTAAAGTTTTTGTGTTTTTTTCCTGATCTGGTAAGATTTGATATTTTTATTTATGGTATCTTCTAGTAATCTCGTAATTTTTATACTTTATAAAATATTTTTTTCCAAAAATCCTTAAAGCCCCTTAAAAGATTTCTCTAAATTCTTCTAACAGGAAAAGAAATGTATACAAGATCAAGTTCATTTCCATATCACTTTTTAATAGGAGAGTAATGACCAAATAATGTTTACGAGATTAAAACATTTTATCGTTTACTCGTAATTTTAGTCTTATCTTGAATTGAAAGCTATTTCCAATATAATTGAATGAATACTTTGTAGAAAACAAAATATTATTACGCGATAATAGAGTATTTTTCTCAAAAAGTTATTTTAATTTTTAATTATCCAGCGATGAGTAAAACTTGATATCAAGTAGTAGTAAAATCACTTGAACATAAAGATCACAAAAATCATCATTAGAAAAAAGAAATCATTAGAAAAGGTTGTCTACCAATAGTCACTATTATAATAATTACAACTAAAAATTTTTGATAGTTTTTCAAAACCATTAAATACATTTCTTCACTTTCGAGAAGGAAGTGATGTTTTTGCTAGAAAATTCAAATCGTTAATTTTATGATTCTTCGACGTTTCGAGTCATTCTGAATTGTTTAGATTTTGAAAAAGTAGGTGTGTGTGTTTGACCCAAAGTTTGACCTTCGTCGACATTTTTCCAAAATCGCAAAATCACCGATTTCAAAAATCATACTTAATAAATTTTACAAGCAATTGTTCATCATATCATTATAGTACTAGATGAATCTAAATTTAGAACACCAATGCCTATCATAAATAATATAATTAAAATGCAAATAAAGCCTTGAATAAAGTGCATAGATAAACGGTTCAAAAGATTATATAAATTATTACGAATAAACTATTTTGACCCTGCTGCGTAATTAAATAGTAATATTAGTAAGACAGCATTTCTTTTTACTTCCTTAATAAGACAAAAAATCTCTTAATTATTAAAAAATTAGTAAAAAAAAATGCATCGAGCATTAAATTACCTTTCGGTAGTAATGAGAACAAATGTTCAGAAACCTCTGAAATGTGAAGATATGCAAAAACTTTCATTTACGATTTTCGGCCCATTATTATAACTTACCCTGCGGGAAGTTAAAAAATAGCAGAGCAACCTTTGGATTGCCTTCTAATAACACACATTTCCACAAAATTGAGAGAATTTAAAAAAATGACTAAAATCTCTGATCTAGTAATTCTTCTACATGATTTAAAATTTTATAATTTATGTCGTTACCCTTAAAACCTTAAATGATTATTGAATGATCACTTAAATGATCTTTCCAATTTTTTTAAAAAAATCTACGAAATATGACGAGGGGAAGGGAGGGGTACAGTAAGATATCACGTGTATTTATTTTTTACCTGTTTTTTTAATATCCAAACATTTTCAAAAAAATTCAAAAATTTTACAATTTTTTCTCGTAAAATACACGTAATGTTTGGTGGGGGAGGAGAGGTAATTTTGAATATTACAAGGTATCACTAAGAGAGAGGGAAGGTCCAAAAATTCTCAAAAAATTGATCACGTGATTAATGGACGCCCCCTCAACGTAAAAACTCCATTGAAAACATATGATGCACACCCACTAAAGACAACTTTTTTTATTTTGGACTTTTTTATATTAACCCCTTTTTTTTATATATTTTTTTTTTTTATTTTTATTCTGCAATCTATAAAAATAATTATATTTAGCAGAGAATGCTGACAAGTGTTTACAATTGGTTGTTTACAAATTAGTACATACGCCCAGTGGTGTATCTACTACAGTTAATATATAAAAAAGAAAAAACTAAAGACAAATATAGAGAAAAAAAATATATATAAAAATAAACTATAATAAATCTCGAGGTATTTTCCTTTTGAGCCTGGTCGGCTGGCCTTCCTGGTATAAGTTGCATGCTAGTTGGTTTGGATGTGCGTCAATTCTATTCTTATAATATTAACCCCTTAACTTACGATTTACGAAAGTCGAGCCAAAGTTGTTGAAGCTGGCGCGGCGTTTGTGACTATTTTCCCTTATGGCGTACGGTTTATCACAAAAAATGAGAATAATTTTGTGTTTTATAGTTTGGTATGAATAAATATTTTGTAATACTTGCGTTCACTATACCCGGGCATGCCTGAAATGCGTAATATAATATTTGCTTCTGGCCCGAATATCGTACGCGGGCTATGCCCGTAAAATTCACTTTTGGCCTAGCAATCGCACGCGGGCTTTGCTCGACATTTTAAGTTAAGGGGTTAAAATATTCAAATATAAATTCTTTCGTAAATATCAATATTGCATTCTAAAGTTATATCCAATTCTATCTGGATCTAATTTCTCAATTACAAAAATAATAATTATTTATTTGCTTCAGGTGTAGAATTATCGAGGCCTCAACAATGCGAGATGGACAACGGTTGTCGAATTCAGGCGGGAAGGTGCTACTGTGACTACGGTTGCAAGTCAGACTATCCCTATTCATCCTACAGGGATTGCCAAAAGGCCCTTAAAGGTAAATATCATTACTGTAAAGTAATTGAAGATCTTGAGGATCAAAAATAACGATTGTCAAAGGCCAAAAATAGGAATTTTAGGCCAAAAATAGAAGATTCAAAACCCGGCTCTCAATGTATGAATAACACTTAAAAAAAATTAAATAGACAAATTATGCCAAATGTAGCAGTATCTAGAGAATTGACTGTTAAATGAGTAAAAAAGTATTCAGTTCATTTTATTGTCATACAAATACATTTTCTGGTACCACTTTTATATAACTGTGGTCAAATTTACAGAAAAGGATTCTTCAAAGCCAAATTAAATATACAAAATATACAATATACTGTTCTATCTAGAAAAATAAAAAGAGCGCTAAACGATACAGCGTTAAGCGGGGTATTCCCGTACTAGTTGAAAGTGGCAAGTTGCATGAATTTGCCGAAGCGTGTAATAGTTTACTTAATCAACCGAGATTGAGATTTAGAAATTTTGATTTAGATAAAAATTTCCATGATAAAATCATGGCATATACATACGTAGGTCTCTGTTATTATTTAATGATTTAAATTAATGCTAACATTTTTACACAACTAGAGAAGTTTTGTAGACTTATTGTTCCGCGGATTCAAAAAAAAAATGGTTTTTAAATTTGTGAAATTTAAATTTTGACTCTCTAACTAAAATCTGTCCACACAGACATACTTTTTCCAAATTTGTTCTCATTCAATTCAGAATGGCTTGAAACGTCGAGAAAACAAAAAAATAGCGAATCGGATTTTTGGGCGAAAACATAAACTACTCCTTCAGGAAGTTTAAAACATATACAAGTGTTCTTGTAATTTTCATCTTATCAATTTTTTTTTAAATAGGACGACGAAGCGACATATGCAGCAGGACGCAACCTTGTCGTAATTCAGGATCCTGCATACAAATATCCTTGGATCCTGGATACAAATGTCGATGTGATGGCACTGGATATTACGGAACGCATTGCGAAAGAGGTATTTTTAAAAAATTATTCATACATTCGGATCGCATTCGTACATTCGATTTACTTTTTCATTCAATTAAGTCACATTCATTAATTCAAACATGTTTTCATACAAAACATTTTTAGCCATTCAAAAAAAAGTGCCTTAAAGCAAATTGCTCGAACTTCCCGTACCGAAAACTAAATTATAAAAAAAAAACTTTGCAAAACTTCGAAAAAATTAGATTTTTGAGAAATTTTAAATTTTTTGAAAAAAAAAAATTTTTGAAAAATTTGATTTTTTTTTTATATTTTGATTCTTTTGTATTTTAATTTCTTTTGAAATTTTTGAACAATTTTTTTTATAAAATTATATATTAAAAATATTAATTATCTCAATTTTTTTCTTTCCAGCATGCCCAACATCGGCGGATCCCTACACAGGAATATTCCCTTACGAATGCATCGTAATTTAAGAAAAAAATTAATTTTAAAATTTATAATATAATTTGACACAAAATTACTTATTACAAAACTGCCGAGTGCCAAAATTATTGTAATCATAATTTGTGTATAAATAGAAATAATTAATTTAAATGAATTTAATACAAAAACAATACATATGTATGTACTTCCAACTGAAGACCAAAAATATATGCCAAAATATATAAACACAATTAGAATTGACTCATAATTTTCGTTTCTTGAAAAATAACAATTATAAGGGAATCTTCAATAATTTAGTCTATAATTTTCATAATCTCGTACGATATATTAGTTGCTGTTTAGTCATTATAATTTTGAAAGCTCATTTTTCTTACTAATAATTTAATAAGCATTATTACTTTAGTTAAAATCTTAGGTGAATTAATTTGTTAAATCTAGTTCATATGAGCACTCTTCAATCTAAAATCAACTTGCTAAATATTCCATATCCAATGCCAAACAAATGAATTTTTAGACACGTGAAACAAAATTCTGAAACATTTTTTCAATAAATAGAAATATTTTTTTGTATTGTTAAATAATTTAGTAAAGTAAACTAAAATTCGACATGCTAAGTTTAAAAAACGTAAGTTCGTGTTCTATGTTAATAAAAAAAATATATTTTAAATCTAATTTCAAGTAAAAACTGATATTACATTAGTATTCAATATCAAGTCCTTCGAGGTAAGAATAAAACCAGAAACCATGTACATGCAAGATCAAAGCCCTGACCACAGAGCTACCACAATGTCGTCATTTATCATAATAAAAATAATATTTTAGATTGAAGAATGAAGTGAAAACTGATATCACTGTTACTCGATATCAAGTTGTTCTAGACGAGAACAAATCCAGGAACCATGTAGCTGCAAGACCAAAGCTCTGAGAACACAGAGCCACGACAAGCTTGTGTTTTATCATATTAAAGATAATATTTTAAATCTAAAGTTTCAAGTATATACTAATATCACAGTATTCGATATCAAGTCCTTTGAGATGAGAATAAAACCAGAAAACCATGTTGCTGCAAGACCAAAGCCTTGACCAAAGAGCCACCAAAAGCTCGATTATTATCATAATAAGAATAATATTTCAAATCTATACTTTTGAGTGAAAACTGGTTTCACTAGTACTTCATGTGAAGAACTTCGAAACAAGAACAAAACCATAAACATTGTTCGTGCAAGACCAAAGCCTTTACACAGAGCCACCGTAAGCTTGTGTTATTAATATTTTAAATCTAAAGTTTCAAGTAAAAACTCGTTTCACTAGTACTTGATATCAAATTGTTCGAGATGAGAATAAAACCAGAAACCATATCGCTGCAAAACTAAAGCTCTGAGACCACAGAACCACAACAATCTCGTTTTTTATCATAATAAAAATAATATTTAAGATCTATTCTTTTGAGTGAAAACTGGTTTCACTAGTACTTGATGTCAAGTTGTTCAAGACAAAGAATAAAATCAAGAACTTTGTAGATGCAAGACCAAAGAGCCACCACAAGCTCGTTTATTATCAAAATAAAAATAATATTTTAGATCTATAGCTTCAAGTAAATACTGATATCACTAGTACTTGATATCAAATTGTTCGAGATGAGAATAAAACCAGAAACCATATCGCTGCTAAACTAAAGCTCTGAGACCACAGAGCCACTGTAAGCTTGTATTTATCACAATAAAAATAATATTTTAGATCGCTTCAAGTAAATACTGATATCATCAGTATTCGATATCAAGTCCTTCGAGATAAGGATAGAACTAGGAACTTTGTAGGTGCAAGACCAAAGTTTTATCATAATAAAAATAATATCTTATATCTATTCTTTTAAATGAGCACTCGTTTCATATATACTCGATGCTAAGTTTGGGACAAGAATAAAACCAGAAACCATGTAGGTCTCGAAAGGCCAAATCCATGACAACAGAGGCACCACAAGCTCATGTTTTGAGATAATAAAAATAATATTTCACTACTTCTCAATATCATATTGTTCGAGACTAGAACAAAACCAGAAACATTGTAGGTACAAGACCAAAGCTCTTAGGCAGAGCCACAACAAATAATAAAAATAATATTTTAAATCTATAGTTTTAAGTAAAAAATGGTTTCAATATATCAAGTCCTTCGATATGAGAAGATAACGAAGACCCTTGTAGGTGCAAAGTCCTGATCACAAAGCCACCACAATCTCGTGTTTTATCACAATAAAAAACAATATTTTAAATCTATACTTATAAGTGAAAACAGGCTTCACTACTCCTCGATATAAAGTTGTTTGAAATGAGAATCCTTGTAGGTGCAAGACCAAGGCACTGACCATAGAGCCACAGCCAGCCTTTGTTTTATCATATGCTAGTTGATATATATATATATATATATAAAATACATACACTTTTCATATATATATACAAATTATAATTATAATCATCATATGACCGTTGTCATGATTCATACATATTTTCTATTTTACTGTATTTATCTTATGAGTAAACTTTGCAACAATATTTAGTTATTTACCATTATTCATAAATATTAAATTACCTTAACATTGAAGACATTGAGTAGGACCAAGACATTTCAGCTTTCTGCAAACAACTTACACAACTCACACACCATTTTTAATAAACCGCACTTTCACAAGATGTTTTTAACCAGTGTCAAGGAGCACATAAATATCCGTTCGAAATACTAAATTTAAGACAAGTTTTTTGCACAATATTTTTGTCTATTGTAAAAGACGTCAAGCACGCACGTGGTCGACTGACATAACCAAAGAAAAATAAGGACATAAGCATAAGGACATAACCATGCAAACCAATATGAACATATCTAATATACCAATATTGTCCTGGATGCCAATATTCCACCAAAAAAAAAACTGGACAATATGGTATTTTTATGGCGCCCACATTTAAATGAGCAATTGGCGATACTTAGTTGGCACATGTATTTGAAAATTGTTGAAAATTAGCAGTCCATTCGATGGATAAAAAAAAATACTAAAAAGAAAAACATTCTTTATCAATTAAACTTGCATTATCCAAATCACCCAAGTGTACTAAAATCACAGTCAAAAAAATACAATTTACAATTATTAATTGTAGATGGAGAACCTTATTATTAATGTATTTCATCTCACGTTATATGTACTTTCATTAATGTACGTATTATTGTATTTTAGACTGCTGAATGATGACACACATCAAGTGTCAAAACGTCTAATTAGTGATTTTTTTTTTCGTTTTTTATTCGACGAATAGACTGCTAATTATTTTCAAATATGTTTCAACACGAAAGAAACTATCATGATATATATGCATATATATTAGGTTGGTCTTTAATATGGATATTTTCGAAAAAGTTTGGCTTCCAAGGGCTTAAATGCTTCCAAAATGATAAAAAAAAATCTGAAAGTTTCAGTTTTTAATATTTACTTTGAGGTAGTCCGCAACCCAACTAAACTTTCTTATGGAAATAACATTCTAACTTAGTGACAAGTGAATCGAAATTTTGAGAATGACATTTTATTTGCTTATTTTGATCATAATAAAAAACTTACAACATGATGTATTTTATAAAAAGTAAATACTCATTTTATAAAATACATCAAATTTTTGTTGTTAGTGAGAAGAACCAAGAAACTTTGGTTGGATTGAAGGGTTTTCAGAGAATTTTATTATCAATTCGAGAATATCCATATTATATATATATATATATATATGCTTGAATGTTGATTTTCAGCCAATGAAAAAACACGAAGGCACACGAAGATGTTGTGGAAAGGGTTTCAAGGAAATTCTTTTGATCTATAATATATTTTAAATTTAATTTTTTAAACTTTGTAAAAATTCTTTTAGATACCGTAAAAAATTTCAAAAAAAAAAAGGTTGAATGATCACAGACAACCGTGTCGAAACGTATAAATAAATATTTTATTATTCATTTGTTTTCTTTTATTTCGACCCAACGTCGAACAAAAAAAATCTAAATCTTATAGATATTTGTTAAAATCTGTGGTATGGGATTTAATTTTGGGTCATACAATAAAATCACAGCATTTTTTAACTACATCACCAAATTTCTGATAAATCATCTCATTCATGCAAAAACGCAAACTAACTTTCTTTCATACCCCATGCGGGTGCACAAAATGAAACAGTCATTTCGAATATGAAATGATAATTTTTATTGGTCAAAAATCATTTATGCCTCGAAATAGAGATCAAATAATTATACAAAGTCAAGTGATGATAGATAATACAAAAATTATCTGCAACTTTTAATTATAACAGCAGTAACCTCTTTATGATTTTACACAAATATGTATATTTTGTATTACTTTTTTTTCTTAAATTTTTAATAAATAATATTAGAGATGACTTTTGTCAAAGCAAAACTCAATACACAAATGTCCAAGTGAATAAATTATATAATCTGTTAAATATTACCCAGTAACATTGCTTACATTGATATGACTTACAAAACAAAACCAAGGAGAAATGAAACAAAAACACTACAATCCAAAAATGACGGACAAAGAGTTCTTGGGTGTTAAGACATTTTTTTTCATTATGTAATTTATTCACGAATAACGCGGTATTTTGGTTGTTGTTTTTTTTTGTTCTGGTATGCCAAAAAAGCAGCGACGAATTTAATTTTTGGTTTTCCATTACGATGCCATACATAAACAAAATTGCGTTTGCATCAGAAATCAAAATAACTGATCACTGTTTTGCTGCATATCACATTTTCTCTAAAAAATTCATTTTTTTCATATTTTTACTTAGTCTTATTAGTTTAAACCATTTATGTCATATTTTTTGAGCGGATATTTATCTCATCAATCCTCCCAATCCTTAAATAAAGCCTTTTAATTCATTTTTTCTGTGAGATAAGGATGTTGGTAAGAGTCTCTAATTTAAGACTTTTGCCATTTTTAATTTTTGGACATCATTTTTAGGAACTCAAGATTTTTCTTTTTTTCTACTTCTGGATAATCATTCTGGGATTACACCAGGTTGTCTGGGTTGACGTGCAGATGATTGGAATCCTTTAGATCCATCGGGGCCTTTAGGTTGTCTGGACACTGTTAGGCGAGGTCCAGTCTCTTCAAGGGAACTTACTCGAAGACGAGAAATCAAACGTTCGGGTCTGGCTTGAATGTCTGTCACCTGAAAAAAATTAACACATTAAAATATTAAGTGCAAAATAATAAAACTCGTTTTCCGTGTGAAGCCAAACTCCGATGCAGGACGAACCACAGGAAACAGAGAAAATGTTCGTGGAAACTAAGTTTTTGGAGCCTATTTGTAACGCACTTTGAACGGGACGGGTATTAGTACCCGTCTAGTATTATGAAAAAAAAAAACGCTACATATGCCTTTACGGGAACCCACTAAGTTAAAAACAAGCACGGTTAACTTAATAACTATTATATATTAAATTTGATAATAAATCTCTTAATTGTGTATGTGTTATGTCTTTAAATATCTTTTTATGACATACCTGTAAATTTCATAATAAAAATAAATTCATAAATTTTTGTTCCCCGTTTATTATAAACTAGTTGTTTATATTGATAGATTTTTTAAAATAAATAGATTTTTTAAAATTAAAAATTTATCAGTTTTAAATTAGAGAGAAAAGATAAGATCGCATTTAAATAAATATCACATACATATACATATACCACTAATACTAAATTTAGCAAATTGTTAAAATACATCGCAATAATATCATTGAAATATATTATTATAAAAATAACTAGTGGTGAATGGCATCGTGCCTTAAGGCAAATTGCTAGAACATCCCGTACTAAAAATTATTTTTTTTAAAAAAGATTCAATTTTTTTTGGACTCTGAAAAAAAAACGATCTTTGAGGTTTTTAAAATAAAAAAAAGGCCTTTTTGAAAAATTTGATTTTTTTAATATTTCCCCACGTCGCAGTATAACGGATAAACTTTGGTACTGAACCCACAGAAATGTGAACAAAATTTGTTATCACTAACCCTTTCCACTCGAATGCCGACGCTTCAGCGGCAAAATTCATATAAATCCCGGAATTAGCGAGTGGAAAGGGTTAAAATGTCTATATAATATGTGATAATTTGATGTGCATATGTCTAATGATAATTTTTGTCGGCCAAATGGCATTTTTTTTCACTTTTTTACAGTATCAGTTCTTCATTTCGTCAATACAAATAAAATGTTTTTTTGAATCATACAAATCGGAAATACGTTCTCTCAAAACGTCGATTTTTATTTTTTGCACTCTTTGCTCCAAACCTCCGAAACGGCTGGACTTGCTTTTACCACATCTCCCTATCAATAAGAATCGAATGCTTTTTGAATCAATCAAATCGGTTGACATGTGCGCCCGAAAATGTGGACGAAAAATTGCGGACACACAAAACACACACATCCATTTTTTCTGAGGTATGCCAAAGTGTTCAGAAGCCTCTAAAACGTTAAAATATGGCAAATATTTTTATTTTCGATTTTTTTGCGGCTACTATAACTTACCCTACGGGAAGTATAGTATGAAGTATATATAGCAATTATAACATACTCTAATAATTATTTGATAAATAATATTTCAAAATAACAAATGTATGTCTATAAAAATATATTATATGATCGCTACAAATATTACGCCACGATAAAAATGTACAAATTACAATAAAAAAAACTCCAGCGACATATCTTCAGCTGTGTTCATACTTTGAATAACTCTTTCAAATTCCGCTACGGGGATCATTTGCCCCAATATTTGAAATCTGACGATTATAAAATAGTGAATAACACATATCTATTTACATACATCAACACAAACTAAGCGCACAATTTATTGAAATACAGCAGTACCCCGTCTTACGACCTTAATTCGTTCCGTAAGCACGTTCGCATGTTGAATTGTACGTATCTCGAAGCAACTTTTTCCGCAGAAATAGATTAAAATGCTATTATTTCGTTTTTAGTGTTTTTTATCAATGATAGCATTTGTTGCTAAGATCAAATACACATTCTGTAGAAACATAGCAAATTTCTAAATAAAAATTGACTAAATAATCATTATATTAGTTGTTGAGTTTAATTTTTTCTTTAAAGTATTGTGAAAATGAGCTAGTCATGTCTCATCAAACAACCCTGATGTTCGACCAGCTGCATCTTATTAATTTTTAGCCCCGAAGGTTTCATTATTTTCCCACATTGCACAAACAAATGCATAAAATGTATAAAATTAACATCAAAATAATTTAATTTTAATATTTGTATGATAGTTAAATAACATTTCACATACGAAAATCCTCGTTACAATTGCTAATAAATGCAATGCAAATTTTGCACATATAAAGATGCAAACGAGCCGCTCGTATCTCGAAAGAAACGTATGACGAGTCGCTCGTAAGGCGGGGTACCACTGTATTCATACTGATTTCAACGCTTACCTTAACAACATTGCACGCAGATGACTTTCCACTTCTTTGGTTTGTGATCAAGGCAAATTCCACGGTATCGCCTTGTTGCAATTGAACACCATCTTCAACTTCTGACATGTGAAAGAATAACTTCTTTCCTTCTTCTACTTCATAGGCCAAAAATCCAAAAAGTCCTACAAAATTAAAAGAAACATGTAAAAAATTGAACTTTGAAATCAAAATATATCTGAAAGAGGTTTATGCTACCTTTGATGGCGTCAACAGTAGCCCTTCGCTTCTTTCTCAGAGCTGTTACTTCAGTAGCTCTGCCTTCCGTGTCAACTCTTAAAGTGACTGGATCGCCGTTTTGTAGCAGATCGCGTTTATTACTTAGACCAGTTATTCCAAATTCATAGCTTTCCTTGTCTCCATTCTCTGATACCACCTGAAAAAATGTCAAACAACAATTTTAATGATAATTACTTCATTTAAAAAAAATTTATGTGCCCATAATTATGAAAGTGGTCTAAGTCATATATTTCTTGTTTTGAGATAATTAATGAATTTCATTTGAATAAATTAAAAAATATTTTTACATTATGCGACATTTTAATTTTTAATTTTATTAGTCTTAATTAATGGAAATTTATTAAGAATATGAAATTTTGTGTGAATTTCATATGATAATATTGTTTTTAAAGTTTGAATTGACTTAGACCATTTTCAAAATTAACTGAATGTCCTATAAATGACTTAAAGCAATAAAGAACTTTAAGTTTTATTTGAAACAATAATTTTATTGAAATAATTCGTGAGCATTTATTAATTATATTTAAACGGTAATCCATTTTTATCATTATTTCGAGTATTTAAGATTCTTAAAATGTTCTTGAAAAACTGGAGGGATGTACGGTAGTAAACTCATAATATCTTCCGATACTGGTCTAATGCTGGTGTATAATGGAAGTAATTTAATATTTCCGTATATTTTTGGTCTTCCTCTTTTAGGTGAAAGATCCAAAACATGAAATATTGAATCATCTAAAAAAGTTTTATAAAACATTTTATAAGGTTCATTTTTCAAGAATCTCATCCATTGAATTTGTAGCCAAGAGACAGATTCGCCCGCGGTATTTTTTACTCTTCTTGTTATTGTATCTTCTAATGATTTCGTTGAAATAAAATCCGGCTGCGACATTCGCTATATCGAAAATGTATTGCTTCTTCTGCACTTTTTTATCAATTCATAATAATGCTCAGGGTTGTATAAGTAATTTGCTTTTTTTTATTTTCATTTCTATCAACCCAAAATCACGATCATTCGGTAGAAAGGAATGACCTGATACCAAAAATTTTCAAGATGTTTATATAATTTCTTTAAATTTTTGACTTTGAATTCCATATAATGTTGAAATTACAACCACTATCTAGTGGTACATTTTTGACAATTTCGTAAAAATTATATTGTATACATTTAGTTTAAACTAATGGGGTATGAAATAACTGATAAACTCTTTTTTTTTTAATTTTGACTTAGACCACTTTCATAATTATGGGCACATATATCAAATTTTATTAATAATATCATCATTACCTGTATCAAACCAGAATATTCATTCTGGTCTGGGTTAACAGATCTCAAAGGCCTGGTAACAGTACCATTCAGCAAAGGACCGGTGCCTTCCGGCAGTGGTATTGATCCTCGAGCAATAGTTCTAACATTTTCTGCAGAACAGCAACTACCAGAACCACTACCTCCATTGGAACCACGAGGTGCTAATATGTATTCTACTTCTTGGCCTAAATCTAGGTTTGATGTGTCGCCTTCAAAATTGCTAGAAAAACAACAAAAAATTAGTAAAAAATCTTTAGCATTTAAGCAGAGCTGCAATTATATTTTGAAAGTACCTGAAATGGAAAAACACTTCTTTATCATGCGAAATGGTCTCGATAAAACCAAAACCATCCTTCAAGGCTGCTACAAATCCTTGGCATAACTGGCCGTTGCTTAAAGACTGACGTCCATTTTTAGAGACACCATTGCGCAATGAGGTGCTTGATTGTGAAGTTGAACTACTGCTGCTTGACGAGACAGTTGAACCGTTAAAGCTGTGGTTTGATGACTGGTTACTAATGGCAGTTACTACAACATCTGTTGCTATCAGTTCTTTATTACGCTTAACCTGAGGAAGAAAAAATTCACGTACATCATAAGCTGATCAAATAAATTTATATTATTCAAAAACAATCATTATGCTCAGTCTATATATATTGTCACCAGTGATAATTCTGACGCAAATTACCCAATAAGTAACATCACAGAATAATAATATCATACATTTGTCTTACAAAATATAATCCTCACCTGACTAATGTTGAAATCAACTTTATCACCCATTCTAGGTTGCCGATCACAATCTTTTGCAAAGAAAGGAACTGATTTCTTTTGGCCATTGCTTTGGTAAGAAATCATGCCCCCTTCTGGAACAGGAGGCCCGCCGTTTTGTGTTGGACCGCCGTTTTGAGATTTGCTAGGGCTTCTTGGAGAGGCTTCCCTAGTCACGACTCCCGTTAGATTTGATTCGATTAGGGTTTCGAATTTTACAGTACCTGAAAAAATCATATTCATGGTAATAATTATATTAATCTTATATCTTCTTATATATAAAAATTAATTGCAAAATGTGTTGGTAAGCGCATAACTCAACAACGCCTGGACCAATTTGGCCAATTCTTTTTTTAAATGTTCGTTGATATCCAAGGATGGTTCTTACGGCGAGAGAAAATCGAATAATTGCCGGGAAAACCCTAAAAACAGCTCTTTCTTTTTTTCATACGAACGTTTTCGAACTAAAACGTAGAATCAATTTGAGCTTTATTGCTATTATATAAAGTTCATATCAAATTACAAGCACTCACTGTATACTCCTTCTAAACGATTATTCGGATTTTGATAAATCTTTCTGAGGTTTGATAAGGAAATTTTCCAGGATGTATGTGATTATAAAGTACTGGGATGTATGTGCAATATTGTAGAAATAAATGGCAAAAATTGCAAAATTCACATGTCAATGTTTGAATTGAAAACAAATGAAAACTATCATCTGCCAAAAATTTCAAATTACTTATGAACCTAGACAATATTAGAATATGTACAATAAATTTACGATTATTAATAAGTTGCGCATATGAATAAGAAAAATGAAATGTCTACATTATTATTTGCCAAAAAGCAGCTGAGATGTGCCAGAAATTAAAATAATATAAAATACAGTATTTGTATGGCAGATTGAATGATACACATATGAACAAGATATGACAAATTAATTCACTTAAAATATGAAATTAAGTATTAATCAGGGCCGGTCCTACCTTTAATGCGATGCATGCGAAAAATACGAGCGCACGTCTTAGGGGGCGCCAACACAAGATTCCGATATTAAATTTTCAATATAGTTTTTTTTTCGATATATAATTTCTTTGCAACTTTTACTAATCTTTCGACAATATTTTTAAAATTCGTAAAAAATTCACTTTATAACAATAAATGTGAAAGTAAAGATGAATACATACAATTCGGCCCTCACGATATCGATTAGGAGAAGTTTAAGATGCAATTTTGGATATCTTAAATAAAAAAAAAATTAAATTTATTTAATCCAACATGAAGTACCAGTGTTATGTTATGGTTGTGGTTATGTTATACTGTTTAAAATACTTCAATTTCCAATATAGTGTGGGAATTGAGACTCATCATTTTATTTAAAGCAGTTCTACATTTAACATCGCTCATATTATAAATGTATATGCATTTTGGCGTGAAGAGTAATTTAAAAAACAATAATTATTATTTTTAGGTAAGTGGTAAATATTATTATATTATATTAAAAAATTGTAGACATGGATACAGAACAACGTCTGTCGGGTCATCTAGTTAATTATATATATTTATGCCATTATTATTCATATAATAAATTTCACTTACCCGGAGGTAAATGTTTAATCCTTATAGCGCTGTGTCTAAAATTAGCAAAAGAGCTATTAGGATCTTGTACTGCTGTGAATTCCACTTCGTCTCCCATGGAGATCTCTCTCGTCACATCCAAAACCTCGGTAAAGTGGAAGAATAGTCTTGGCTCTCTCTCTGCACAACGAAGAAAGCCAAAACCATCCTTCAAGGCCACTACCACACCCTGATCTCTACGTTCGCCGGACACAACAAAGGACTCGTCCAGGAGTGAAATGGAAGTGGCTCTGCGTAGCTGATCACGTCGATCTGTCGCCAATTGGAATTGGACCCAGTCACCATGACGAAGAGTGAAATCGCCTTTTTGATCTTTATCACCAAATGGTACCTGGAAAAAAAATATGAATCAAATCAAATGAATTGTAATACTAATGGTGAATGGCATCGTGCCTTAAGGCAAATTGCTGGAACTCACCATACCCAAAACTAAATTATTAAAAAAAAACTTTGCAAAAACATGAAAAAATTAGATTTTTGAGAAATTTTGAATTTTTTTAAAAAATTTGACTTTTCGAAAAAAATGATTTTATATTTTGTTGTTTTTGTATTTTGATTTTTTTAATATCAATTTAAACGTTTTTTTGAGCAATCCCGCTGCATGGCTGATTTGAAGTCGAAATGACAAAGCGCGTAAACGCCGCGTGGTCGTCTAGCGTGTGAACATTAGTACGGAATCCATATATATGTACACAAAATTGGTACTTATTATTATAATTTTTATAAAATTCGTGATAATACGATGTACATACGAGGTCTGTTCAAAAAGTACACGGAATTACTAATAATTAAATTTCGCGGGTCTGGAGTGTCTGATTGTCAAAATTTTTTTTTTTATTGTGTTGGTATACATGCCCCTAAAGTATGATGAAATTTTCAGCTATATTCACTGTTTACTTTGTCTGTGGTAGTCGCTAAGGTTCGACGTGTTTTTCTGAGCTCGGCGATTTTTACAATGGAAGAATTGAAAAGTCAAAGAATTTGTATTAAATTTTGCGTAAAAAATGAAATAAAGTGTTGCAAAGTGCAAAAATTCACCAGATATGGCTCCGTGTGACTTTTTCCTAGTCCCAAAGTTGAAGAGACCCATGAAAGGACTACGGTTTTCCTCGATTGAAGAAAATCGCTGAGAGTGCTCAAGGACATATCAAAAAGTGAATATCAAGGGTGCTTCGAAAATTGGAAAAAACGCTGGCATAAGTGTATTATATCTGGGGGGACTACTTTGAAGGGGACCACATTAATGTAGACGAATAAATAAATATTTTTATGAAAAAACGAAAATTCCGGGTACTTTTTGAACAGACCTCGTATGTCTAATGTTCATTTTTGACTCCCATATAGCATTATTTTTTAACTTTCCGTAGGGTAAGTAATAGTAATCGCAAACAAATCGAAAATGAAATTTTTTATATATCTTTACGTTTCAGAGGTTTTTGAACATTTTGGCATACCTTAGAAAAAATGAATGTATATGTGTGTGTGTGTGTTGACGATTTCGGGAACACGTTTCAACCGATTTTAATAATTCAAAAAACATTTTACTTGTATTGACAAGATGAAAACTGATTAAATTTCCATGAAGGCGGGTCTAGTGGTTCCGGAGATCTAGTGAAAAAAGTAAAAAAAATGCCATTTGGCGGTCAAAAATGATCCTTAGATATGTGCACATAAAATTATCAGATATTTTATAGAGATTTTAACAATAAGTATAAATTTTGCTTACATTCCTATGGGTTCCGTACCAATGTTTATTCGTTAGACGGCGTCGCGGCGCTTACGCGCTTCGATATTTCGTCTGTATGCAGTTAAAGCAGTACGATTGCTTCGAAGAAAAGTTCAGAACTTCCAAAATATTTCAAAATAAAGAAAAT
Organism: Ctenocephalides felis; assembly: GCF_003426905.1. Lineage (NCBI taxonomy): Eukaryota > Metazoa > Arthropoda > Insecta > Siphonaptera > Pulicidae > Ctenocephalides > Ctenocephalides felis. The sequence goes on from NW_020536999.1 coordinate 11,840,592, forward strand.
ATTTTTTTTCAAGAAGTCTTTTTTTCAAAAATTTATAGTTTCTCAAAAATCTGATTTTTTCAAAGTAATTTTTTTTCAAAAATGTTAATCTTTTTTAAAAAAAATGCACTGCTGTGTATATGATATAGAACAATTACCTCTACTTCAGAATGATCAGGAGCCCTATATCTGATCCTGCCTGGTAGGGGATCACTCTGATGTCTCTGCCCTGTGCCCCGATCTAACGGTTTTAAAACTTGGCCCTTTGTGATATCTGGATCTACATCTTCAAACACAACTGTTCCTGGTGGTAGCCGAACAATATTGCATGCAACTTCTTTACCCTAAAACAGAAATAACAAATATAAACTACATATTTCTTATCTCCCAGCTATGTTTATTTTTTTTAAACTTACATTTCTTGTTAAAATGATAAATTCCACATCATCTCCAGGCCTAAGTTCTTCGGATGTTTTGGCTTCAGAAAAGTGGAAAAATATTTCTTTGACTACATCTGCTCGTTCAATAAAACCAAATGACTCTTTCATAGAACACACAACACCCCTGTACAAAACTGGATGAGCCGGGTTCTCTAACCGGACATGGCAAGCACCCAAATTACCACTGTAAAAGATAATAGTAAATATTGAAAAAATTAAAAGAAAAAATATAGATGACTAAATGTAGACCGATTTTGCCGCATAACAAACCAATGTTATGGCAAGGCTATGTTATGAAAAACTTTCCATACTAATTCGTTCTAAATATTGTCAAAAGCCATGTGGTTGCTGAGCAGTCAGGCGTTTTTCTCAGGTTGTCAGATAGAAAATCTAACTTAGAAACCGCACAAATGTCACTAAAACGATCTTAGATAACAAGGTGTTTCTGACTCAGCTTCATAACATACAAGTGACGTTGCAATTTATATGTAAAGCGCCTGAATGCACAGCAATTACATGACTTTTTGACAGCATTCAATATATGATTCAATAGCATAATGTATGCAAGTTGGAGCATAACATGGCCTTGCCATAACATTTGTGTGTTGTGAGCCTGAATCAGCCCATAAATCAATAGTCATCTTCAAAATGTAAGAACTTTTTGTCCTTAATTATTTATCCTTAATTATTGTAGAATTCTTTATCACCAATTTAACATCTGTGCAAGACGGAATTCAAAATAAATATTGCAAATATCTATTGCTCTCAAACATATTTATGTTCATACTGATAATAAATCCGTAACCAATAAAATAAATATTTCAGGCTCTTATCAAAAAAATTGTTGATCAAATATAATATAAAAAGTATGTATATATATATAATGATAAAGTATGATTTATTCTAAAAGTGATATTATGATTTACATACCGTTGATTTGTTGCGATCTGAAACGAAACCTTGTCTCCACTTCGTAGAGTGACATTGCCCTCAACATCGTCCTTGGTATAAGGCAAGAAAAAGCATTCGCCCCTGTTCTCATATGAAATTCGGCCCTGTGTGTCGCCAGATCCTTCAGTCCTTAATTCAGTTGTTACATTACCAGTGACTCGTTCCTCGCTTAAAACCTGGGTGAAAAAATCGAAACAAATCAGAAAAAAGTTGTAATTTGGAATTATACAAATCTTTAATAAAAATAAAATACAGTAAAAATGTTTAATTATTCATCAACGGGCACTCAAATACAGTGGTACCTCGACATACGAGATTAATTCGTTCCGTAACCATGCTTATATCTTAAATCGCTCGTATCTCAAAGCAATTTTTTGAAATACCATTATTTCGTACCGGAATATTAAAAAATTTACCATTTATTAATTTGATCTTTATTTTTTTTGTCTATTCATGATATTGTGGAGTTTATACCCTTATCAAGCACAATATATATCTATGATGTACATCTGGGTCATCCACATATTTTTCAATAATTTCAAACTTGAATTTAAGAGACATGGCCCTTTTCTTTAGACTATGGTTATAAAAGTTCTTAATATTTTTTAAATGTACAAAAAACCAAAAAAAAAAACGCGTCACAATCACTAGACAAATTCATGTGATTAAAACGTTACTACCCCATTATTAATAATAGAAAATTAAAATGACTAACTATAAAATAATTTACTACCACACGACAGCCAAAATATTTCTAGGGTGAAAAAATCATTGTAACAACCGATAAAATTGTTCATATTTTCATTTTGCAATTAACATTTTCTAAAAAAAACTCTTACTCGCTCAAAACTAGAATTATATCGAATTTTGCTCGTATGTCGAAGCAACAAATCGCTCTTTTGGCGACTCGAATCTCGAAACACTCGTATGTCGGATCTTTCAAATTTTGTTTCTCGAATTTTGCTCGTATATCGAAGCAACGTCGGGTCGCAATCTAATGGAGTGGGGTGAAGGCATGGCATCATGCCTTAAAACTCTTGGTACGGAACCCAAAAAAATTTACACAAAACGTGTACACATTATTGAAATCTGTAATAAATATCTGATAATTTGATGTACATATGTCCAATAAACATTTTTGACCCCCCTATGACATTTTTTAACTTGTTTTTATTGAAAGCCCATAACCGCTAGACCTGCCTTTCGAAAAATTTAATCAGTTTTTTTATCTTGTCAATACAAGTTTTTTGAATTAGTAAAATTTTTGCCCCGTATCTTCTGAACGGCTAGACCTGCCTTCGCCAAAAACAAATAAGCACGTCCCTTGTCAATACGAATCGAATGTTTTTTGAATTATTCAAATCAGATGATCCGTGTTCCCGAAATCGTGAACGAAAATTTGTATCCGCGCATACACGCCCACACATACATCAATTTTTTCTAAGGTATTTAAGGTATTTTTTCTAAGGTTCAAAACTTTTGAAACGTAAAGACATATACAAAATTTCATTTTAGATTTTTTTGCGATTACTACAACTTGCCCTACTCAAAAATCTCTCAACGTACAATTATTTTAAAATTATAACTTATAAATAACATGAAATACGGCTAGAAGATGCTCCCAAATTTTTTGGTACAGGTATTTGGATTAAAATAAAAATATATAGAAAATTTGTAACTACAATAATTTTTACAAACTGTACCCTCCCTGCCTTGATTAGGAAACAAAACGTACAAGAAATTTGGAAGCATCCTTTTAAACAAATATGGAAAATGGATTAAAAAACGAATTATAAATAAACTTTAAAACTATTTTATACAAATTAATCCATTTCCCTGCGTCTATTATCTCCTTGAATCTCAAAACACTAGCATGTAAGATCTCTCAAAGTTCGTTTCTCGAATTTTGCTCGTATGTCGAGGCAACGAATCGCACTTTTGGCGACTCGTATCACGAAACACTTGTATGTCGGGTCGCAATTACAATACCAAAACATCTCTTAATGTACGTTTAATATAAAGTTATAACTTATAAATAACCTAAAATATGGCTAGAAGATGCTCCCAAATTTTTGTACGCGTATTGGATTAAACAAAAAATATATAAAAAATTGCAACTACAATAATTTATACAAACTGTACCCTCCTGTCTTCGTTTAGAAAAGGAAACGTACAAGAATTTGGAAAGCATCTTTTAACCCTATATAAAATGGATTAAACTCGAGTTAAAATTAATTTTAAATCTATTTAAA
>NW_020536999.1:11845213-11863892 GCF_003426905.1 Ctenocephalides felis
AGCAATTTGCCTTAATAAGCACGATGTCATACACCACTAGTTTATCTGTGCATTGAATGGGATTTGGATGTGGGTGTTTCATTTTTTTTTCAACTAGTCGATTTATTATAATTAAGTATATGTAGTTTCTTGTTAATAACTGCTCGAAATCTGTGTCATTTGAATTGAAGTGTGCGTGGTACAGGGTAGAGAGTTCAAATGTGATAAGAAACAGTTTGTTCTTGTGATTGCTCCCAGCACTTATGTCAATGGCCCCGAAACAACAATATATAAATATAAATATACTGATATACAATGGTATATATATATATATATATATATATATATATATATATATTATATATCGCTTAGGATAGATATGCATATATATAGTCGTATGCACGCATGCAACGATAATAATCCATATATAAATATAGTTGTATATTTAGATTTCAATCATCAGAGGCGCATTTCAAAAAATTCATAAAGACATTTTTATTTCAAATAACTTGTATACATTCCAAGTGTCAATATTACATGAAAATTATCTAGTCATTCTACAAAACTGATATTTTTTCAAAAATTTCTACTCGATACTGAAAAAGGAGTAAATTTATATTTTTTATATAAATTAGCCTCTTTTCTTTTGAGTTTCGGACACGAAATGTATTATTTCGAAACGACGTTGCCTTTGGTAAATGCACGTTTTCCATTTGCTGCTATACTCAAAGTAAATTTCCATTTTCCCGCCGGGAAAAGAAAACCAGGAAAAGCATCCTCATTTACGTGAGCTTTCAGATAGTAATTATCCTGAAAAAAAAAGAAATATATAATTTATAATTGCCTGTTTCTTAAATAATAAATATGAAGTAATTAACCCTAGAGAATATTAAAAAATATGTTATCTTCATATAGACGTTTCTCGTTTTCGATTTTTACCTTCAAAAGGGATAGTTAAAGGGTCCTACACTCAGACGTGAGGGCGCTGCTTTTGGCATTCAAATTAATGGCGCAAAGTTTGAAATAAAAATTATTGAATTTTAGTAATCGGTTATTTAAAACTAAATTTGCTATCACAATCGTATTAGGTATTAGATAATATTAAATTATAGCAAATATTCAATCAAATTGAAATATAAATCAACAAACACTCTGCCGGTTTAAATATACATCACATCTAATCTACTGGAATAACTTCTACACTTTTTCTACTTATTAACCCTTTCCACTCGCGAATTCCGAGATTTATATAAATTTTTAAATCCGAGTCGAAAGGGTTAATATAAATATTTAGTGAAATTCAGTGAATAATGCATTATAGTGTTAGTTCCTTACATCGTCTGTCATTCTTGACTCTTATTAACTTATAATCATCCTGTGCAAAATTAGACATTCGTAATTAACCAATAATAAGATCATTAGCGCTACATGTGTTAATATTGTAACTAATTAAACCATAGAGCTGTGTTATAATTTGCAAGTATTTATAGTGATTTGGATTTTGGTTCAATTTTACAAGAAAACTCTGTTGATAAATATATATATTATTATAAAAAAATCAGATCTTTAGAAAAAATACGGAATGAACAAGGGATGTTTGGAAATAAATTTAAAACTGTGAAAGTTATAAATAGGACATAAGGATTCAACTAAAGGTTTCAGGAGCGTTTTTTGTTTATTGATATGCTAAAATCGTGTCGGAAATAGCTCAGTGAGTAGTATGTCCGACTCACAGTCATTTGATTTGTCGGATTGAAATAAATAATACACACACACATACACACACAAAACACCAGTCTGGGAAAAGGCATTTCTTTCGACAATAACAAAAAAAACACTCACACATACATACATCCATTTTTTCTAAGGTATGCCAAAATGTTCAGAATCCTCTGAAACGTAAAGTTATGCAGAAAAATCCATTTTTGATTTTTACAAAACTACATTTTTAGTCTACACTCTATTTATATATTTTTCTCACCGCTTGAACAGGGCAGGACGAAGGAAACTTTTGTCCAGGCCCCAGTAATATATCTATGAGAGGTTGTCTAATTTTGGCAAGAAAAGCTTCACTCAATGAATTTTTGCCTCCATTTTGACCCTTATTGCCAATAAAGGTGCAAAGGTCCACCCTTGTATCTGGTATCCATTCTTTGTACATGTTATTTGTGTACTTGAGAAGGGCACCTGTAGCCTAGTAATAAATTGGAACAAAGGTTAATACCCTAGTAAATTTAATAAATAAAAGCAATTGAATTATTTGAATAATCCAATTAGTAAAATAAATTACTTTAATCTTTTATAAATCTCTCTCTCTCTCTCTCTCTCTATAATATATATATATATATATATATATATATATATATATATGATAAAATTCATTTTTTCAAAAATATCGTTTTACGTACCGAACAATTATGGAATGTTTGGACATTTGTGTAATTCAAATTTATGTAGCTGTATGTTCGATTTAGCTTTTTTACTTCGAATTTGTGAATAATTGCAAAGGAATTGTCTATGAAGTCATTTTTGGCTGAGAGAAAGTTAAACCTGTAATTTGTCTGAAAATTAAAATTAAACAAATATTTATGTTAGAAAATAATTATATTGATTGAGTATTATTTTAATCTAAAGTATAAAAACTATAATTAAACCGACCTATATTTTTATTTATTAAAATATAAGTCAGTAATTAAAATAAAATTTATTACTTACTTTTGGAAATACATATTTGAGTTAATAATAAGAGTTTATACTTAATTCTAAAAATTTAGTCACAAATATAAGACTGTTATTAATTTTATTTATTAAAATTACATACCCAACAATGCACTTCTCTGCAAACAAATATAACAAAGACATTGTTATAAATAATTTAAAAACCCATTTTTGCGAAATTTAGTTTTATTAATTTTGGGCTAGGGTTTGCGACAAATATTAAAGTAGTAATACGTATTTTTAGATTTTAGATAGTTCTAGAGTTCAGAATTTTTTATTCAAAAACAGATAATTGTTAACAACAATAGACATATTTAGTTTTAATAAGTTTCAACGAAAATTATTCGGTTTTCAGGAAATTAGATTTCCGTACAACGTCAAATGATTTATTTTATCTGATAATGTAATAGCGAGCAATTACGTTTTAAAGATTTTTAGATATCAATTTATATATGAATATATTATTTAAATATATATATATATATATATATATTATATTTAATAACAATTGATATATAAAAATCTTTGAATATGCAATTGTTATTATTGTTAAACAATAGTTCAAGTTTTTTATATGATCGCCAATAATGATTTTATTTTGGTGAACTAGAGGTCTCCATTTTTTTTAAAAAAAAATTATTTAATTTCATTTTCAAAATTAAAAAGTATTAAATTAAATATTTTCGGAGATAGAATATCTTGACATCATTTTTATTAATAATTTGAAAATTGAACGATTTCACATTTGAACTTTGAACAACTGTCTCATTTTTCTTTAAAAAAATAAACTGTTTACTATAACTTTATTATTTATTATTATGTCGTACGGTAAGTTATTGTAATCGTCCAAAAATGGATTTTTTTTTGCATATCTTTACGTTCAAGAGGTTTCTGAACATTTTGACATACCTTAGAAAAAATGGATGCATGTGTGTATGTGTATATGTGTGCACGGATACAATTTTTTGTCTACGTTTTCGGTAGCACGGATAAACCGATTTCAATTATTCCAGAACCATTCGATTTCTATTGATATGGAGATGTGCTGATTAGTTTTTGGCAAAGGCAAGTCCAGCCGTTTCGGAGATTCAGAGCAAATTAGAAATCGAATTTTTGAGAGAGCGGAGTACCCGATTTGAATGATTCAAAAAACATTCAATTTGAAATGATGGGGAGAAATGGTGATTTGTTTTAAGTAAAGGCAGGTCTAACCGTTTTGGAGATACATAGCTAAATTGCAGTTTTTGAGAGAAGTACTCGTAATCATCCGATTTGATTGATCCATAAAACTTTTTTGCTTGTTGTGACGAAACGATAGTTTTTCAGGAAAACCTTTTTTTGGGGTTTTGAAATTTTATAAAACTGCATTTTTAATTTTCAAAAAAATGTTTTTCTTTTCAATATTGAAAAGAATTCAGATTTTAGTTTTAATTATGGCTAAAGTGCTAAAGCTCACTTATATACTTTAAATAAATAATTTTAACTTTGCAATTCAGTTTATATAATTCTTTTAAATTGATTAATTTACTCTTCGTGTAAACTTATATAACCGTCGTCGTTCAATTTTTAAGCTCTTATATTTTTGTCTATAAAATACGGATAATGGAAGTTATTGCATTTATAATAATATATTTCATATCATTTAATATTTTTCGAATAATTCATTACGGTACAGGAAGTTCCAGCAACTTGCCTTAAAGCACGATTCCATAATTATATAATTATATAATTATTAATAAATTATATAATTATTAATAAAGAGGGCTTCTTGCCCCATGGTTATTTATCTATGGCTTCCAGTCTATTCGCCTAGTGTGCCAATGGCTTTAGATAAGTGAACGTAAGCGTCGCATCTTTACGAATACACTCTATGGTTCCATTGAAATGTCATTTACGAACTGTCAAAAATTGCATAAAAGTATAATACAATTTAAAACTATTTATATTAGTGTTTAGTAAATAATATAATAAACAATGATTGGTTGTTGTGTCTGTTGTTCGGCATTATTGCCTAGATACAAAAGATTAGTCGATAACATATTTCCAGTGGATCCTGATGAAGGTTTAGTAAAAGCCAATATGGACAAATTGATATTTTATTCTTTATCATCTCCAGAAAAGTTGGATAGAATCGGAGACTATCTGTACCAAAAAGCTAGCAGGGACATAAATCGCAGAAGGTATGGTTTTGTTATTATTGCCATGGATGCTATGGATCGCCTCCTAAAAGCTTCACATGCCAAAACATTAAATGTATTTGGACACAGTTTCTTAAAAATGATTCAAAGACTCTTAGAGTCCTCAGAACCCCAGCTACAAATCCTAGCTACTCACTCGTTTGTCCATTTCGCTAACATTGAAGAAGACACTCCTTCTTATCACCGAAGTTACGACTTCTTTGTATCCAAGTTTTCTTCAATGTGTCACAGCAGTCATAAAGATACCGATACTAGAAACCAGTTGCGTTTGGCTGGTGTTCAAGGTTTGCAGGGTGTAGTAAGAAAAACTGTGTCCGATGATCTTGTTGAGAACATTTGGAACAAACAGCACATGGATAAAATTGTACCATCATTACTATTCAATTTACAAAATTGCCAAACGTGTGAGACTAATGTTTGTATGGACTCTAGAAACCAGGAAGTGTTACCACCGGTTTTAGCTGAGGAATGTTTACGGGAAGTTGTTGGTCGTGCTTCATTCGGACATATACATTGTGTACTTAAACCTGTTTTGAGGCATCTCGATAGTCATCAATTGTGGGTACCAAATACTTTTGCTATACGAACTTTCAGGACTATAATGTCTGCTATACAAGTACAATATTCATACACGGTTGTTGAAGCATTGATGACCCATTTAGATGAAAATTCTGAATCTAATCCTAAAATTCGCACAAGTATTGCTGATGTTTTATCTAAATTATAGCTATAGCCGCAGGCGAGAGTGTAGGACCTTCAGTATTAGAAATAATTAATTCTTTAATGTCTAATTTGAAAAAGAGTGTGTCAAGGAATGTTGAACCGACAGTAGTAGAGAATCAGTATCAGGAGAGTCTTATAAATGCTCTTGGAGAATTTGCTAATCATCTACCTGATTATCAGAAAATTGAAATTATGATGTTTATTATGAATAAAGTTCCGTATCCTTGCAGGGACTTGCAAAAGTCTGATGTTCTTTTGCAAAGTATATTGTTAAAATCTTTGTTGAAGGTTGCTACAAAGTATCGCAGTGTGCATCTTGATAAAACGTTCCAATTGTCGTTTTTGGAGCCTTTGTTGAAAATGGCGTGTGCTCCTGATGCAAAAATGAGGGTTTTGGTACAAAATATATTTCATACTTTATTAGACAGACATAAAAATGGCTTGAAATTATCTGAACCAAGTATTGATATTACTACAAAGGATTTGAACTTGGAACAATCTTCTCGTTCTGATATAATATTTATTAACAAACACGGTTCTGCAATTTATAGTAGTTTATATAACTCTCTTCAGTTAGATGATACTGATATAGAAATGTGAAGGCTGTGTATACAACACTTGCATTAATTTGTATTGAACTGGCTTCAAATGAGACTATAGTAGATTATTTACAACTCATACTAAGCATTCAGCAAATGGCTATAGCAAATCCACAATTGACACCTGCTCAACGATACCACATAACATCCTTGACAATCGCTGTTTTCAACATGGTACCACAAGTACTATCTGTATCACCCTTACGTGAATACTCTGAAAAGATTATTGAAGCACGAAGGACAGAAGCACCTTACTTGCTACCACCGCTTTTAAGCCACTACGATAGTTCCCAAACAAGACCTTTATCCAGCTTGCAACATCTCATGATCGATCAAAACACATTAATCGAAGGCTTGAAATTAGTTGGTGTCGATGGATCTTCATTAAAACAATTAGCTCACTTTGCACATTGCCCGATAACTATGAACATGGGTCACAGACACAGTTGGGTCGAGGCTGGCACTTCTTTAGGAAGTGCCACGGATTTGAGCTCTTTAAATAACGATGTAGACAGTGCTGCGAGTTCACCAGGTTTATCCAGAAAGATCAACACCGAAGAATATTCTTTTGATGTCATGAAACGAGCAGTAAATGAACAAACTGAGTCTGAACAACTACTGCAAGAGGAACAATATAAACGGCTTGCCAAGGCATTTAGGAATGAAACATTTGATGAACTTTTAACACGAACAAACCACAGCATGAACTTTTACGCAACAAATTAAACGACATATTCAGTTCATTAAAATTTTCCAAAAACTTACGTGGTGTTAATGCTTTACCATCAAACGAGACTTTAGCAATGGAGCCTACGTATGAAACACATTTTCCAGAATTATTTATCCATTAATTGTTTAGTGAATTTCCTAGTCAAAGGACCAAATATTAATGCACAATAAGATGTATTTGAATTTTTGTCATGACTTAGATGAAAATGCTTATTTTCAAATCGTACTATGAGATTAGATTCCATGTTGTGTAAATCTTATTGAAAAATGAGAATAGTTTTTTAAGAATAGTATTTATGATAGACTCCACAAATGTAAGAGATATAAATAATATATAATATATGAATAGATGAAATATAAAATATGTAATGTTAAACAAAATAAAAATGTTGAAAGTAAGTTAAATAATATTTATAATTTATTATATAGTACATATTTTGTTACACTCAAAAGTATTAGCTGAATCTGATTTTTCAACCCGCGGGTCAATTTAAATTTGAAAATTTTATTTTGGGCCGCACGTAATTTAGATATATATATATATATATATATATATATATATATATATATACTAGCTGACCCGGCGAACGTTGTGCCACTAGTCAGATCGATTTCCAACTAATATTTTTCGAACAGTTTTTGAATTCCTAAAATCTATTTGCGCGCTAAAATGTGGACGAAATTTTTTTCACTTTTCAGCATATTTCAAAAATTCGTCAAAGTTTGCAAAAATTAGTATCGTTTTTTGGCATTTGTCGAAATTAGACCTTTATTCGACGTTTTCTCAAAAACGCCAGACCCGATTTCAGAAATTTAAAAGCCATTTGATGTATTTAAATGAGGATAATCGTTTGTCAGTTTTGTGCGACGATCTGCCGAGCCGTTACTTTGTAATTTGAAAAAAAAAGTATTAAATTTTTCGTCCACATTTAAGCTCACACTACCGAATCGATTTAAAAATTCAAAAACTGTTCGAAAGATTAGTTGGGGATGATACTGATTAGTTTTGAGTGAAAATCTACCGAGCCGTTTTCTTGCAATTAACTGTCGAAAAAAAAATTCAGCCGATTTTTATGGAACTTTTTTTTGGCGATATATATCATGGTCTTATAGAACTTACTGAAATAAAACGGCTAAAAGTTATTGAATAAGTTTGAGAAAATTAATAGTTTTTTTTGACGTTTGTTAAAATTAAAATTAAACGATTTACTTGGTATAACGATAGAGTACTTGGTCTTAATGGACATACTAAACCATAGGTTCCCAAACTTGTTTGTGCCGTGGACCCCTTGAAATGTTTTTTGTTTTGTTATGGATCCCCTATATAAAAGTGAACACATGTACCAGATTCGCTGAAACAGTCGAGGATTTCCATCAAGTGATCCGGGTTTTTACAAAAACAATTTTCGGCCCGGATTGTACCGCGTTCTCAGAAAGTATACGTTTAAATCGAATTTTCGCAATGCTTGATATTAAAATTACAAATACCCATCAAATATCTGGAAACGATATATTTCACATCACTCAATAAATCCGTAGGATAACTAAGAAAAACCCATTTTTTTGGTAAATTTCTTTTTTTTTTATGAAATATAGTTTCTTCGAAGACGATATAACGATTATAGCGAACTTCAAACTTTTCGAAAACATTTTTTTAATGCGATTTGTACTTTGTCATAAAATTCAGCTATCATTTCATCATTTTGTTAAAGTTCCTTCATAGAAAGCATCCTTTTAAGATCTGAGATTGGTATATGGTCGCTAGGGAACAGATCTAGAGAATATGGTAAAAGGGGAAGCAATTTGGAGCCTAATTCATATTTTTCTTCTTTTTATTTTTGTGACCAAAATTTAAAGTCGGGCCGTTCAATAGTTTTCGAGATATGCGTGGTCAATGGGTCGCTGGCTCCGCGCTCAATACTACTAGTTTAACAGATGGTATGTTCTCAAAAACACATATTGCGATTTTGATGAAACTTGGCACATATTGTTACTGTACCTTACTAAGAATGTGACAAAAATTTAAAGTTGGGACGTCCAATAGTTTTCGAGATATGCGTGGTCGATGGGTCGTTGGCTCCACGCTCAATACTAGTATTTAAATAGGTGCTATGTTCTCAGAAACACATATTGCGATTTTGATGAAACTTGGCACATATTGTTACTGTACCTTAATAAGAATGTGACAAAAATTTAAAGTTGGGACGTCCAATAGTTTTCGAGATATGCGTGGTCGATGGGTCGTTGGCTCCACGCTCAATACTAGTATTTAAATAGGTGCTATGTTCTCAGAAACACATATTGCGATTTTGATGAAACTTGGCACATATTGTTACTGTACCTTACTAAGAATGTGACAAAAATTTAAAGTTGGGACGTCCAATAGTTTTCGAGATATGCGTGGTCGATGGGTCGTTGGCTCCACGCTCAATACTAGTATTTAAATAGGTGCTATGTTCTCAGAAACACATATTGCGATTTTGATGAAACTTGGCACATATTGTTACTGTACCTTACTAAGAATGTGACAAAAATTTAAAGTTGGGACGTCCAATAGTTTTCGAGATATGCGTGGTCGATGGGTCGTTGGCTCCACGCTCAATACTAGTATTTAAATAGGTGCTATGTTCTCAGAAACACATATTGCGATTTTGATGAAACTTGGCACATATTGTTACTGTACCTTAATAAGAATGTGACAAAAATTTAAAGTTGGGACGTCCAATAGTTTTCGAGATATGCGTGGTCGATGGGTCGTTGGCTCCACGCTCAATACTAGTATTTAAATAGGTGCTATGTTCTCAGAAACACATATTGCGATTTTGATGAAACTTGGCACATATTGTTACTGTACCTTACTAAGAATGTGACAAAAATTTAAAGTTGGGACGTCCAATAGTTTTCGAGATATGCGTGGTCGATGGGTCGTTGGCTCCACGCTCAATACTAGTATTTAAATAGGTGCTATGTTCTCAGAAACACATATTGCGATTTTGATGAAACTTGGCACATATTGTTACTGTACCTTACTAAGAATGTGACAAAAATTTAAAGTTGGGACGTCCAATAGTTTTCGAGATATGCGTGGTCGATGGGTCGTTGGCTCCACGCTCAATACTAGTATTTAAATAGGTGCTATGTTCTCAGAAACACATATTGCGATTTTGATGAAACTTGGCACATATTGTTACTGTACCTTACTAAGAATGTGACAAAAATTTAAAGTTGGGACGTCCAATAGTTTTCGAGATATGCGTGGTCGATGGGTCGTTGGCTCCACGCTCAATACTAGTATTTAAATAGGTGCTATGTTCTCAGAAACACATATTGCGATTTTGATGAAACTTGGCACATATTGTTACTGTACCTTACTAAGAATGTGACAAAAATTTAAAGTTGGGACGTCCAATAGTTTTCGAGATATGCGTGGTCGATGGGTCGTTGGCTCCACGCTCAATACTAGTATTTAAATAGGTGCTATGTTCTCAGAAACACATATTGCGATTTTGATGAAACTTGGCACATATTGTTACTGTACCTTACTAAGAATGTGACAAAAATTTAAAGTTGGGACGTCCAATAGTTTTCGAGATATGCGTGGTCGATGGGTCGTTGGCTCCACGCTCAATACTAGTATTTAAATAGGTGCTATGTTCTCAGAAACACATATTGCGATTTTGATGAAACTTGGCACATATTGTTACTGTACCTTAATAAGAATGTGACAAAAATTTAAAGTTGGGACGTCCAATAGTTTTCGAGATATGCGTGGTCGATGGGTCGTTGGCTCCACGCTCAATACTAGTATTTAAATAGGTGCTATGTTCTCAGAAACACATATTGCGATTTTGATGAAACTTGGCACATATTGTTACTGTACCTTAATAAGAATGTGACAAAAATTTAAAGTTGGGACGTCCAATAGTTTTCGAGATATGCGTGGTCGATGGGTCGTTGGCTCCACGCTCAATACTAGTATTTAAATAGGTGCTATGTTCTCAGAAACACATATTGCGATTTTGATGAAACTTGGCACATATTGTTACTGTACCTTAATAAGAATGTGACAAAAATTTAAAGTTGGGACGTCCAATAGTTTTCGAGATATGCGTGGTCGATGGGTCGTTGGCTCCACGCTCAATACTAGTATTTAAATAGGTGCTATGTTCTCAGAAACACATATTGCGATTTTGATGAAACTTGGCACATATTGTTACTGTACCTTAATAAGAATGTGACAAAAATTTAAAGTTGGGACGTCCAATAGTTTTCGAGATATGCGTGGTCGATGGGTCGTTGGCTCCACGCTCAATACTAGTATTTAAATAGGTGCTATGTTCTCAGAAACACATATTGCGATTTTGATGAAACTTGGCACATATTGTTACTGTACCTTACTAAGAATGTGACAAAAATTTAAAGTTGGGGCGTCCAATAGTTTTCGAGATATGCGTGGTCGATGGGTCGTTGGCTCCACGCTCAATACTAGTATTTAAATAGGTGCTATGTTCTCAGAAACACATATTGCGATTTTGATGAAACTTGGCACATATTGTTACTGTACCTTAATAAGAATGTGACAAAAATTTAAAGTTGGGACGTCCAATAGTTTTCGAGATATGCGTGGTCGATGGGTCGCTGGCTCCGCGCTCAATACTAACATTTAAACAGATGGTATGTTCTCAAAAACACATATTGCGATTTTGATGAAACTTGGCACATATTGTTACTGTACCTTACTAAGAATGTGACAAAAATTTAAAGTTGGGACGTCCAATAGTTTTCGAGATATGCGTGGTCAATGGGTCGTTGGCCCCACGCTCAATACTAGTATTTAAATAGGTGCTATGTTCTCAGAAACACATATTGCGATTTTGATGAAACTTGGCACATATTGTTACTGTACCTTACTAAGAATGTGACAAAAATTTAAAGTTGGGACGTCCAATAGTTTTCGAGATATGCGTGGTCGATGGGTCGTTGGCTCCACGCTCAATACTAACATTTAAACAGATGGTATGTTCTCAAAAACACATATTGCGATTTTGATGAAACTTGGCACATATTGTTACTGTACCTTACTAAGAATGTGACAAAAATTTAAAGTTGGGACGTACAATAGTTTTCGAGATATGCGTGGTCAATGGGTCGTTGGCTCCGCGCTTAATACTAAAATTCATATGCAATGTTTTTCTTTACTTTTTGGTTCATTTCTAAATGTGCCGTGGGCCCCTATTTTTATTTTGTAGACCCCCAAATTTTGTTTTCCCTGCCGTGGACCCCTCGAAAGTTGCCATGGACCCCAGAGGGTCTATGTGGACCATTTTGGGAATCACTGATTTGACCTCCTGGTCAAAAATAAAAAAAAATCACTTTTGATTTTTAGACGTCCACCATAACTTACCTTACAAGAAGTTAATGTTGCTAATTATCTTCATTGACAAATGTTTAATACTAGAAAAATTTGCAATATTTAAAAAAGGCATAAGTGATACTTTGTTTTCAAGCCAATCGCGAAAACTTCTTCAAATGTTAATTTTGTAAATTAAGTTAATAATCTTAATCAATAATGAGGTTAAGCAACTTGAAAAATCTGAAAATTTGACAATTAATTATCATAATTAAGTTATTTGTAGGCCTGTAGTAAAACCATTAAAGTCTTACGGAAACTGGTTCAATTATAACAATTGTTGATTTTTGAAAATTTGCTTTTAGAAAATACTCCGAGTTAACCTGTTTGTTCGTTTTCAATTATGTGTAATAAATCTACTCGGAATACTTTTTTAATCACTATTCATTAATTCATTTTTTATTGATTAAGTCGGTTATTTACATATATCGGGAAGTTTATGCAACTTGCCTTAAGGCAAAATGACACTTTCAACTAGTTACTTTTATTTATTTATAAAATAAAAACAAATCGATTTAGTACAGAGTTTATTTAAATAATGTTTGATATGTACAAATTACTCTTATTATTACAATAATAGTTAATAAAATTAGTTTTGCGCAACATTTACTACATAGGCGAAGCAATATATTTTTAATACTATATATCGATTATAGACATTTAGTAATATGTTTATTAAAATTATATTCAATATTATAAAAAAATCTTACAATTTCCATCACGTACCAAAATTAAATTTTTAATATATTGTTATACTTCTATATAAAAATTATTTATTCAAATTCCAAAGTTTATCTTTATGTTTAAAAGTAAAGCAACGATACAATCATTTTTACTTATAGTAACACAAATATATATATATATATATATATATATATATATATATATATTCATATAATAATAATTTCTACTATACATATTAAATAGTTTATACAAATGCTACTTAAATAAAAATATCGCATTTACAAAGCTTAATCTAATTAGTAACAAAAATATATTAAGAAATGTTAACTTTTAATTTACTGAGTAAAATTTAATTTACTAAGTAGACTTTTATTAGTTTACTAATTCTATAAAATAATTATAAATGCAGCAAATTTTGGTGTATCACATTTTATTGAAAAATTTCTTTTAATTTTTTTTTTGGTATTGTTATATTGTCTTAAAAATTTATATAACTATCGAATATTTTTCATAGGCAGTGTAATTTTGAATTTTTTTTTATTGTGGCAGGCAGTATTTTTTTTAAATTTTATTTATAACTAGATAAAATTTAAGAAGTTTTTTTTTATTATGTATCTATATATTTTAATAATGGTTTTGGATACAAAGTTTCTTTGGATAATATTTATACTATATTTGGATGATATTTGAGATCAAAGTAAAAGCATAATTCAAGTTTATTTATGATTTTCAGATTTTTTGACTATATTATGTACGTTTCGATACTGTATGTGTGCCATCATTCAGTATGTTTAACAAATTCTAAAAAATATTTTACATAGTTTAGAGAAAAATACAAAATTACTAGAAAAGAGATTATTTAAGGGCCAACGAGCACTGTTTTAGACAGTAAAAAAATATATACATTTTAGTCACACTTTAAAAATAAAATAAAAAAATATATATAAAAAATAAAAAATAAAAGTATTTATATTTTATTCAACAAATTGTTCAAATAAAAAATTAAATTCATCAAAAATAAATTTAATACAATTCCAGTATAAAATAATATATAACAATAATATAAATCATTAACACATTAAGGATTTGACATTGTAACACTCATTTCGTTTATTTATACTTTTATTGTCAATTTATTTAGAAACCTTATATTTGACTAGACATCAATATATAAATCTAATTTAATTCATGAATTCATTATTATTTATATTTACATACTGCTATATTTTGGAAATTATTCATACTAATATTCGAATTTGGTTTTTAAAGCCTTAAACTTTTTGGTATTATGTTGACGATGCAAAAATAAAAAAAAGTAAAAATATTTGGACATATGAATTAATTAATAATATTTCACTAATGATTAAATGTATATTTATAGATTTTTTAGATTATATTATTTTATTTTGGTTATTTAAATTAAGATTCTAAATTTTGAATGGATATAAGAAGACATTTTGTCAAATAACTTTTATGTCGAAATTTTGAGTTATAGTTATAACTGACACAATTTAAAAAAGCCAGGACAGCTAGTATATACTACATTTATTACCAGCTTGATTTCCATCGTCAACAATATATTTTCAACTTCTTTATATATTTTATAATTTTAAAGCACTATGCAAATCTATTTAAGCTCACATTTACATTTAAGTATATAAAAAATTATATAACATTAATTATGTATAACATATACAGGTATTTGCATAATTTGAAATAACCGGTATGAGATCATTATTTAAAAAAAACATTATTTAGTAAATGTCAATTTTATTTTAATTATTTCAAAGGAAAAGTTTGTTTTCATCAGAAAATCTTTGTATTATTGAAACTTTTGAAATTTTGAAATCGGTTTTTAAGAGCATAAAATTAGAAAATTGAATTTTCTGTTTCTGAAACATTATATATATATAGATACTCCTTTTACAAAAATAAATTTAATTTCAATGATATTTTTTTCCTAAATGATCCCACACAAGTTCAAATCTATATACAAATTAAAGCTAATTTTTATTAATTAACATCTACTTAATCAGTCTATAAATTTACAGTTTTCTTAAGCTTTTTCTATATTTTAATTTGTCTACTTGATTAATGAACTAGATAAATTGTGATAAAATATATTTATTATTAATGACAATATTTATTAAATTATATCTGAAATATAAAAAATTTCTTTGAGAAATTCTTCAATTCTTCGTGAAATTGATTGAAAATATTTTAAAAAATTAAAAAGTTTGCTACTGGTAATGAAAATATTAATTAAAATTGAATGTTTGTTTTTAATTTTATTTAATATTTCTATTACCAAAGTTTTATTTAAATTATTTAAAGTATTTTATAACAATCAAATATTTAAATCTCAAAGTTTAATCAATAACAAGAATATTATATATTAGATCGTAAATACTAAAAATAATTACAAATCTGAAATTTGTACGTAGAAAATTTTAATAAAATTTTCTCATTAGTTACCCAAAACAATAGCGAGTAATTCTGCAAAAATTATAAACTAAATTTTATGTAATGTAATGTATGTATGTAATGTATGTGAACAAAATTGTGTAATAAATATTCTAAAAAATTATGTTCGATATATTACTTCTACATTAATATCTAATAACATCAGACCTAAGTTTATTATTTTTTAATTATTATCCAATACGTATTTCAAATTATATGCTTTGGTCCTTTTTGAAAATATTATAAAAGTATTAAAATATATTTGTCTCGAAATTATTGAAAATTGTAATTATTTACAAAGTCATTAGTAAAACGTTACTAAATTTGTTTTACAAGTTCTCAATAAAGATAATTTACAATAAAAAATATTATTTTTTTCAAAATGTTTTACCCAGATGGGCAGGATGGTTATGGAAAATTTACCATTTCAAGTTAACACATTCAAAAATAAATAAGATTTTTTCAAAGATAGAAAATTCAAAAGGCAATTTGTATGCCATTCTGCCAGCCCTCAAAAAAGAAGAATCAAAAAAGTTTCAAATGTGATTTTTCCAAAGATAACATATTCAAAAATAATGTTCCATAATGCTTTTTCTCATTTTTTTAGATAACATTTATTCAAAGTTGCGACCAATTGCGACTTCTTCACTTTTTCTAGGCCTCCAGAACAATTTTACCTTTTTTCTGCAACATTTATGTTTCCTCATTGATGATTAAGACTTCCTCAGCCTTGTTTTTGAATTGTCTAAATTTACGATTTAGACATTGTACAATTACGATTTTTCAATGCGAAATTTTTTCAGCATCATTTTCTTTTATGAAGATATAGGCCAAAAATCAAAATTTATGTAAAAAAATCAAACAATTTGTACCGAATCAACAGAAATTGTGCAACCCCAATACGTTTTTAAATTTTGGGGTCAATTTTCTTTATTTAAATTTTTGTTGTGTAGTGGAAAAATACATACAACTCTTTACTTCAAGATACTTTCGAAAACTTAAATTCTATTTGAATTCAAGAGTATTGAAACTTGTCCTTTATCCCTAGACAAAACTTTCTTTAGCAAACGACAACTCATGCACCAACTGCGATTCTTCCAAACTCCTCACATAATTTTGCTTATTATTATTCTTACTACTTCTGTCAGCACAACTTCTAATCTCATCAGGATCAGTATTACTAGGAGCTTCAACACTACTAATCGGTCTTGGTTCAGCATCATCCAAAGTTTCTTTCCGAAACAACAAAGTTGCAATTTTGCTCTTATGTTTAGGAGATCCTGCTTTTGCAGCTTTTTGGGTACTGTATCGTCTCCAAAAAGAATCAGTATTGCTGGATAAAGTACTAGAAGTAGTTCTGAAAGTACTTTTTCTACCATCACTCGAAGTGGTGAGTCGTCGTAATTTGTGACAACCAAGAAGTTTCATGAAACCTTCCCGGAACTTGGATGACATCAAGTTGTATAAAATCGGGTTGATGGCGGAGTTTATGTACAGCATTATTCTGCAAAAGTACAGCAGGATGTAGTATCCTTCCAGGCCCAAAGACATTATGGTTTCTGGTGGAACCACTATGATCCACAAAGTTAGGGCACGAAAGGGCATCAGACATACAAAGAAGGATAAAACCACAGCCCCTAACATCACCACGACTTGCCGCCTATATTTGTATATGTTGTTACCGTTTTTTCCGTGTGATACTGCAGTCATTGGATTTTCCATAAGGTTTTTGGCTATTATGGTGTATAAAATGACCAAGATGGCAAGAGGGATGAGAAAAAATACAGAAATTGAAGATATGAAAAACAGAGCTGGCCAGAAGGAATCTGCTTGGGTCAAACAGACGGCGACAATTGATCCGTCGAAGTATTCTTCGTACTGGTAGGAAGCGACCACCAGGATTGGACTGAAAAATGAAAAAAAATATATAAAAATACAGAAACACGTAAATTTGTAGGGCAGTTTTGCCCCAATAACAGAACTTATTTTTCTTGGTAGTGAAACTGTGAAAATAACTATATATTTGCAAGTTCAAAGCTTCTGTTATCAATAACATCTTGTGCATTCTTGCTTGTTCATATGTAAAATACGCCTGATTGCACAGCAAATAGAAACACATTTTTACAACGCTATGTTATGGGCTCTGTTACGGCAGAATTGCCTCATCAATTTTAAATTAAATCTGGAAAATCTTATAACATTTTCCAAAATCATATTTTATCATTTTTTAAAATATTGAATGAATTATCTTTGAATTAATTTTATAAAAACTAAAAATTTGCAACATAGAATAATAACTAGTATTGCATGGTATCGTGCCTTAAGCAAGTTGCTGGAACTTGCCGTACCTTAATAAATATTCGAGGAATTTTAAATGTTTTCAAATATAATATTATAAATACTGTAACTTTTATTATACGTATTTTATAGACGAAAAATAAGACCTTATGAATTGGACAATGACGTCTACATAAGTTTACATGAAAATTGAATAAACAAACTAGATCAAGCGAAGTTGGAATGAAGGATCTTATCTCACATTTTTAAGAATTATATAAACTGAATTGCAAAGTTAAACTTATTTATTGTAATTTCCTAAACATCATTTTGCTTTATGAAAATATAGACCAAAAAAACAATTTTTTGTGAAAAATCAAACAATTTGTATTGAATCAACAGAATTGTGCAACCCCAATACTTTTTTAATTTTGGGGTCAATTTTCTCTATTTTATTTTTTTGTGGAATTGAAAAATATATACAATGTTTTACTTCAAGATACTCTCGAAAACTTAAATTCTATTTTCTGCACTCTGTGCTCCGTATCTCCAAAACGGCTAGACATGTCTTTGCCAAAAACTAGTCAACATAATTTTCTATCAGTAAGATTCGATTGCTTTTGAATTACTCAAATCGGTTGAGAGGTACTCCCGAAATCGTCGACGAAAATTGTATCCACAAATTTTTTCTAAGGTATGCCAAAATGTTCAGTAAACCTCTGAAACGTGAAGGTACCCAAATTTTTCAATTTAGATGTTTAAATTAATTTTTTTTCAACTTTTCATTTTTTTCAACTTTATGCTCTTAGTTAAAAATCAAATTTCTGTATAAATCAACAATTTTGCCGAATCAACAGGTATTGTGCAACCTCAATACTTTTTTAATTTTGGAGTCAATT
>NW_020536999.1:11864892-11889389 GCF_003426905.1 Ctenocephalides felis
TAAATTTTTTTCATACCCCATGCTGATGCACAAAATGAAACAGTCATTTCGAATATGAAATGATAATTTTTATTGGTCAAAAATCATTTATGCCTCGAAATAGAGATCAAATAATTATACAAAGTCAATGATGATGATAGATAATACAAAAATTATCTGCAACTTTTAATTATAACAGCAGTAACCTCTTTATGATTTTACACAAATATGTATATTTTGTATTACTTTTTTTCTTAAATTTTTAATAAATAATATTAGAGATGACTTTTGTCAAAGCAAAACTCAATACACAAATGTCCAAGTGAATAAATTATATAATCTGTTAAATATTACCCAGTAACATTGCTTACATTGATATGACTTACAAAACAAAACCAAGGAGAAATGAAACAAAAACACTACAATCCAAAAATGACGGACAAAGAGATTCTTGGGTGTTAAGACATTTTTTTCATTATGTAATTTATTCACGAATAACGCGGTATTTTGGTTGTTGTTTTTTTTTTGTTCTGGTATGCCAAAAAAGCAGCGACGAATTTAATTTTTGGTTTTTCCATTACGATGCCATACATAAACAAAATTGCGTTTGCATCAGAAATCAAAATAACTGATCACTGTTTTGCTGCATATCACATTTTCTCTAAAAAATTCATTTTTTCATATTTTTACTTAGTCTTATTAGTTTAAACCATTTATGTCATATTTTTTGAGCGGATATTTATCTCATCAATCCTCCCAATCCTTAAATAAAGCCTTTTAATTCATTTTTTCTGTGAGATAAGGATGTTGGTAAGAGTCTCATTTAAGACTTTTGCCATTTTTAATTTTTGGACATCATTTTTAGGAACTCAAGATTTTTCTTTTTTTCTACTTCTGGATAATCATTCTGGGATTACACCAGGTTGTCTGGGTTGACGTGCAGATGATTGAAATCCTTTAGATCCATCGGGGCCTTTAGGTTGTCTGGACACTGTTAGGCGAGGTCCAGTCTCTTCAAGGGAACTTACACGAAGACGAGAAATCAAACGTTCGGGTCTGGCTTGAATGTCTGTCACCTGAAAAAAATTAACACATTAAAATATTAAGTGCAAAATAATAAAACTCGTTTTCCGTGCGAAGCCAAACTTCGATGCAGGATGAACCACAGGAAACAGAGGAAACAGAGGAAATTTTCGAGGAAACTAAGTTTATTGGAGCCTATTTGTTCATAACGCACTTTGAACGGGGCGGGTATTAGTTCCCGTCCAGAAAAACAAACACCGTTATCTTAACTACTATGTATCAAATTTAATAATAAATTTCTTTTAATTATGCATGGTATTTACCTTTAAATATCTTTTGATGTGTTCATAAATTTTTGTTCCCCCTTTATTATATTTATAAGACTAGTTGTTTAAATTGATAATTTTTTTAAAATAAATTGATTATAAATTTAGCAGTTTTAAATTGGAGAGAGAAAAATAAGGTCGCATTTAAAAAAAATATCACATGTACATATATCTCTAATTTCTAAATTTAGCAAATTGTTAAAGTATATTGTTACAAAAATAACTAGTGGTATATAGCCTTAAGGCAAACTGCTGGAACTTCCCGTACCGTAATGAAATCTTCGAGGAATATTGAATGTTTTCAAATAGATTATATAAATACTGTAACATTGTATAATATTTATAAGAATTATATAAACTGAATTGCACAGTTAAAATTATTTATTTAAAGTATATAGATGAGCTTTAGAGCTTTAGCCAGATCTCAAATTAAAATCTGAATTATTTTCTATATATAAAAAAATATAAGAATTATGAAATTTTTTCCCAAAAGCAATTGTTTCGTCAACACAAGCACAATTTTTTTGAATCATTCAAATCGGATGCATAGTACTTTCAAAAACTGCCATTTTTGAATATTAGCTCTGATCTCCGAAACGACTAGACCAGCCTTTGTCAAAAACTAACAAGGAGGCGTCTATTAATCATGTGATCGATTTTTTGAAGATTTTTGGACCCCCTCCCCCTTGGTGATATTCAAAATTACCCCCCCCCCTGCCCCTACCTACATCACGTGTATTTTTAGTTACGAGAATAAATTGTATAATTTTTGATATTTTTTGAAAATGTTTGAATTTTTTCATTAAAAAAATAAGGCAAAAAATAAATACACGTGATACCTTACTATACCCCTACCTCTCATAAAAACCTCACGTGATTAATGGACGCCCCTTAACCACTTCTCCCAATCATTACAAATTGAATAATTCAAATCGGATACTCCATTCTCTCAAAAACTCTTTCTATTTTCTGCACTCTTTGTTCCGTATCTCCGAAACGGCTGCACCTGTCTTTGCCAATAACTAATCAGCACTTTTCCCTATCAGGAAGAATCGAATGCTTTTTGAATCATTCAAATCGGTTGACATGTGCGCCCGAAAACGTGGACGAAAAAATGCGTACACACAAAACACACACAAACATCAATTTTTTCTGAGGTATCCCAAAATGTTCAGAAACCTTTGAAACGTAAAGATATATAAAAAAAAATATTTTCGATTTTTTGCGATAATAACTATAACTCACCCTACGACAAGTTAATAAGTTTTATGTATAGCAATTATAGCATACGGTAATAATTATTTGATAAATAAAATTTCAAAATAACAAAGGTATGTCTATAATAAAAATATATTATATTAAGGCTACAATTGATACGCGACGATAAAATGTACAAATATTTACAATAAAAAAGAGCTCCAGCGATCTGAACATATCTTGATCTGTGTTTATACTTTGCATAATGCTTTCAAATTCCGCTACAGGGTTCATTTGCCCCTATATTTTCCATCTATCAATTATAAAATAGTGAATAACATACACAAACTGAGCGCACAATTTATTGAAATATTCATACTGATGTAAGAGGTTACATCACTGTAGCAGCCAAAAAAACGTATATTTTTGCCATTTTATTCGGGCGGAAGGAAAATATTTAATACTAAAGATAGTAAAGATAGATACTAAAGATAGTTATTCATTGTACTTTAAAGTACCAAAATAAAATATAATTGTAAAACAAATTAAAAACAGAGGCAAACGCGGTAGCCATTTCGGCGAGCCGCGTCAAATTATACACGCTGTTTGTTTGGCGAGCATTTTATTCAAAATCGTTAACTTTCAACGAAAAAACGGCTACAAGTTTGTTAATAATTGATGAATAAATTAACATGTAGAAAATCCGCTATGATGGGCACTTTAAAATATAATTTTAAATATACAGTAAAAGAATTCGAATGAAAAAAATTCTTATTGCTGTAGTTATTTTGCGTGCCGCGTTGAAAAATCGTGTTTCGAAAAAAACGCGTTTAAATTTTGAAATAAATTATAGATAAGAAAAAATGAAAAACTTGTCAGTTTTTTTTTCCTTATATCCCAGCAACATACAGATGCCTTATTATTTTTATAATTTTTTTCTTATTTTCTTCCTTTGATGATTATTTATTAGAGCGTCCTACTTTTGGCGCATCCGTCAAAAGCCGTTCGGCATGCTAAAGTCATTTATAATCGACTTTAAGACAAAAATTACATGTTTAGATGCTAATATTAATGTCTAAAACTATTATCATTTATAAAATTTTAATTAGGCCGTCGTTGAAATTATCCCCAGCAATATCAGCCGCAATATAGTCAATCCCTATATGTGTTGACTCCGCACGGACCATCTATTGATTAAAAATGCTTTTACAGTTTATTTGTACAATATAAATGTTTAAACATATGCCAGTATATTTAAGAAGATACATGCTGTCATTTTGCTATATAATGTTTTTTTTAAATGTATTTGACCGGTGTCGGTTCGGAGCAGTCCGACGCGCATGGTAATAAAACCAACTAAAAAAGAAAGTTTTTGGTATGAAATATTTTTCTCATATTCTAAGAGATTCAAAGTATATTTTAAGCCTAAAAAATTTTTTGGTTTTTAGAAAAATCTACAGTGGTGTAACCCCTTAAACACTTACCTTAACAACATTGCACGCAGATGACTTTCCACTTCTTTGGTTTGTGATCAAGGCAAATTCCACGGTATCGCCTTGTTGCAATTGAACACCATCTTCAACTTCTGACATGTGAAAGAATAACTTCTTTCCTTCTTCTACTTCATAGGCCAAAAATCCAAAAAGTCCTACAAAATTAAAAGAAACATGTAAAAAAATGAACTTTAAGTTCATAATAAATCTAATAGAGGTTGGTAGAGTTTTACGCTACCTTTGATGGCATCAACAGTAGCCCTTCGCTTCTTTCTCAGAGCTGTTACTTCGGTAGCTCTGCCTTCTGTGTCAACTCTTAAAGTGACTGGATCGCCGTTTTGTAGCAGATCGCGTTTATTACTTAGACCAGTTATTCCAAATTCATAGCTTTCCTTGTCTCCATTCTCTGATACCACCTGAAGAAATATCAAACAACAATTTTAATGACAAATACTTTATTTAAAAAAATATATATATCCAATTTTATTAATAACTAGCAAATCCGACGAACTCCGTTTCGCCACCAGATGGTTTCGTGAGAAAGATGAAAAATTTTTTTGAAATTTTTTGTTTGTTTTATATTTGAAAAGGAAAAAATTGATTTTATTATACAACAGTAATGAATTTATTTCGATTACAAAAATGAAGTGCTTTTTAGTTGAACTTCTCTAAGTAAATGAAAGTGAATCCGCAAATTATCCGTTTCATTGAAGTGCTCTTTGGTAAACCACAATTTTTGTTTTTTGGTCTGACCTTAACACAAACAAAGCGGATGGTTTTCCAACTCGTGAGCAGGCAACGTGTAACTGCCCATGTGAAAAACAACGATTTTCTAAATAATCCATTTGAAATTTATCCCGCAAACACTAAGCGATTGGCCTTGCGACTTGTTATTGCGAACGCAAGGCGAACTGGAAATTGCAATCGTTTGAAATCAAACGGAAGACCAGTCAGAATCATTGGTATGTCACCAAATCGCCAGCAATTTTTGATTGAATGGTGAAATTCAGTGCGTGTACATCATTATTCTTTGCGGCAAGAATTGCTCGTTGACTTAACCAAGCATAATTCTGATAATTCTCACTAATGTCATTACTCGAATTTTTAATTACGGTGCGCGAAGTTCCTACAGCTTGCATTAAGGCACGATGCCATGCACAACTAATTTTCTTAGCTATAAACCTTGCGGAGCCCGAGACCTTTCCAACAAATGCAAAATTGTCGAAATCGGTTCGTGCGTTATGGAGTTCTTTCGTCAGGAAGGAAAACCCGACTTATTTTTATACATATAGAAGATAAACTATTGGAAATTATTTAAAACAATTATTGATTATTTTTAGTACTCGAATTTTTAATTACGGTGCGTGAAGTTCCAGCAATTTGCATTAGGGCACGATGCCATGCACCACTAATTTTCTTAGCTATAAACCTTGCGGAGTCCGAGACCTTCCCAACGAATGCAAAATTGTCGAAATCGGTTCGGGCGTTTTGGAGTTATTTCCTCAGGAAGGAAAACCCGACTTATTTTTATATATATAGAAGATATCATCATTACCTGTATCAAACCAGAATATTCATTCTGGTCTGGGTTAACAGATCTCAAAGGCCTGGTAACAGTACCATTCAGCAAAGGACCGGTGCCTTCTGGCAGTGGTATTGATCCACGAGCAATAGTTCTAACATTTTCTGCAGAACAGCAACTACCAGAACCGCTACCTCCATTGGAACCACGAGGAGCTAATATGTATTCTACTTCTTGACCTAAATCTAGGTTTGATGTGTCGCCTTCAAAATTGCTGAAAAGACACAAAAATATTAGTAAAAAATCATTATGTTTTAAACACAGTTGCAATTATATTTTTCGAAGTACCTGAAATGGAAAAACACTTCTTTATCATGCGAAATGGTCTCGATAAAACCGAAACCATCCTTCAAGCTGCTACAAATCCTTGGCACAACTGGCCGTTGCTCAAAGACTGACGTCCATTTTTAGAGACACCATTGCGCAATGAGGTGCTTGATTGTGAAGTTGAACTACTGCTGCTTGACGAGACAGTTGAACCGTTAAAGCTGTGGTTTGATGACTGGTTACTAATGGCAGTTACTACAACATCTGTTGCTATCAGTTCTTTATTACGCTTAACCTGGGGAAGAAAAAATTATGCATATTAGAAGCTATTCAAATAAATATATATCAATCAAACAATCATCATGCTCAGTCTGTATAAATTGTCATCACTGATAATTCTGACGCAAATTACCCAATAAGTAACATCACAGAAAAATGGTATCATACATTTGTCTTACTAAAAATTCCTTACCTGACTAATGTTGAAATCAACTTTATCACCCATTCTAGGTTGCCGATCACAATCTTTTGCAAAGAAAGGAACTGATTTCTTTTGACCATTGCTTTGGTAAGAAATCATGCCCCCTTCTGGAACAGGAGGCCCGCCGTTTTGTGTTGGACCGCCGTTTTGAGATTTGCTAGGGCTTCTTGGAGAGGCTTCCCTAGTCACGACTCCCGTTAGATTTGATTCGATTAGGGTTTCGAATTTTACAGTACCTGAAAAATCATATTCATGGTAATAATTATATTAATCTTATATCTTCTTATATATAAAAATGAATGCAAATGTGTTGGTAAGCGCATAACTCAACAACGCCTGGACCAATTTGGCCAATTCTTTTTTTAAATGTTTCGTTGATATCCAAGGATGGTTCTTACGGCGAGAGAAAATCGAATAATTGCCGGAAAACCCTAAAAACAGCTCTTTTTTTTTTTCATACAACGTTTTCGAACTAAACGTAGAATCAATTTGAGCTTTATTGCTATTATATAAAGTTCATATAAATTACAAGCACTCACTGTATACTCCTTCTAAACGATTATTCGGATTTTGATAAATCTTTCTGAGGTTTGATAAGGAAATTTTCCAGGATGTATGTGATTATAAAGTACTGGGATGTATGTGCAATATTGTAGAAATAAATGGCAAAAAAAAATTCACATGTCAATGTTTGAATTGAAAACAAATGAAAACTATCATCTGCCAAAATTTCAAATTACTTATGAACCTAGACAATATTAGAATATGTACATAAATTTACGATTATTAATAAGTTGCGCATATGAATAAGAAAAATGAAATGTCTACATTATTATTGCCAAAAAGCAGCTGAGATGTGCCAGAAATTAAAATAATATAAAATACAGTATATGTATGGCAGATTGAATGATACACATATGAACAGATATGACAAATTATTCACTTAAAATATGAAATTAAGTATTAATCAGGGCCGGTCCTACCTTTAATGCGATGCATGCGAAAAATACGAGCGCACGTCTTAGGGGGCGCCAACACAAGATTCCGATATTAATTTTCAATATAGTTTTTTTTTCGATATATAATTTCTTTGCAACTTTTACTAATCTTTCGACAATATTTTTAAAATTCGTAAAAAATTCACTTTATAACAATAAATGGGAAAGTAAGATGAATACATACAATTCGGCCCTCACGATATCGATTAGGAGAAGTTTAAGATGCAATTTTGGATATATTAAATAAAAAAAAATTAAATTAATTTAGTCCGGCATGAAATATCAGTGGTATGTTATGGTTCTGGTTATGTTATACTGTTTAAAAAATTTCAATTTCTAATATAATGTGGGAATTGAGATTCATCATTTTATTTAAAGCAGTTCTACATTTAACATCGCTATATTATAAATGTATATGCATTTTGGCGTGAAGAGTAATTTAAAAAACAATAATTATTATTTTTAGGTAAGTGGTAAATATTATTATATTATATTAAAAAATTGTAGACATGGATACAGAAACAACGTCTGTCGGGTCAATCTAGTTAATTATATATTTTATGCCATTATTATTCATATAATAAATTTCACTTACCCGGAGGTAAATGCTTAATCCTTATAGCGCTGTGTCTAAAATTAGCAAAAGAGCTATTAGGATCTTGTACTGCTGTGAATTCCACTTCGTCTCCCATGGAGATCTCTCTCGTCACATCCAAAACCTCGGTAAAGTGGAAGAACAGTCTTGGCTCCCTTTCTGCACAACGAAGAAAGCCAAAACCATCCTTCAAAGCCACTACCACGCCCTGATCTCTACGTTCGCCGGACACAACAAAGGACTCGTCCAGGAGTGAAATGGAAGTGGCTCTGCGTAGTTGATCACGTCGATCTGTCGCCAGTTGGAATTGGACCCAGTCACCATGACGAAGAGTGAAATCGCCTTTTTGATCTTTGTCACCAAATGGTACCTGGAAAAAAAATGAATCAAATCAAATGCATTGTAATACTAGTGGTGAATGGCATCGTGCCTTAAGGCAAATTGCTGGAACTCACCATACCCAAAACTAAATTATTAAAAAAAAACTTTGCAAAAACATGAAAAAATTAGATTTTTGAGAAATTTTGAATTTTTTTAAAAAATTTGACTTTTTGAAAAAAATGATTTTATATTTTGTTGTTTTTGTATTTTGATTTTTTTAATATCAATTTCAACGTTTTTTTGAGCAATCCCGCTGCATGGCTGATTTGAAGTCGAAATGACAAAGCGCGTAAACGCCGCGTGGTCGTCTAGCGTGTGAACATTAGTACGGAATCCATATATATGTACACAAAATTGGTACTTATTATTATAATTTTTATAAAATTCGTGATAATACGATGTACATACGAGGTCTGTTCAAAAAGTACACGGAATTACTAATAATTAAATTTCGCGGGTCTGGAGTGTCTGATTGTCAAAATTTTTTTTTTATTGTGTTGGTATACATGCCCCTAAAGTATGATGAAATTTTCAGCTATATTCACTGTTTACTTTGTCTGTGGTAGTCGCTAAGGTTCGACGTGTTTTTCTGAGCTCGGCGATTTTTACAATGGAAGAATTGAAAAGTCAAAGAATTTGTATTAAATTTTGCGTAAAAAATGAAATAAAGTGTTGCAAAGTGCAAAAATTCACCAGATATGGCTCCGTGTGACTTTTTCCTAGTCCCAAAGTTGAAGAGACCCATGAAAGGACTACGGTTTTCCTCGATTGAAGAAAATCGCTGAGAGTGCTCAAGGACATATCAAAAAGTGAATATCAAGGGTGCTTCGAAAATTGGAAAAAACGCTGGCATAAGTGTATTATATCTGGGGGGGACTACTTTGAAGGGGACCACATTAATGTAGACGAATAAATAAATATTTTTATGAAAAAACGAAAATTCCGGGTACTTTTTGAACAGACCTCGTATGTCTAATGTTCATTTTTGACTCCCATATAGCATTATTTTTTAACTTTCCGTAGGGTAAGTAATAGTAATCGCAAACAAATCGAAAATGAAATTTTTTATATATCTTTACGTTTCAGAGGTTTTTGAACATTTTGGCATACCTTAGAAAAAATGAATGTATATGTGTGTGTGTGTGTTGACGATTTCGGGAACACGTTTCAACCGATTTTAATAATTCAAAAAACATTTTACTTGTATTGACAAGATGAAAACTGATTAAATTTCCATGAAGGCGGGTCTAGTGGTTCCGGAGATCTAGTGAAAAAAGTAAAAAAAATGCCATTTGGCGGTCAAAAATGATCCTTAGATATGTGCACATAAAATTATCAGATATTTTATAGAGATTTTAACAATAAGTATAAATTTTGCTTACATTCCTATGGGTTCCGTACCAATGTTTATTCGTTAGACGGCGTCGCGGCGCTTACGCGCTTCGATATTTCGTCTGTATGCAGTTAAAGCAGTACGATTGGTTTGAAGAAAAGTTCAGAACTTCCAAAATATTTCAAAATAAAGAAAATATTTTTTTCAAGAAGTCTTTTTTTCAAAAATTTATAGTTTCTCAAAAATCTGATTTTTTCAAAGTAATTTTTTTTCAAAAATGTTAATCTTTTTTAAAAAAAATGCACTGCTGTGTATATGATATAGAACAATTACCTCTACTTCAGAATGATCAGGAGCCCTATATCTGATCCTGCCTGGTAGGGGATCACTCTGATGTCTCTGCCCTGTGCCCCGATCTAACGGTTTTAAAACTTGGCCCTTTGTGATATCTGGATCTACATCTTCAAACACAACTGTTCCTGGTGGTAGCCGAACAATATTGCATGCAACTTCTTTACCCTAAAACAGAAATAACAAATATAAACTACATATTTCTTATCTCCCAGCTATGTTTATTTTTAAACTTACATTTCTTGTTAAAATGATAAATTCCACATCATCTCCAGGCCTAAGTTCTTCTGATGTTTTGGCTTCAGAAAAGTGGAAAAATATTTCTTTGACTACATCTGCTCGTTCAATAAAACCAAATGACTCTTTCATAGAACACACAACACCCCTGTACAAAACTGGATGAGCCGGGTTCTCTAACCGGACATGGCAAGCACCCAATTACCACTGTAAAAGATAATAGTAAATATTGAAAAAATTAAAAGAAAAAATATAGATGACTAAATGTAGACCGATTTTGCCGCATAACAAACCAATGTTATGGCAAGGCTATGTTATGAAAAACTTTCCATACTAATTCGTTCTAAATATTGTCAAAAGCCATGTGGTTGCTGAGCAGTCAGGCGTTTTTCTCAGGTTGTCAGATAGAAAATCTAACTTAGAAACCGCACAAATGTCACTAAAACGATCTTAGATAACAAGGTGTTTCTGACTCAGCTTCATAACATACAAGTGACGTTGCAATTTATATGTAAAGCGCCTGAATGCACAGCAATTACATGACTTTTTGACAGCATTCAATATATGATTCAATAGCATAATGTATGCAAGTTGGAGCATAACATGGCCTTGCCATAACATTTGTGTGTTGTGAGCCTGAATCAGCCCATAAATCAATAGTCATCTTCAAAATGTAAGAACTTTTTGTCCTTAATTATTTATCCTTAATTATTGTAGAATTCTTTATCACCAATTTAACATCTGTGCAAGACGGAATTCAAAATAAATATTGCAAATATCTATTGCTCTCAAACATATTTATGTTCATACTGATAATAAATCCGTAACCAATAAAATAAATATTTCAGGCTCTTATCAAAAAATTGTTGATCAAATATAATATAAAAAGTATTATATATATATAAATGATAAAGATTTATTCTAAAAGTGATATTATGATTTACATACCGTTGATTTGTTGCGATCTGAAACGAAACCTTGTCTCCACTTCGTAGAGTGACATTGCCCTCAACATCGTCCTTGGTATAAGGCAAGAAAAAGCATTCGCCCCTGTTCTCATATGAAATTCGGCCCTGTGTGTCGCCAGATCCTTCAGTCCTTAATTCAGTTGTTACATTACCAGTGACTCGTTCCTCGCTTAAAACCTGGGTGAAAAATCGAAACAAATCAGAAAAAAGTTGTAATTTGGAATTATACAAATCTTTAATAGAAATAAAATACAGTAAAAATGTTTAATTATTCATCAACGGGCACTCAAAAATACAGTAGTACCTCGACATACGAGATTAATTCGTTCCGTAACCATGCTCATATCTTAAATCGCTCGTATCTCAAAGCAATTTTTTCCATATATATACATTAAAATACCATTATTTCGTACCGGAATATTAAAAAATTTACCATTTATTAATTTGATCTTTATTTTTTTTGTCTATTCATGATATTGTGGAGTTTATACCCTTATCAAGCACAATATATATCTATGATGTACATCTGGGTCATCCACATATTTTTCAATAATTTCAAACTTGAATTTAAGAGACATGGCCCTTTTCTTTAGACTATGGTTATAAAAGTTCTTAATATTTTTTAAATGTACAAAAAACCAAAAAAAAAAACGCGTCACAATCACTAGACAAATTCATGTGATTAAAACGTTACTACCCCATTATTAATAATAGAAAATTAAAATGACTAACTATAAAATAATTTACTACCACACGACAGCCAAAATATTTCTAGGGTGAAAAAATCATTGTAACAACCGATAAAATTGTTCATATTTTCATTTTGCAATTAACATTTTCTAAAAAAAAACTCTTACTCGCTCAAAACTAGAATTATATCGAATTTTGCTCGTATGTCGAAGCAACAAATCGCTCTTTTGGCGACTCGAATCTCGAAACACTCGTATGTCGGATCTTTCAAATTTTGTTTCTCGAATTTTGCTCGTATATCGAAGCAACGTCGGGTCGCAATCTAATGGAGTGGGGTGAAGGCATGGCATCATGCCTTAAAACTCTTGGTACGGAACCCAAAAAAATTTACACAAAACGTGTACACATTATTGAAATCTGTAATAAATATCTGATAATTTGATGTACATATGTCCAATAAACATTTTTGACCCCCCTATGACATTTTTTAACTTGTTTTTATTGAAAGCCCATAACCGCTAGACCTGCCTTTCGAAAAATTTAATCAGTTTTTTATCTTGTCAATACAAGTTTTTTGAATTAGTAAAATTTTTGCCCCGTATCTTCTGAACGGCTAGACCTGCCTTCGCCAAAAACAAATAAGCACGTCCCTTGTCAATACGAATCGAATGTTTTTTGAATTATTCAAATCAGATGATCCGTGTTCCCGAAATCGTGAACGAAAATTTGTATCCGCGCATACACGCCCACACATACATCAATTTTTTCTAAGGTATTTAAGGTATTTTTTCTAAGGTTCAAAACTTTTGAAACGTAAAGACATATACAAAATTTCATTTTAGATTTTTTTGCGATTACTACAACTTGCCCTACTCAAAAATCTCTCAACGTACAATTATTTTAAAATTATAACTTATAAATAACATGAAATACGGCTAGAAGATGCTCCCAAATTTTTTGGTACAGGTATTTGGATTAAAATAAAAATATATAGAAAATTTGTAACTACAATAATTTTTACAAACTGTACCCTCCCTGCCTTGATTAGGAAACAAAACGTACAAGAAATTTGGAAGCATCCTTTTAAACAAATATGGAAAATGGATTAAAAAACGAATTATAAATAAACTTTAAAACTATTTTATACAAATTAATCCATTTCCCTGCGTCTATTATCTCCTTGAATCTCAAAACACTAGCATGTAAGATCTCTCAAAGTTCGTTTCTCGAATTTTGCTCGTATGTCGAGGCAACGAATCGCACTTTTGGCGACTCGTATCACGAAACACTTGTATGTCGGGTCGCAATTACAATACCAAAACATCTCTTAATGTACGTTTAATATAAAGTTATAACTTATAAATAACCTAAAATATGGCTAGAAGATGCTCCCAAATTTTTGGTACGCGTAGTTGGATTAAAACAAAAATATATAAAAAAATTGCAACTACAATAATTTATACAAACTGTACCCTCCTGTCTTCGTTAGAAAAGGAAACGTACAAGAAATTTGGAAGCATCTTTTAAACCTATATGGAAAATGGATTAAAAATCGAGTTATAAATTAATTTTAAATCTATTTAAAATAAATTAATCCATTTCCCCATTGCGGTTATTATCTCCTTGAATCTCAAAACACTCGCATGTAAGATCTCTCAAAGTTCGTTTCTCGAATTTTGCTCGTATGTCGGAGCAACGAGTCACACTTTAGGCGGCTCGTATGACGGATCGCAATTACAATACCAAAACATCTCTTAACGTACATTCATTTTAAAATTATAAATTATCAATAACATGAAATACGGCTAGAAGATGCTCCCAAATTTTTGGTACAGTTACTCGGATTAAGACAAAAATATATAAAAAACTTGTAACTACAATAATTTATACAAACTGTACCCTCCTGTCTTCGTTAAGAAACAAAACGTACAAGAAACTTGGAAGCATCCTTTAATTAAACCTATATAAATTTTAAATATATTTAAAATAAATTTTCCTTTATTATCTCCTCTGACCTTCTGTACGATGACCGCCAAATCGCTGCCCTTGGAAAGGGAATCGGCAGGATTTTGGTGGAAGGGCTTATTTTTGGAGTCGCTGTTATTCGGCGTCGAGGTCGCATTGGGCGTACGTGGTCGGAGCGGAGAGGACAATGACAGGAGGGCACCCGTTTGCAGGCTATTTTTGATAGCCGCCACCAACTTATCGTCGGGCGACTCCGGAGTATCTCGGATGGACAGGAGAGGACTGGACAGACGCCACAAGGACCACTCTAGGCGTGGATTGTCCTGGAGGATCAGGATGAGGATTGTGGAAAGGATGTTGGAATGAATTTGTGTCTTAAATTTATTTTTAAAACTATAACAGAACCATACTCAAATATTTAAAATGACTTCTTACAATTTTTTAAAATTAATACAAAACATTAATTTAAGGTGCACAACTAGTGTGAAATTTCGAAAAAATCATTTTTTGTTTTTTTTTCATATTTCGGTAGATTACACCTTTAAAAATAATATATAAAAATTTCAAATCGATATCTCAAATAGTTTTTGAGTTACAGCCATTTAAAAAGTATCTATATATATAGTATATATATACACCTAAGTCTGTTTTTACACGGTCCTTTTGTACACGGTTTTGATATAACACGGTTTGAAAATTGAATATTTTTAATTTTTTTCCACAATTTTATTCCATTTAGCACGATTTGAAATTTTATGTACTTAATTTTTTTTTGTCAAATTTAATTTTAGTATGTTCATATCACAAAAAAGTAAGTCTGAAACCATCGATAGTATCGATAATTTGCGAACACTAGCTTAAAGATTTAAGTGAATTCTCCTTTAGCGCGTACAAACAATTTTTACTGGTCAAAGCAAATGTGAATAGCACTAATTTAATTCTTGTTCTTAAAAATTCTTGTTTTTCACATATTTTAATAGGTTTTAGAGATTAGGAACAAATCACCCATTTTTGTATAAGATCAATGTCTTTTTTTACTCGGCTTCTTCTGGAACCAATCTCCGTGTAAAAACAGACTTAGGTGTATAGTATATAGTACAACGATCATTTCATCTAAACGCGGTTTTCTCGAAACAGCATTTTCCGAATTTGCTGCAGTGATTACTCAAAAACGAATGATCCGATCACTATCAAATTTTTTTTACATGTTCTTTATATAGTTCTCCGTAAAATGAACTATCGATTTTTTGATCGAATCAAAAATCGAATTTTGGCAGTCGAAAAACGACCAAAATTTTGGGTAAAATTCGACTTTTTTCAAAAAAACACCGCTATTTTGTCAATTTTTGATCTATTTCTTTTATCGTAGTTCATTTTACAGACAATATTATCTAGTTAAACGAGAATTATTTTTTTTTTATTTCATCCACGTAGAAGGCCGGACTCACTGCAGCGCGCCGTTGGAGATTGACGATAACTTAAAAACTATTTAATTTTTTTCTTCAAAAATTTTACTATGTATTCTTAAAACATGGATAAATATATTCCTAAGATTTTGAAATGATTGATAAAGTAGTTTTTTTAATATAAATTCCCAAAAATCACCTTTTTTAGCACGAATATTTCAAAACTAAAAGTGGCCAAATCGGTTCAGCCGTTTTCGAGTTTTAGCGAGTCTAACATAATATCGAGCTCCATTTTTATATTTAAGAAGGTAATATAGTGACAATTTACTTAATCAAGTATATCAAATCAGGTGTTTGAAAATAAACGTTCAAATTTTGACAAAAATACTTAAATATTGCGTATTTCATTCTCCTAATTAATTATAAATAACAATAAAAATAACCTTCTGCTTTCTCTTGGGCTACATAACTCATTTTAACCAAAACTTGAGTTAAATACTTATTATTAAATTAAACAATATGTAATTAAATCGATTAAACAAAAAGCTTTAATATAAATTTCAAAGGTAGTTTCCAAAATAGAGATTATGAAAATAACTTTTCTCTTGAATTAGCAATAGCAACATATAATGTTTATATCATAAAATATTTAAGCAATTATTTAAAAATGATTGACAAACTAAAAGTGCTATCAAAAGTAGTTTTAGAGAACCAGAAGGCTTTGTAAATATGGTATTTGGTTATATAGGATGAATATATATAGGTGAAACAAAACTATTTGAATATTATCCACAGAGAACTGGTGCCACTTCTGGACCGAATAAAAACTTGACTCTCATATAAGCCATAAAAATAAATGTTCAGGACATTTTAGAAATTAACTATACTATTAAAATAATGAAAAATAAAATTATCAATACTAAGCGTTAAAGGACTAGGAAAGTGAATAGAATTTGGTATACATTAAACTAATCGAGTATCATCTTACCACTTCCGGAGCAATTTTGGACACAGTGCTAGCAATGGGTTTGCCTGTGCGCCTATCATAAGTCATTTCGAATTCGACAGGGTCACCAATTTTCAAATGTTCAATGTTACCACTGAACTGACTGAAATGAAAGAATAGACGAGCCTGTCGTTCACAGCATTGAATAAAGCCATAGGAATGCTGAAAAAAATTAACCAAAATTAATAATGATATTCTTTATTAGGTTGCTCTAAAATCTAAAAAATATGATTAAATCTTATATATAAAATTCTTCTGTACGAGTGTATGTTTTGATACTTCTCTTAAACGGTTATTCGGATTTTGATAATTCTTTTTAGAGTTTGTCGAAGGAAATGTTTAAGATTTAATAAACGATGAAACTATAGTAATATTGTAGAAATAAGTGGCAAAAATTACAAAAAACACTTATTGTTTGACATTGAAAATATTTGAACTGTCGTCTGCTAAAAATGTCAATTCACTTGAAATTCGAATTTAGCTGAAATTATGAGCCTCTATAATATTAGAATATAATATGCACGAAAAATGTAGTGTCTACATTATTATTGTCGAAAAGCAGCTTAGATGTGCCAGAAATTAAAATAATATAAGATACAGTCAACAGTATATATATTTGGCAGATGAAATTATATAATTCAGTTTAAAAAATAACGCAATGAGTTCAAAATTGCATATACATTTTTTTTTAAACTTACGCATGTCGCATTTTGGTTTACTTTACCATTTAATTATTTAACAACGAAAAAAGTATTTCTACTTTGAACCACCCTTGCGCTAACTAGTTCAGAAACCTGGTGTCCAATTATATCAGTAAGAAATATTTTTAATGACCAAGGTGATTCAAATAATAGAAGTCGAAATTTCAATTCAACATCATAGAAATTCGATACCCTCTTCCTATGAAGATACTCAAATAACAAGATAACCATAATGCAACTACAAAACATGGAATATTTCAAAATCGATTAAAGATAAAATTAACCTCCTTATCAAACATGGTAATTATTCATTCAAACAAACAATTCCGTGATGCATTATAATTAATATCTGTAGTTACAACTGATTTGAGTGCAACATAAATAATCGTTATCAAATATATACAATGAAGCTATAAATAGAATCACTAGATAATTTTAGTTGAGCAGAGCCTGTAATAATTACCATGACCATGTTTAATCTACTTTTTTAACTTTCACAAGGAGAAAATATTTTCGCCAGAAAATCTCAAAAGATACGCGCAATTTTCGATCTCGATAACAAGATGTAACAAAACCGCTTTTTTTATCATTTTTATTTATATTTATAACACAGCAAAGCGTGAATCAAGCAAAATGTAGTAATGTTTAAATAAACATTGAATTTCAAAATGTTCCGCAGGAATTTGCAATAAAACCGAGGAGCATTTATATATGCCATGGGTTGCAGCGGGTAAACCATCCATTTAATTTTTGTTAGTTGCCTCTTTCACCACACACTTATACATTCTTAATCAGTTATTTTTATACAAAAGATTTTCTAGAAATATTTTTTATGTCTAAACAAGGTTTGCCGGGCCAGCTAGTATGTTATAAAAAATTACCATATTCAAATTTATGAGAGACATAGGCAAAAGATCAATTGCAGCAAGGTTAGTTAAAACAGTATCGCCTAAACAATACCGCTTATAAATATCAATATTTAATGCAGAAACTTCGTACTCTATACGAAATTATTTGTTTTGTTTGATATCAATTCATATCCAAGAAAATGTTTGGAATTCTACAGACGCAAATTCGAAAAGCATAAGTACAATGGAAAACATTGTGTACTTATGCACAGTATGCCAAAACAATTGTAATGTGAATTATCTTTCAACTTACAACCAAATGAAAATTTGGAACAATTTTTATTGAAATAATTTCTATATCATTCGTAGTTTCTATAAATGTTTGAAGTTATTGAAAAGCAAAATATTTTTTAGGCAAAACAGCTATTACAGGATTATATCGCCAGCGAAAAAGTAAAAAAAATACAAGTAGTCAATGAATGTATGTTAATTTTAATAACATGAAGTTCTTCAAACACAATTACATGATGAGTGAAGTTGCAAAAACAATATTTGTTTAGGCGTTGTTCAACATAATCCACTGTGTGAACGAATATTATACAATTTATTAATCAGCAATTACTTCATTTTTCTAATAAAGGTTCATTTTCAAATGCCAATTACAATGACAAACCGATCATGTCATATTTGAAGTATGACTTTAATTACATTATTGTTTTTAAATATTATACATATTTTTAATGTTATTATAAATATGCAATTTATAATTTATCATTATATAAATGTGTATAATGTTTGACACTAATAAATGTGTGCATCACGAGTGTTACCATATTACTAATAAACATTATTCAAAATTGTTATATGATGTATTTATTTTTACTTAAATTCCATTTAGTACAGTAGCAAATAAGTTTTACTTCAATCGCGTGTGAACCTTACGTGCACTTTTTTTTGCATAATTTATTTTTGTTAATCAAGACTTTGATCGTCTTATTTACAAAATTGATAGGTACAAAAAAAAAATGATACAAAAAATTGAATATAAAATGAAACCAAGTTAAAATAAAACTAGTGGGGCGCATGGCATCGTGCCTTAAGGCAAATTGCTTGAACTTCCCGTACAAAATATTATTTTTTTAAAAAAGATTAACATTGTTGAAAAAAAATTACTGCGAAAAAATTAGATTTATGAGAAACTATAAATTTTTGACAATTTGAACTAACAATTTTGACATTTTGAGAAGAAAAGACTGAAGAAATATTTATTTTGAAATATTTTAGAAATTATAAACTTTTTTTCAAAGCAATCGTACTGCTTTAACTGCATAGAGACGAAATATCGAAGCGCGTAAGCGCCGCGTCGCCGTCTAAAGGATAAACATTGGTACGGAACCCATAGGAATGTAAACAACATTTATACTTATTGTTAAAATCTCTATAAAATATCTGATAATTTGATGTGCATATGTCTAATGATCATTTTTGACCGCCAGATGGCATTTCTTTTACTAGATCTCCGAAACCGCTAGACCTGCATTCATGAAAATTTGATAAGTTCTTCATCTTGTTAATAC
Organism: Ctenocephalides felis; assembly: GCF_003426905.1. Classification (NCBI taxonomy): domain Eukaryota; kingdom Metazoa; phylum Arthropoda; class Insecta; order Siphonaptera; family Pulicidae; genus Ctenocephalides; species Ctenocephalides felis. The sequence continues at coordinate 11,884,297 of NW_020536999.1, forward strand.
AAGTAAAATGTTTTTTGAATTATTCAAATCGGACGCTCCGTTCTTTTAAAAACGGATTTACCGTTTTTGGCACTTTTTGCCCCTTATCTTCGGAACGGCTAGACCTGCCTTCGCCAAAAACTAATCAGCACGTCTCCTTCTCAATACAAATCGAATGTTTTTTGAATTATTCAAATCGCTTCATCCGTGTTCTCGAAATCGTCGACGAAAATTTGTATCCGCACACACACACGCATACACACACATACACACACACACACACACATACACACACACATACATCGATTTTTTCTAAGGTATGCCAAAATGTTCAGAAACCTTTGAAACGTAAAGATATATACAAATTTTCATTTTCGATCTCTTTGCGATTACTATAACTTGCCCTACGGTAAGTTAACAAAGTTAAAATAAAATAAAATAATATCAGTAATACAAAAATAATAATATAAATGAACTATGACTTGCTGATGTATTCCTTGTAAATTTGGAACAATGATGGTTAATACAAGATAAAAAAAAATATCATCTCACCAATAATTTCTCAATAATCCCAGTCTCCCTTGTCCCCTGATTGTTGGAATCATTATTAGAGCCTGCTCCACTGCTGCCGAAACTATTATTGTTCACATTGCCCCCGCCAGACGACGTCTGCGAATTGTTGGCCGTCGAAAACAACCCACGGTACTGGAGTCGCCGCTACTGTTGAACGAAGTCGACTGATTCTGCGAGGTGCCGTTGCCCACGCCGCCGGGGTTGTCGAGGGTGAAGGTGCCGATGGTTGGAAAGCGGCCGGACGAGCCCCCGACGAGCACAGAGGCGGCGAAGAACTCGTTGGATAGGAAAAGTACTGTTTGGTTGTGTCGCTGAAACCTCCTGAGGAAGAAATAATTGATTTTTTTTAGTATTAATGTAATATGATAACGGATCAATGTGTATTTTATGTACGGTAGTACCCCGACTTACGAGTCACCACAAAATAATGTCAGGAGTTCCACAAGGTAGTATTTTTGGACCCTTCTTATATGTTTTATACACAAAGGACCTCCCATTACTTGAAAATTTAGCACTTGCTACTTTCGCCGACGATATTGCCATACAAAGCAGTAATCACAGTGCTGATCAAGCTTCCCGACAAACGCAAGAACATATCAATAAACTACAAATGTGGCTTGCCAAATGAAAGATTTGCATAAATAAAACCAAATCAGCTCATACCACATTTACCCTGAGAGAGGGAACGTGTCCTCCAATTTATTCAAATAACGTCCACATTCCGAAACAGAACATAGTGAAATATCTTGGTCTCCATTTAGACAGCAGACTCACTTGGAAAAGCCACATAAAAACCAAAAGGCAGCAAATCATGATCAAAATGAAACAATTTGATTGGCTACTGCGTAAAAAGTCTAAGCTCTCTGTTGAAAATAAGTTGCTGCTATATGAATCAATCATTAAACCAATCTGGACCTACGGTATTGAGCTCTGGGGATGTGCTTACAAATCAAATATAGCTATAATGCAGAGAACTCAGTCAAAAATTTTACATACAATACTTAATTCTCCGTGGTATGTTACAAATGAAACCATTCACAGCGATTTCAACATGAAAACGGTGCAATTAACGTTCAAAGAATTTAAGGAAAAATACAAACGCAAACTGGAATCACATTCAAACCCATCAATAGGCGACATTATCCGACCATTTGGCGTTAGAAGATTGAAACGTCAATGGCCTTTAGATTTAGTCTTAGATTAGCTTCAATATACCCTTTTCTTTTTAATTGTTAAACTAAGAAGATCTCATTGGAGCTCTTCTTAGACATCGCTCACAAATATTGTCAAATTTAGCTTATAGGAATTCTTATATATTTCTGATTGCTGAATAAAATAGAGTTATAAAAAAAATGTTAATAGCAAAATGAAAATATGAACTAATGGTGCATGGCATCGTGCCTTAAGACAAATTGCTGGAACTTTCCGCACCAGAAATTAATTTTTAAAACAAACTTTGCAAAACTTTGAAAAAATTATATTTTTGAGAAATTTTGAAATTTTTAAAAAAAATTGACTTTTTGAAAACGTTTTTTGTACATTGTTTTCTTGTATTTTGATTCTTTTTGAAAATTTGGAACATTTTTTTAAGCAATTGCGCTGCATAGCTGATTTGTAGCCGAAATATCAAAGCACGTAAGCGCCGCGTAGTCGTTTAACATGTAAACGTTGGTACGGAACCCATATAAATCTACACAAAATTTGTACTTATTATTATAATCTTTATAAAATATCTGATAACACGATGTACATATGTCTAATGATAATTTTTGACTGCCAAAAAACATTATTTTTAACTTTTTGCATTGGATCTCCGGATACACTGGACCTGCCTTACCAAAAACTTCATCAATTCTTTATTTCGTCAATACAAGTAAAATGTTTTTCGAATTAATTAAATCGGACGTTCCGTTATCTCAAAATCTAAATACCATTTTAAGCACTTTTTGCCCGGTATCTCCGAAACGGCTAGACCTATTGCTAAAAACTAATCAGCAGGTCTCCTTATCAGTAGGAATCGAACGTCTTTTGAATTATTCAAATCGGTTGATCCGTGTTCGCGAAATCGTCGAAGAAAATTTGTATCCGCGCACACACACACACACATACATCAATTTTTCTGAGGTATGTCAAAGTGTTCAATTTCGATTTTTGGACGATTACAATAACTTACCCTACGGGAAGTTAATTAAGTTAATAAATAGTAAATTTATTTTTGGAACGAATTAATGGCATTTCAATGTATTTAGATAAAAAAATTCTTTGAAAAACGAGCGATTCGATATACTAGCGTGGAGCAAATAAAACTCGTATGTCGGGGTATCACTTTATTACAAAATGTGGAATGTCAGACAAGGGGAAGACTTTTGCTTTAAGACCAAAACTTCCTGATAAGTGTTATTCTTTTACAAACTGCACACCAACCACACATTTTAGAATAACCTGATTTTTTTTCCAGATTTTGCTGAATAAATTTTTTAATGAAAATATTTACATCTGAATTTTTTAATTTGAATCATAACATAAATTTTGTACATCTCAGACAATTGATGATTTGACCATCGTCTGCATTAAATTAATTATCTCCAGTTGTGCTGATCAGATCAGTATTATATTTTTTAATCTTAATCTTTTATATGCAGAAGATTCATAACATTTGACCAAATCATTCATATTGTAATTATTCATGTTCTTTGAGGAAATATGCATAAACTCCATACTCTAATATATTACAAAAATGTATTTTGAACATATTTTGGTATGGTAATCATTTCAATAAGTGTAAAGTTTTGAAGCTCAAAATTCATTTTGTGAATGTAAGAATAAGAACAAATCATGAGAATTCGAATAAATAAATAAAGTTAATTATGACTCACCATTCCGATAAGATTTAGGTGTGGAATTATGTCCGGGTGCTGTAATGTTACTGTAAGATTTAAAATCCAAGATAGCAGGATCGGATGTCAGGCTTGACGGCTGGAAACTCTTCCACTGAGGATTATTAGACATTGTCAACAATGACTATTTTGTTCTGTTCAGGACCGTCTAAAAATTTCTTTACTATTCTTTTCAAACACGTTTATCTATGTACATATATAAAATACAAAGGCTTGTCGGTTTCTCTTGAGGGCTTGGTATTTAAATATAAGTGCAGAAGCATATATCACAGAAAGGTTAAATAAGAAAATTTCACAAATTTCTATAACACTGGGAAAAGATCACATTGATACGATCGTCACATCAAAGACATCAGTTTTTTTTTTATTTTTGGACTGTCCAACAGTACTTAAGATCATGACACACACGATGGGCACTTGGATCACATCGCTAACACTTGGTGAAAATTTGTTTTCTGTTTCAAATTTGGTTCACATCAGAATTTGTCCAGTTTACGTTTTGTACTGACATTGACTTTTCTTCTAACTAGATTTATATACATACAAAATCACTAAATACACAATTACACAGGTAACTCTAAATAGATGGTTGCAGTTTTGAATTTGATTTTCTTTGCACGATGTTAACTTCATAAATATATATGCTTAGTAGATTTTTGGCTAAAGGAAAGTTGAGAAAATTTATTGGGAAGTCCAAATGGGTTTCTATATGAAATGAAAATCCTCAGATGTCTTCAATGCGTGCTGAGTGCGATGTTGCGGATCTTGTTTGAATTTGTTCGATTTGCTGTTGCGATCTTGAGATTTTTTTTCAAAACAAAAATGTTACTTACAATTTACTAAATCTAGAGGATGTGAATTTAATCACACAAGCTGAAACAAGAAGAAAACATTTAGAATCTTGACACAATTGAACAAGCAAATCATAGTAAGATATAATAATAATAATAAATTATATAATTGTTAAAGATCCTATATATATATTCTTTTATTTATTTACTGTCGACGTTTCGGAACTAGGTACGTTCCATCTTCGGGACATCTGTCAAGAAACATGATCTTGATAAGATTTAAGCAAATACGAGGTCTGTTCAAAAAGTACCCGGAATTTTCGTTTTTTCAAAAAATATTATTTATTCGTCTACATTAATGTGGTCCCCTTCGAAGTAATCCCCCCCCAGATATAATACACTTATGCCAGCGTTTTTTCCAATTTTCGAAGCACCCCTTGATATTCACTTTTTGATATGTCCTTGAGCACTCTCAGCGATTCGGCCTTTATTTCTTCAATCGAGGAAAACCGCCGTCCTTTCATGGGTCTCTTCAACTTTGGGAATAGGAAAAAGTCACACGGAGCCATATCTGGTGAATATGGAGGTTGGGGCATGACTACGGTATTGTTTTTGCCAAAAAATTACGAACAAGCAACGACGAGTGAGGAATTTTGGAATGAATTTTGCTGCCACTCGTTTCATGCCCAAAACATTTGAAAAAATGTTATGACATGAGCCAATTGATATGCCAACTTCATCAGCAACTTCTCTAATTGTGATTCGGCGATCATTCATAACCATTTTTTTCCACTTCTTTCACATTTTCATCGTTTGTTGACGTGCTGGGTCGACCGGAGCCGTTCGTCATCTT